>NC_052951.1:15423508-15728087 GCF_013358895.1 Oreochromis aureus | reverse complement strand
CAAAAAAGAAATTTCCCATGTTCTTTGATTACAAAACGAACGCTCTCAGGTAGGATGAGGGGCTGAGTAGTCTAGAATCTGAGAGAGATGACAGCTGACTTTTATGACTGTTTATCTGCGATTCAGGTGCTTTTTTCCACAAGTGGAAGAGGTGTAAGATTTTTGGGGGGCAAAATTGCACTCATCCTCATAACATTGTAGAGTTAAATACATACATTGCTTTTCTTCGTGCACCACAAAAGAACTTAAAATAGCACCTTTGGAAAATTTATATATACTTAAAGAAAAAAATGGTGAAACATACTGTGCATTCATCAAAAAGTAATTTAAAGGAGATGATTAACATGCAGAGAACAATTTAACTACATTTGTGTTATTCCCAAAGGAGAATCCTGTGATGATGCGCCAATGGTGCTTCTGGACAAGTCACAGAAAAAGGAAGCATTTAAAATAATTTTTCTTATATTATTGAGATAGAAAAAAATACGATCATAAAAGTAATAAAATATGAGAAAAGCATCCATAAAAACCCTCTTAAGAGATCAACATGCAGTATTGTTCCAGCTCAGATACAAAAAAAATTGCTTTTTGTAGTTTTGAGGAACATGAACTTGCATATGCCCATCAGTAGCCACAAACAGAGGAGGAAAAAAAGAGGACACATTTTTATTAAACTGGGAACATAAAATGTTTTTGTATTCATATATATAAATACTGTTTGTTTTGCATATTTTCCTTTCTTTCGGTACATCCATGTAAATACAGTGAGTCAGGATTCATCAGCAAGGGTGAAAAATGACAGATCTGACACCTTAAACTGAGCCCCAAAAACATGCAGCTTTGTCTTAAAACTCAACACTGGCCGAGAGAACATCATTTAAAAGGAATAACAATTCTATAAAGGGAGATGATTTTGAATAATCGAGCATCATTTAACTAGAGATAGAGAAGTTATGTATTTGGTGATTAGACTCCAATGATTCATCATGCCAGAATCCCACTGGTGATAGGATTCCAAACAAAACCCACTGGAGTCTAGATACTGGTGGTGGGGGTGGTGAAGGTGAAGACTGAGGCATGGATGGAGCTCTGACTTAGATGTCTGTCAGGTGGAGAAGGGGAGGAGGTAGGTTTCATGAATGACAAAGAGCACAGATTTAAACAAGGCAGGAGGATGATTGGACTAGAGTAACGATGTAGAGTAACAAGTAACGATTACTGCGATTGACAGCGTGTGAAAGCGCTAGTGATGTAAAGAAGAGTAAAGCAGGAAAACACCCAGGAAAACAGGCAGATGAGTGATTACAGATTAAGCTTCAGAACTTATTGGCCAAACTTGCGCATGTCAGCTATGTACCATTATCTGAGGTATTGAACGTCCCTAAATTAATTTATCTGTGCTGACTTTCTCATCCCTAGTGTGCGTGAAAATAAGCTCACCAAACACCTGTCAGAGGAGTCGGCTCTACCTGTTGTGCTTCATTTTGAACAGCAGGAACAGAATGGCATCTTATTTTCTTTGTTTGTTATTTTCTTAAGGGAAATAGTGAACTAGATACATATCTGGATATATTTAATAGTATTTGTTATTTAGATAAAATGCTGTATTTCATTTTGAGTGTCTGAATCAGTGTCCTAATCTTTAGTATTTAACGTTTGTCTCACGAAACACTGAGTAAAACAAATTATACTGAGGTCAGAGTAACATTTGTTTACTTTACTTTCATATTGCAGTCACATAATCTTACAAAAGTTTTTAATTTAATTAAATACAATTTGTTTGAATTGGGCTGAAATAAGATTCCTTTACTGAACAATATCCCAATAATTAGCTTTGTGTTAATATCCTGAAGTGTGACATGTTGACTGTTGGTAAAGTGCATTTCCAGGAGGGATGTGCAACACTAACACACTCTCCAATCAT
The DNA here is from genome assembly GCF_013358895.1 of Oreochromis aureus. Lineage (NCBI taxonomy): Eukaryota > Metazoa > Chordata > Actinopteri > Cichliformes > Cichlidae > Oreochromis > Oreochromis aureus. The sequence goes on along the minus strand of NC_052951.1, from coordinate 15,726,163 downwards.
GACCCATTGATCGTTTTAGGCACATTGAGTACAACAAAAGAAAGAGAAAGTTACCCAAACTGTACCCAATCAACCATTTACACCCTTGACATTAAAATACTTTGCATGTCAACAAGCATCTAGTGCCACAAACAAAAAGGCAATTGTGAGGATGAATTTTCAGTCAAGAGCAGACAGCACACCAAAGGTCTGAGAGCCGATTAAAAACCTCAAACTCTGAGCCAAATAGGTTTGATATCTCATGCTCAGGAGCACTGGGTTGTGTATTTACCAATCACTGTGCTGCTTGTTTTGTTGAATGTGCTGTCAGAATCCACAAGCTACGACTGAGCAGAGCCTAATGATCTTCAGCAGTCCCAGTTCATTTTGGGTTGAAGTGATACATGAAAATTATTGCAGTGTTTACTTGTACAAATTTACTAAACCTCTCTTCCACACTCCTATCAATTTACACCAAGGCAGCTTAGCGCAGGCTACCTCAAGCATGGCTGGCAACGTACAACACAATGCAGTCAATCCTGCACAAAAAGGCAGCTGGGAACTGTGCACACACACAAACTCACCACAGAATATGGCATAAAACTAGGCTTACATAACAACAGAAATTGAGACATACATGCTGTACTCTGCACTGTATTTTTTTTAACTTCTCAAGTTATTACATTGGCCTATGTTTCTTTAAGTGACACATCAGTAATTACTGCACCTCGATGTTGCGCCCCTGAATTTTAATTCCTACCCTGTCATGTAAATTTGATTTGCCATATACCTATACATTGAAGCGTTTATAGGTTCCCTGCTGTTTCCATTTTACCACTTATTCAGATAAGTATGTGCAAATAGTATGCTGCTCTTATAATGACAATTTTATTTTTATTCTGGGTAAACTCAATGTGCTTAACACAGGAGATAAAAACATAAAAACTCATATAGGTTCACAATATTTTAAGGCGCTAAAAACAGGTAACTAAAACGACAACAGCAACAAAAAGTTGCTGTAAGCTGTGTAGCAGCTTGGGTTACTCTAACACTAAAGAAACAATAAGGTCAAGTCAGCCTAAAGAACTGTGTCTCTCTCTGTTCATCTTGAATCAGTAAATCACTGGTTCCCATTGTGGAAAGGGTTCAAACATGTGATGAGTAAAGAAAAATAGCTGTGAGGGTGGCAACAATAAGAGAGTTCTGCTCAGCTTCTGTTACAAGCTGTGCAACAGTGGGGTGGCGATCTATCTCAGCTAGAATCTCTAGAAAAGTGTGTAGAAGCCACTGGGGGACTGATTGTGTTACCTTGCTGTGTGTTCCTAGTAATTTGATTGTGGTGGGTCTTTGGTAGCACCTCTAACAGGCTGGGATGGCAGCCAGGTGTGCGAAGTGATGAGCTGCCAACCAAGACTCTGGTGAGTCCCTCCTTCCATTTCCACATGTTTAGATGCTGTGCTCAGAGATATATATTAGACGTATTTGAGTATCCCAGTTGCATCTCTCATGACCTAGTAAACTGCATGTGTGTTACTCTTGGTGGTACATGCAGGATATACAGCATCAAACAACTCATTTTACCACTGATGGCATCCTTTCTTTCTCTGCAATATATGGAAACTGCTGCTCATCAAACCCCACACTTAGAGTCTTAGTGTTTTAGGCTTTCTTGTGTTTTTTTTGCTGGCAGACTGCTTGTTATGTGTTTGCATTCACCATTTGTGGGCCAGAAGATTATTCCTTCATGGCATTACAGGACTGTGATAAATGAAAAACAACATAAGCCACTAAAACTCAGCTGGTCTACATTTATCAAGACACCTGCATCAGTAGTAATTATTTTATACAACATATATATATCTTATAGTGGCAGTCCCTTTTGCATTAAGCATTTGCTGTAGTCGGATACTGACTTGGGTACAGTTGCATATAACAAAAATCAGGGAGCAATTTAAGAAAAAATATTGTTGATGGCATTTTGTTATTTTAATTTGAAATGAAAAATGTTTAGGATCATGTTAGATTGCTGCTGTCAGGGTGACTTTTAAACACTTAATCTAAATAAGTTTGGATGTTAAGCATAACAGGTGAATTTATATATACGCATATATTTTAATATCTTTATCTAAAATTGCATGTATTGATTTGTGCAGTCTCCATCTGTTCTTTCCTCTTGCAAACATAACTCAAATGGTGAAATGTTATTGTTAAGCGCCATTTAGACAACTTTTGTACTTAATATTTAAATGATCCCAAAATGCTGCAGGACAAAAAAATAAAAAAATTAACAGGCAGCATATTTTCAAGTCTTGGAGACAAACTCCCATGTACAACATCAGGAAGCATGATGGTTTGTGATGGACTGATCTTTTCACATAGGACTGTTGTGCCCCTATGTATCAAATGCAAACGCATAAAAGCTGCAACCATAACATTTCTTCAGAGCTGCCTTAAACATCACAAATAGCATCCCCGACGCATGAGTGCAGGTCAATGAATTAAATATTTGCAAAGAAAGCATAAGGTAAGATAAGAATTTGAAAATCTGTGGTGGAGTAGTTTTTGCTGCTTGGCAGTAAAGTAAAAAATACACATTCAGGGTCTTACTCAGCATCTACAAACACCATGTGGAAAATTGTGTATTTCAATTTGCAGCTAATTTTGTGGAAATAAAAATTAAGATTTGACAATTTTAGATTTTTAACACAACACCATTGTGCCCCTCAGACTAATATGCGCTTAAAAGATGGTTTTATTGTATTAGTTGTTATAATATTTTCAATGAGTTTATCTTGCTCTGTATGTACACATTAGTGTTTTTCCAAGCGCAGCAGAAACACTGTAAAATGTGAAGAAAAACTCAATGCAATGATCATTTGAATCCTATAACTAATTAATACAAGTGCAAAAACAACATAAGTGGTTAAACATACATAGTGTTGTTTAAAAAGAAAATATTTTGTACATTTTAGTGCCAGCAAGATGGTTCAAAAGACTTAGATCTGGGAACAACAAGAGATTTGAAAAGTTATGCAACTGAAATAAATAAATAATTAAAAAGAGAAAAATAAACCCCACACCCAATTAGATAATAGAGTACTGAGAATAAAAAGCATCTGTACCAAGGCTGTAACAAAATACTGAGGTGCTAAACTGGCCTGTCTGCAGTACAGACCTGTCTCCTATTGAAACCTTTGCACTTGGCGCATTATGGAATAAAAAATACAACAAAGGAGGACCCGAACTGCTGAGCAGAGCGATGTCAAAAGAAGACGTGATGCAATACAGTAGTAAACATGCCCTGTCTACACTCTGAAATATGTTCTGGGATCAAATGCAAAACACTTTTCTTTAAAAACAAAAAACAAAATAAATAACAGTTTCAAAACTTTTTTTGTAACTTTAAATTTTGTGTAGCAACCCATTTAAATCTTTTTTTATAAATGTGTCTCGGTGTTTTGTTTTGAGTGTTAGTGCAAACGCATTAAAACGCTGTATCTTTCAAACTGCGTCTTTGTTTATAAGGATAAATAAAGATGCTGTTATTTGGTGTCATCATCCTAATATTGTAGTCATTGCTTTCAGTGTGCTATAGATAAAGCAAATGTGTTACAAACTGCCTCCACACACCTGCCTGTACAATACCCACCATAATTACTGCTGAGGTTTATGAGTGTGTGTGTGTGTGTAAGCATATCCACAGAGTGTGTGTGTGTGTGTGTGTGTGTGTGTGCGTGCATTTATACAGTATGTAGGCCTATGTATCTGTGTTGGTGCATTCAACTGTTTCACAGCAGATGGCCACTAAGTTGCAAGATTTATAACTAAGGCATGGCTTTTTGGGAGACTTGAGTAAGCCAAAAAGATGCAAGATCTGTTTATGTCTTTAATGCACATGCATCCTTATGTGTTTGTCTGGTTTTTGTATGTAGTTTCACTTGTTCTGGCTTCTGACCCCATGAGCATGACAGTGAATATTTGTACACATGTCCCAGCATCCCATTTTAGCTTGTGTAAATGTGTGCGTATTTCTAAATAGGAATCTCATCCTCTCTATCTTCCCCTACCTTTAATGGCTTCTTGGCTGAGTCACAGCCTCCTTTCATTAGCCAGTGGCCACAGCAGCTACAGTGGGGGGGTTTTCTTTCCGATCTGCTCAGCTCAACAAGGAAGCTTAGCAACATAGTGGGGAATAGATGTGAAGCACAAAAAGAGGTGAAGATAAGAGAAGGATGGCTGAGCTCGATTCAGGATGGGGTAGGGACAGGCGATTTCTGAGAGCCGACAAGTGAAATGGGGCAAAGAGGGTAAGAATAGGTGAGGAGAGATAAACGGGTGTCGCGTGAGAGGAATTGGTTGATAGTAATAGACTGCATAAGACGAGCATGTGCTAGTGGAGAAAATACGGCTAACAGTATGGACCGTGTGAGGAAACATCACACCTACATCTGAAAGGTGACACTGATATATGATTTCAACGTCATGTTGTTGGAACCTCTTCATTATTCTCTTCAGTCTCTGCCTCTTTATTTTGTCCCACTTGTCATGTTAGACTATTATCTGCCACTGCTTTCTCTCTTTTCCTTTCTCTTGCTATGCGGCTGCTTCTATCACTAACAGTATATTAAAGTGCAGTGTATTATGTCTGCCATTATCTCTGTTACAGTAACTGCCTGTCTACTGATAACAGTAATCAATTACATCTCTGTTCACTGTGCCATTGTGCACTTACTTTATGTAACACAGTCCTCATCTCTGCACTTTTTTGGTCATTTGTTCAAACCTCTCGCCTAACTCATTATTCTTTCTGAATCCTACTTCACTTCTTTAATTCATCCGAAATATGATGATCTCATCTTTTTTATCGATCTCAGTCCCTAAGTTCGACCGCGTCATAAAATGTCTGCTGTATTAATTGTATCACATGACTTTTTGCTGTTGACCCCGACCTATTGTGTATGTACTCAAATTAGAATCATATTAAAATCTATATTGTTAGCTAGATAAACCCATCATGGTTTAGTTCATTAATACTTTTTCCCTACAAGATGTATAATTCACAAAAAAATTTAAATTGTTATGTGAATTATGATTAAATGCTTTAACAGTAATGCCTGCATGGTCTGGTGTGGATGAAGTAATAGTACGTGTTTTTATACTAACCTGTGCTAACCTTTCATACTGACAACACCAGTGAGCAGTGTTCCAGAAGTTGTCCTCTTTAAGACAAAATATGTTACTTGCTACTTAAATATGCTTAAAAAATGCTACTTATTATGGATTTTAATGTGCTAATTCAAAAATAGCTAATTAGCTATCATTCCCAGGATATTAAATCTTTTTTTTTTTTTTGTATTTACACCTATATTAGCTGTAATCATAAACTTTGAGCTTGTGTGTTCTAATTTTTTTATAGTCACTTGCTTCATAATGTAATAGTTTAAAAATTCACACACAAAAAAGGTCTATAATTTAAGATAATAGCAGGATTACTCCACCTCAGTTCAAAAATGAGGAATTAATTTATTTGAATCCCAGCTTGCCAGACCAGGTGAAGCTGTGTCACGGTATTATGACATGTAGATATTCTGGTTTCATCAGTTTGTCTTGCCTGTCTATGGGTGTCTCCAAGCTTATTTAATTATTTATCAATGTACCCCAGCAACAGAGGTAGTGCAGTGGTTATATGCATTTCACACATGCAAGTCCTATGAGTTACTTTAGTTACTTTAAACAGCATACTGTGACAAAAAGGAATTAAAAAAATATTAGTTGTATCATCTATTAATATTAATATATGATACAAGTCAAATCTAAGGTCAAATAGGTGAAAAGGTCAAATACAGATAATCTAATATTTGAAATTTGATCGTGACAGTTCATACTCAATGCAACTTGAATTCATCAGATTTAACAAAATTGGTTACATACATAAACATTTATCCTCCAATTTAATAAGATTTTTATTAAATTTGTTTTGGAAGCAACTGTCTTCTTTCTGGTATAAAAAAGTGCAAAAAGTCTCTCCAACTCCAACCAGGTTCAAAATGTTAGTATTCACACGGCAATTACCAAATGACATCTTGTCACTAGCATTCTGGCTTCTCTACACTATCTACAATTTTTATAATTATTTTGGACATTTTCAGCTTGCTATTAAAGCACGCTGTAGTCATGTGCTGTAGTCTGCACATCAGAAATGTTGTCTGGTGACCTTCCTGTAGTCAGTAGGATGGACACATTGTGACTTTCTTCAAGTCACTTCTAGAAACACAATTTATAAACTCCCTCTCTCTTTCTCGCTCTCTCTCTCTTTAATTTTTCGTGTGTATTTTTCTGTTGTGATTATTGACAGCTTGTGGTTTTTTTATTTTCTTTGCAATGTTTTCTCTGTCTTAGCTTTTTTTCACTTTATTCTATTTTATTTCTGGCCTTTTGTTTGACTTTCTGTTTGAATTCATTATTGTGCTTTTGCTTGTCTGTCAAACCACAATGTGAACTGTGTTTGTAGGCGCTATATACATAAATAACGTTACCGGCTATATACATAAACAAAGTTTTCAGCACTTTATTTGTTTTAAATGAACTTACCAATACAGTTATTATTGCAATGTTGACGTGGCATTGGTGCAGTAATAATGTCTGGCCTGCACTAATGGAAAGAGAGATTTCCAGACCACTGAATCTGTCTACAGAGACGGTGCATTTGCCTGGGCCAGAGAGCAGGACAGGAGAAACTTTAGCTAATCAACTATGATATTTTTAAAGAGCCACAGCTTGTTTGTTTTTGGCAACTCAGTGCACAACTATTAAATAACAAAAGGTGAAATATGCTGAACTTTTTTTCTTCTTCTTTTTCTTTCTTGGCGTTGCTTCATTATGGGAACTTTAGTTAAAACAATATGTCGCTTATGTAACTGTGTCAAATTAAAATGACTTTAAATTCTAGCAAAAAGTTATCTGGTGATTGCTTATAGAAAACCAATTCCCAAATTGCTAATAGGGAACTAAAGTGAAAACAAATTCAGACTGATGCTGAAAATAAAGTGTAATCAGTTTATTGTTCTTTCTGATAAGAGACAAAGATAAAGTAGTATTACCAACATATAATATCCATCAAATAATTCTTGATTTTTGCCTTCGCTGGTTTCTATTTTTCAGGTAACTACTGCTAAATTAAAAGCATGATAAAGCCATGAACATTGTTGTGCCTAATATATCATGATTACATTCCATATAAAGATAAATAAATACTGATTTTCATTGCTCCCAATAATTATCAAGAAGACATGAACATGATATATATTGCTCTTGTATTAACGCATGCACAACTAATGCTGACTCATATACATTCCTGGCTGTTCCTGAGGTTTTACATTAATTGCTTGATGCTTTTTCATTAAGTATGGATTCATGATAATTTATGCATCTTTGCTAATGTTTGCTTTTTCAAAAAAAAAAAAAAAAACTGCAAGCCTTGATTACTGCCACTGCAGCTTTCACTTCAAAAATACATCAGGTCTTGAAAAAGCGCTGCCTTCACCTAAGACCCCTCTGTAGGCTGTGAGTTTAGTTTCACCTATACTGGAACTGAGTATTGTCGCTCTCCACTCCTTGCTGATTTGCACTTGAGTGGGGAGAGACAAGGTCAGAGGTAGCAGCTATCAAACATTAATGCTGCGAATATTCTACATTTTACACACTGTAATACACTATTCTATGTGAAGTGTCTGACTGGAATATGATATTTGTAAAAACCATGCCATAGTACCTGTGCACAGACACTGAAATAGAATAGAAAACTGGCCCTTACCAATGTTCTGCTTCCTTCACACGTGAAATGTTTCACATTTGTTTCTTTCTTAGTAATTTAAGTATCTGGCAATGTCGCAGCATGACCTCTTTATCAGGAAAATTGGGAATATTTATTATATAGAATTGGGTAATAGCTTTAATGGGTAGGCAGTTAAGATGCAGATTATTTCTTAATTTTAGCATATTATCCTGAGTCACTGTTGATGGTCTGAAACTCATTTCAATTCATAGATGATTTTAAAGTGACATTGTGGTACCTTTGCACTTAAGTATGCTGGAGGATACTTGTATATTTGGTATTAGAAATCTTCATACTACATTGGGAAGCCTATTATATGAGAAAAATAAGCAACCCTATAATATACATTACTGTAATGTACAGTAGGTATATTTTACTAGCTCCTGATTTAAAAATCAGCATGGATCACAATATTTGATCTGCTCTGACCAGATCTGGATGAGAAAAAAACATAGCACTTATTTCTTTGCATTTATTATTAGACAGTTGAGCATAACATGACATCATTTTATTCATAATGTGGGATGCCAGATTTAGACTCGAAGGCAGTGAAGCTGTGATACACTTTCACAAAGAGTTAAGGTACAGCAACCTCTAATTTCATGCTGATTTGTACTGACCCATTGCTTGATTTGCCTTTGCCCACAAGGCCAAACATTGCAAACCTTACTAATAATGAAACTCCAAAGGGATGCTAATGACTGTGTAATATAAACAAGGAAGCAGGATTCAGTATAATCTCCTGTAAGTGTAAGATTGGAAAACCCATGACTTTATCAGCTCCTCGTGGTAATATCCAAATAGACTGTGCAGCCAAAAACGATGGATGTTAATTCATGTTAAAGAACTTTAAATCAATCATAACCTCAAAAAAAGATTGATGTCATTGATTTCATTGAACTTTGTTTTTGTTCATTTACTTAAACTCTGATTTGTATAAGAATTTGTCCCCTTAATTCTTTTTGCAGCAGCCGGTCATCATTGCCTAAATTTTCTGTGTGTGTGTGTGTGTGTGTGTGTGTGTGTGTGTGTGTGTGTGTGTGTGTGTGTGTGTGTGTGTGTGTGTGTGTGTGTGTGTGTGTGTGTGTGTGTGTGTGTGTGTGTGTGTGTGTGTGTTAGTTAATAGCACAGTGAGGGCCTGTAAACTCAGTGAGCCTGATGGCCAGAAAGTTTGTCAGCACCCAGGAACCCTTTAAGCCCATGATCATCTGGACCTCTGTCATAAACCCAAGGTTTATAGCAAATTCGGGCCCAGACATGCTCACTGACACCTTACTCTTAAAAAATAATAGAAGCAATTTGATGAAACAGTAAAGCTGAAGGATCCTGCAAGGAGACTTTTGCTTCAAAGGCTGCTCCCTTGAAATGGGAAGTAGTTGTAGTAACATGTCGGAAAATTCCACCTTATGTGAATTCCGTTTGTAATGTTATTATCAATGTGTGAGATCACAAACTTTAAAGCATGCTCTGGATCCAGAGACAGAAAACTCATTGCAACAACAAACCCATCAGCTTTCTAAAGCTGTCGCTGCCCAGTGAAAACCACAAAATATCAAAAATTAAACCAAAAGACTACATTTTCTTTATTTTATTTTATTCACTGTGAGTCGGCTTGGTGTTTCTTCTTTTTTTACCAGATTCCCATCCATCATTTTTCTTTAGTAAACCTGAAACGTGTTTCATAGAAGTAAGAGTTAATTTTTGATGTATCACATTGCTAAACCTCACAGTGAAGATCGTGTTCAAAATCGAATAAAAATGCAAGCTGCTGTGTAGCTGACACTTGTCTCTGGTGTTGTTCTGCAGTAAAATGTCACATTCACTCCATAACAAAATGCGAAACAGTGACAAATAATAAATTCATTCTCCTGACACCACTTAGGAGCACTGGGGAAGCAGAAAAAATATGGATGATCTACTGCACATTAATTTGGTAAAAGATGAATAGTATTTCTAATAGCAGTGTCAGGTATGGTGTTACCTCTTGGAACTAGTGTGCATGAGTTACTTTTAATATGCTAATTAAAACAATACAATCATTAGTAGACTTACTACGGTTTTGTAACCCTTCCCTTTAATTCTTGCTGCTATCCTTCTATGCACTGTCCATTGCTTTGGATGGTTGATCCAAATATTCTGTCTCACTCTCTCTAAAAAAAAAAAGCATATTAAATAAGTTAGTACAGCTTTCACAGTGCTTTAGTTGCCTAGATCTAACGATCAGCGTAACAGTTCACAAGCCCATAAAAAGCTTTTGACTATAAAAAAGCCAGCTATTACGCTTTACCCACAATGAATGTTGAGAAATAAATATTTAAAAACAAAAAGGTTGAACAAGCAGTCTTACTTTCAAGAATCAGTGACTTGGCCTACTGTACAAACATGGCAATGAAACAAGTACCACAGCAGTTACCTTAGCCTTAATACATAAAGCAGAAGTCTGAAAGTGTCCTGCTTATGTTGCATTAGCTTGATAGATTATTAAAAGATAAGGAAACAACCAAAAGAAAAAAAAAAGCAATGGCTCATAATAAATAGATAAAATCACAAGTGAGTTAAAAGTTGCTGACAAAGAAATTCATATACATCACTACAATAAGATTTATAGATCATACAAAGGCACCCACAAGCAATTGCTTGCCATGTTTAAACATTGGCAAAAACTGTCATAACACCCTCACAGCAGTCCCAGAAGTTCAAAGCTGTTGCCTCTTTACTTTGTCATAAATGCTGCTCAGGAATTTGTCTTCTTTGCAGAGTTCTTTTGTCTCTAGGCTCTTTAAAAACAGTGCTGCTGGGGATTAAGTGAAGTAAGCCACAAATAATGACCTCAGACCATCATTGTTATAGTGCAATGTGACACAACTGAATAGATGCAGAGTCTGACCTGTGAAGGTTAATACCTATTGTTGACAGCAGATCAGTCCTGCAAGTTCATGGTGAGAAAGAAGGCAATGTGCCACTAATAAAGCGCCATTCTTACTTGCTTAGTTGGGCTGCAGTTCATTTAAATTTAGAATGTGTCTAAACAGGAACAACAGCAATAACACAGAGACAAACGGTAGTTGGAAATCTGCACATAAAAAAGTCTTCATTGTATGGGATTTTTAAGTGCTAAATGGAAAAAAGATGGAATTTGTGGCTAAGCTCACCAAGAGTCATGTAAGCTACCAAACCAGGCTACAACTTCAACACGCAAAGAGGCATAATTTAGCAAATGAACCAGTGTGACGTTTCCATTGCTGCCAACCAGAGTTTGAGTTAATAAAAATCTCTTGACTACTACAGAGTTTGCCTCGAGAATGAAGACCAATTACACCCTTTTTCTGAAGGTTTTTATCCAGTGTGATTAGGGCATTACAAATATAACAATAGGAGGATAGTTTATCATCCGCTCTCACGACTGCTACTGATTAAAACCAGGCTTCGTTATAACTGCCATGATCCACAGTGTTTGTTGTTCTTTGCAGTTTTCTGGCTATTTTTGTGGGAATGTCTGGTTGGTTTTTCGTTCTTATTCTTGAGCTTTAGTTTTGATTGTTACTGTTGGCTAAGTCTCATTATTGTGGGTTTCTGTGATTACTGTTATAATTGTTATTCTGCTTTGAATTCATTCATGCTTTCGTATTTATTAGCTTAGCCTCCCTAGTGTCTCCTGTATCTTGTTGTTAAGTCCTCCTCTCTGTTCAGCGTTTCCCTGTTGAATTACTTCCTGTTTCATTTTGCTGGTTTCCTGTCTCATGTGTTTTGCTGTTAGTTATATTTCTCCCCAGTCATTGTTTTAATTAGTTGCAGCCATATCTCATTGCCCTCCTGTGTCCACTTCCTTTGATCACCTCTTGTGTGAGTATTTAAGCCCTCTCTTGTGCTTCCTCTGTGTTCCTGAAGACTTTGGTTTTGTATTTTGCTGCCCACTGGGCTTTAAGTTTTTGTTTGTTTGTTTGTTTGGTCGATTGGTTGGTTGGTTGGGTTTTGTTTTTTTGTTTTCTCACTTGAACCTGATAAAACATTTTATCCTGCCTATCTTTGAGTCTTGTGTTTTGTTCCTAAACCTGCATCCAATGACAGCTGCCGCATGGTAAAACATAGCCATGACCATGCTTGGGTTATTATGATTATGACTATAACATATTATTTTATAATATGCATAACTAGCACATGCAGCAGTTGAGTACATGCATTGCATAACACCTTAGCACAGGTGACTCAGCAAGACTTAGAGTTCAGCCTTTTGAATAAGAAGTGCGTCACGTTAAATGTCTTTTCTCCTCCTTCTGTTGTATTAGCTGAGCATTTTCCTAAATTGGCAGCGTATTATAACTAGACCAGATCAATACTCCAGCTGTCCATATGAATCAGAACACAAAGCACAGGGCTGGCAATACCACACAGATCTTTGTTTTATATGTTAAAACTGAGTTATTGTCAGCTGAGTGCCTGAATGTGTGTGATTAGCTACAGATACAAGCATGTTTTGTTTTGTTTTTTTACTAAAACCGTGTTTCAGTAAAGACACTAAACATCGGCTTGTGTGACTTTGTGTGAATAACCAATACATTTTAAAGTCACTTGTAATGCAAGGACACCTTTGTATATGGAGTGGCCAGGAGGATTGAACCGCTAACCTGGCAAATCTCTTTTATCACAAGAAGGGCTGCGTGTATCCATTGTGCAAATCCCATCCTTTAGTTTTCAGTGAATGTATGTTTTTGCTTCTGCAGACAGACGGGATGCTTAGTCTGAGTTGGTCATTCCAAGAGTAGGTCAAGTGCCATGTAGTGCCCCTCTTCGCCCTGATTCTGATCACAGCACCTAAAAACAAAACTGGTTTCTGACAAGAACAGGCTTTTGCGGGATTTTTGGGGTATATGAAATCTTCAGACATCCAAAAATCCTGGGTATCACTTTTATCAAGTGTGATGAGCTGGCTGTCAGTTTTTCCCAAAGGAGCTAACGTTGAAACAATACCTGTCATTTAGGTTAGCCAACACTTTCTCTTGATTTCTTGTGAATAGTCTCTCTCTCTCTCTCTCTCTCTCTCTCTCTGTCTGGCTCTCTGAGCTAGCGCACACACATGCACACATGTACACATAGAGAAATGCGAGGGCTGTGGCCCATGGGGATATTTTTCTTTTGGCTGAGGGATCAGAAGGATGCGGAGCTGTGAATGCTTCACTCCCGCTCTCCTCTAGTGTGTGCACTCGCTCACACTGTGTTGGGAATTAATGACATCTCTGTGGCCCATCAACAGCACAAAACTCATGGGGAGAAAACATAAGAGATGGAGTTTGGAGGGAGCAGCTACGGAAGAAGAAAATGGCAGATAAACCTGGCACTTTATGTTGAATTTTTTGACCGGTACTGCAGCAAAAGAGGTGATAAAGTACTTGAGAGCAATAGGAATGATGAAAAAAAAGAACAATAAGTTAGTGCTGAGTCAGATTGGTGATATTGCAGGAAGAGGTAATTTCATTTTGGCTTTCCACCAGAGACTTGCAAGAAGAAAAAAAAAATCAAGCTTTTACACTTTATGCCCTTTCCTTTTACCTTCTTACATTCATGCTGAGGTACATTGTTTTACTGAGTAATCTCATTCTCAAGTACACACAAACACAGTGTGTGTACCTGAGACGACATACACATTGAAGTAAGAAAACACAGTAAATGTAGATGGGATTAAAATAGTTATGAGAAAGTTAGAGCGATTGGGAGGGATTAAGGAAATGTTGTCACAAAGACTTTTAACCTTAGAATATCTGTAGCTCAAGTCAGATATCAAGTTTCAGGACATTAACTGCCCTGACTGTCTGTTGTCCTATATTAATGTTTTCTCTATTTTCCCCATTTGTAGTGGCTCCAATTCCCAATTTAATATTGGCAAGCTGTTGGGCACAGTAACTAAAAATGCTGCTGACAGCACGTTCAGTCTCAGCAGACAAAATCAGGCAAGGTAGCTCTCCTGAGTTACCCCATCTAGGACATTTTTTGTTGTATTTCTGCACTTGTGGACATTTAGCAGCACCGCACCTGTCCCTGTATGAAACCAAGCATAACTGTCTGAAATTTTACATGTAGTTCCCTTTTGCTATCCTCTTCCTCTTTTTATAGTGTCCTTAAACCCCCGACAGACTCAAGCTCAAGCTCAAATTCAATTTTTAGTTTAAATTTGCTGTTAAATGTGCATGTGCCATAGCAGTGATAGAGTTTTTTGGGACACGGCAGTAAGCCATCGATTGCCTTTATGAGAAAGCCGAGCAGTGCTTGTGGCACCTTCCAAACATGGCCCCAGATGGTAGCAAATCCTTCCCATGATGTTCACCAGACCTACTGGCACAAAGCCTCGGCCTTCCCATTCATGCTATCACGTTCTTTTCTTACTCCCCTTCATGTTTGAGGGACAGTAAGGTCTTGTTTTTTAACCTACTGGGTCGCTCTCGATTATTCTGAGTGGATCACCCTATCAAAGGTAAGCCCCCCCTGCTTGCTGATGTTGCCACATGTCCAGTCATTTCTTCACTTCCTGCTCAGCCTGTGCACCCATCATAATTAATTCATTATGGATGTTATGTTTTTATGTCTAATGCAAAAAAAGGAATAGTTATAGTAATAGTAGGTGTATTTATTTGTTTTTTATTATCCATTGTTGTCCACTATCTTATTGTTATATGATCACTAATTAAGGAAAAATGATATGTTGTTTATGCATTATAAATAGATCTGTGGCAGAAATTCTTTTATAAGGATTGTCTTTGGGTCAGATCAATACCGGCTTGGACCACACTGCATTTACAGAATATGAAAAGTAAGGGTTAAGCTTGTCTTTTGTCTGCTTAATAACAACTCTTTCTTTTTCTCTTTCTCTTTCTTTGACTGAAATGCTGTGGATGTCAGCCTTCTCAATTTATTTGAGTCTATGTATTACCTTGTGACTATCTCAGTGATTGTGTGGCATGCTGCTCAGCAGATTAAAAAAAAAACACTTATTTTGTAGTTGCAGAATGGCGCATCATAAAAATCGGGCTTTTATGTCCATCAGCGTTGAACAGTCATTTAAAATGAAAGCTGTTGGCGGACAGTGACACAGATATTGGCTTACAGACAGACAGTCCATTACTATTGGCAGTAAATGTAGGAAAAGGGGAGGCATTCCCGCATTACTGAAAAGAAGTTCCCTCTGACATAATTTGTATACATATGATAAAACTGGTACCTTTATGATGCTTCATTTCTGTTACAAAACTGGCACATGTCCACCAACTTACCGCATATAAAAATGCAGACAAGCATCTGACTATCTCACCAGAACACATCTATCTCCAACCATCCATTCTGTTAAACTCTTATCCAGTGTAGGGTCACAGGGGGACTGGACACATCTTATCTAACACTTCAGGTTGCGCTAGATTAAAAGGGAGGCTTTTCTCAAACTCAGAGCTGATTGAACTAACTCTGATCAGCTGTCCAGGAAGCAATGTTGGCATTTCAAAACTCCCAAGTTTGTTGAATCTGCTTTTTTGTAATGACTTCATATTAATGTAGAAGCACAATCTGGTCATTTTTTAACACAAGATATTTGAAATGATTCTTTTTCGAGCTATATTCTTGATAATAGGATGTCAAAACCAGTGGAGAATGCTTCCTTTTCAGCTTCCCAGCAATGCCAACTACAAGGAACTGACATATATAAAGATAATGTAAGTAGGCATGTTCAGTCAGCAGAGTAAAGGGAGTTTATTATGAGCAAAGTTTAAGCTCAACCTTTAATAAACTTTTTTTTTTTTTTTTTACTAGATAGGCTTCTAGACTGAGTTATATCTAATAACAACCTGCAGTGATTTGTTATACCAAATGCCAATACTTTGCTCCAGTGTCCTCCCATGTGCCTCCATTACTGACTTGAACAAATCCTTGGCTTATTTGGGTGCGTTAGACACACTGAGTCAACATTTTCTGTTCATTTTCTCTAGGTCCACCGTCTTGAGTAAGATTGATTACATAATTGACTTGTGGTCACCTTAAGTACTAGAATTACCCTGGACTGCTGACTTTAGCTTGCTCTCCCCAGAATTTATGCCATCAACATTCATGGCCAACTTACTTGGCTTAGATAGCCTATAGGTTTCCATTAGTCCATTTCCACATTTACTGAAAGTGACATCTCTGTCGTTTGAAGTTGTTGTAGTTTTCTTAGTATACCATCACAGTAAGAATAGATTTTCCTTAAAGTAGAGACGGTAAATAAAGATGATTATTTAGTGATTCTTTATCACTGTTTGTAAAAGAAATACTAACAAACACAAATGACTGTGAACTATAACATATAAAGGATTTTTCTAATCATCTTAAAGATCAACCTGATAAAGGGATTGTAATTAAAAAAGATTAATTAATTAATGAGATCAATCCAATAATTAATTAACTGTGCTATACATCCAACGTTTTACACATTTTACAATAGAGGTAAAATGGGAATTCTTGCTCACTATAAAAGCAGTGATAAAATATTTAAGATGTTTATTATTAAATCAAAACTCGACTTGTAATAACAAGATATGCAAATGTTCCCATGTTGGAAAGTAATATTTCATATCAAAGCGCTGAAAGGCTGAATTTTACCAAATACTTCAGTGTTCAATCACTTCACTGTTATCAAACAGTGTTATTAATGCAGTTTTTGTTGAGGAAGATGAGTTCTGGAGCACAGCAGGGCAGAGATCAGCAGTGTATTTGCGCTAATGGGGTGATAACACCCACACAGGAAAGCACTGGCATCTTTAAGTGACAGCTCCTGCTGTCTGTTTTAGTGCTTACTGGTCTGAAGAGGTCACTGAATCCGTTTTGGATAGATCTGGCTTCCTCAGCAGTCCGTGTAGGCAGCTAGTTTGGTGCGGACCAGCTGGCTGTAATTCAACAAGATAAACAGAGAATGGCTCAGTACAATCCTAATCAATAGCTACAGAGCCGTTTTAATGAATTAGCAAGCAGAAGGAAGAATGAATTAAAACAGCAAATTGCAAAACAAGAGTTGTTGGCGTTCATAGATATACGGGTTGGAAGAAAAACACAAAGCAGACGCAAGTGCGCTGCAAAAAAAAAATCTTGAAGCCTTTAGAAATTTAAATGTTGATTAATGGGAAAATGAAAGTGCCGTGACACTGCTGCAAGAAATGATCCCTTTTTAACTTGACAGCACATTTCTTGGGGAAAAAAAATAACATGAGATTAAATGGGAGTTTTAAGAGGCGTTGAGCGTAAATTCTTTAGGGAATGACAACTGTTCCGATACACTAGATGATTCAACTGACAGTGAGGTTTGCTTTTTGACTCCAGGTTTTGGTGACCTGACATCGATCCTCCATCTTCAAGCTATTAGATGTCTCGAGCACATTCTCCTTCCTTGATGCATGAACATCAAATGAAATCCGATCAAATCAGAATCCAATATTTGCTACGTTTTTCTGCTCGGTGTGCATTTAGTCAACAAAACATGTAATAAAAGAATCTAGTTTATATCCTCAAATGTAAACAAACGATCTTCTTTTTAAAACTACGTTTTCATTTTTATTATTGTGCCTAGAAAATCAAATCTGAAAGAAGCTGTCATGCAGTCTCTCGAGACTTATTATCAGTGGGTTAATATCTGATGACCTGATGTTTCTATTGGTCTGTTTTTCACTGACACTGAAACACATTTCTGCTGACTGATGAACAACAGATATACCCAATTATTTTTGAAATTAAAACAGTAGTCAGCTCTTCAGTGAGTGTTTACGCCAGTGCTGAATCACAGAGCTTTCTTCTGTAACAGAGGATTTAAGTGAATCAGCTGCCAACCATAGCTAATTACTATTCAGTTGCCACTTACAGATGTGTGCAAAGGTTTCTGCACCCTCTGGGCAAATTACATGTTGTATCATCATTTATTTGCAGGCTGAAATGCGTCGCTCACAGCCTTTTCCATAGACTAATGATAATTAACTCAGCTTAAGTGAAGGTATCAGAAAGTAGCGTTCTTAAAATGCTGTTCTAAGAGCAGTACCTTAAATAAGCTCAAACTGCTATAATGAAAAACACTAGCTTGTTGTGGCCATAGGGTTAACATAGAAGAGAGAAGTTTATGCATTTTCAAGGTCATTCCTACACAGTAAATGTGGACACTGACTTGTCAACATTTTTATGGGTTCTAGGGCAGAGCAAGCTTTACGTATCAGCTGGCAAAGACAGTCTGACAACAGGAGAAGAATTAAGAGAAATTATAGATTTAAATTGTCTGTTTTAAGTTTTAAGTGCTCATAGAACTCTATGCAGTCTTGTGAAAAACTAAGTTTCTAACCATGTTTCAGCAGCTTTCAAACCACTTTTTGCAGAAATACTTTAATTTTTTTTCTGCATGCCTTTATCAGTCTCTTACATTGCTGTGAAGGAATTTTTCCTCATTTTTCTTTGCAGTGTTACTTCAGTTCATTGAGGTTTGTGATCATTTGTTTATGCACAGCTCCACCACAGCATTTCAATCAGGTTGAGGTCTGGAATTTGACTGGAACGTGCAACACTTTGATTATTTTGTTATTCAGCAATTCTGTTGTACATTTGCTGCTGTGCTTGGGTTCACTGTCCTGTTGCATGACCAGACTTCTTCCTAAGCTTTAGCTGTCAGACAGATGTCCTCCCATTTTGCTCTAGAATCCTTTGGTATACAGAGGAGTTCATGGTTGGTGCAATGACTGCAAGGTGAGCAGGTCCTGTGACTTCAAAACAAGCCCACATCGTCTACCAGCGTGCTTGACAGCTGGTATGAAGTTTTTGTGCTGACATGCTGTGCTTGCTTTTCGTGACATGTGATGCTGTGTATTATGACCAAATTTTCACTTTGGTCTCATCCATCCAAAGAGCACCATTGCAGAGGTTTTGTGATTTTGTTAGAAGCAACTTTGCAAACCTAGGCCTTGCTGCCAAGTTTTTTTAGAGCAAACGTTTCCAAATGAGCCACACTTGCTCGTTTTTTGTTTTTTTCTGATTGTACTGTCTTTAACATTTAACCTAACTAATATGTGTAGAGTCGGAGATGTAGCTTTTGAGTTTTATGCTGTTTCTCTGAGTACTGCAAAGTCTGACGTTGAGGGGAATCTACTCAGACACTCTTGTGAAAACTGTGGCATCATGGTAACACAGGGAATGCTCCTGACCTCTAAACTCCCAAAACAGCTGCTTTTATGAAGGTGGTCACACTTACTGATTATCAATTAATCAAGAGCATTTGATTAGCAGCACCTGGCTCCTACTTATCCTCTTAATTCCTATGGAAGTACTGATGATGCACTTAGTTTTTTAAAGGACTGTGAAAACTTTATTATTCACACGTCTCTAGGTAATAATACCAGACAGGGAGATATAAATGCAGATATTAGTAATTGTCCATCTCTTTCAACAGAGCAAAAATAACATCCAACATAACCTTGTTAAAGTGAGTCATCAGTGAATTAGTAGTGTACAAAGACTGCTCTGTCCTAAAAAAAAGAAATGTTCACATGTGAAGCAACAAAGATGTTTAGAATTTCCAGCATAATAAAAAATGGTAATAGATTTTCTGATTTTCTGATTCTTTGATTATTACATTTTGTATTATCTTGTTTTCTGTGGCACAATTGCAAAGATTGTGTGTACTTTATAAGTGGACGCATCTAAATAGGAGAGTAAAACATCTGGATCGGTAGTTTTCTTAAATCCTCCAGCAATAACTAAAACACACACACAGATGTGCGCGCTTACACATACACACACATCTGTACATCTGTATAAGCTACAAGCTGAATTGCTCTCCACATAGAACTTCCTTTTGGCAAAATGTATGAAGGTGACATTCAGGAGTGAAGGTAATTTAGACAAGATAGCACATTTAGCCAAGAATTTAGCAGATTGTACACACAGCTTCAACCCTGCAAGCAAAAAATGAAACAAATTAAATCTAACTTTGCTTGTAATAGTTGTCCTTTACTATGTGAAGAATTTAAGTAGATGGGTTGCCAAATTACCCATTTTCTTACATTTAGCTCTGTAGCCGTAGATCCAAATGGATTGAAACACGAAATATGCTGAGAGTGAAGTTTGGAAAATGGTATCTGCTAATTAGTCACATACACCCCTGGGCTCTAATAATGTGTGAACATTTGTATGCAAGTTTGTATCCACATCTAGCCAGGTTTGGGTTCCAGGTTCCACATTTTTAGACTAAAGGCACATCTTACAATCAGTGTTTAGTCCTTTATAAAATCTTTCACTTCTCGCCTTTCCCGTCATTTAAAGGGGGGTCTTTTAACTTAAAAAATAAAGACCCGTTTTATGAAGATAAAATTTTCAATCAGGTGTGCATTTTAAATAAAGTTAACTCTAATTAATTTTCTCTAAAGAATAAAGACCTGGTTTATTTTATTTTTGTCCACATTACAGCTTCTTTTATGTGCGAAGCTGATAAATTCTCACTTTCAGCCTTTTATTTTCACCTTCCTCCTTTCTAAATGTCAGTGCCGCCAGATCACTGTGCCGTCGTTCCACCTCTGAACACCCAAACGGAATTGAGGGGAGCCAAGAGGAACCGGAACAATTTGGCTTGATAGCACACCCTCTGCTCAACATTGCTAAGCGACCACCGTGAACTCAATTTCGTGAGCCTTCCCTTACCTAGAGGCTAGAGCAAGTGAGGGAGAGTGTGGATGTGTATGTTTTTGTGTGTCTGTGTGTGTATTGAAGACCCAGCTCTCAAGTGAATCATCCCAAAATCTGTGCAAGTTCTGGTCTGTCGGGTTTTTGGTCTACACTTGGTCGGTGTATGTTCATGTGTGTATAGTACTTGTGTGCAACTTTGCGTGCATGTGGCATTTGTGTGGTTCTGCATGAGTGAGAGGTCTCTGCTGGCCCAACTAGATACCTCAGCTGCAGACAGTCACACTCATATTACAAATAAATGGCAAATGATGGAGCACATTACTCTCTCTCTTTCTCTATGTGTGTGTGTGTGTGTGTGTGTGTGTGTGTGTGTGCTCAATATGTACTGAAGACCTACCTCTCAAGTGAATTGTCCAAAAATCTGCTTAAGTTCTGAGAGAGGGAGAGCGAGTTTTCATAGAACTAATTTTATTTACTATGTGAATGTGCATATTTTATATCTCCATATAGCACAATGCACCAAATGGTTATTTCTGTTCATGTAAATGCTGTAACTTTTCATGGTATTAAATTCAGAATTTTCCTTTTTAGCCGCCTTAATCATCTTTTTCTGCCACCATCACAGAGTGTTGCTGGAAAATTGAAGCACTAGGAGCCTCTTTCTAGCACTTGATCTTAGTTTTACTCCCACTGATTTGGCATCACGAGCACTGCTTAGCTGAATATGGCAATCAAACACGGAAATGTAACTTAAATGGACTGGCTAATAATTTATCACTGACTGCCAAGAAACAGTTGGTGTATTCAGCTCTGGCTACCTCCCCCTAGACCAGTGCTGGATCTGACTGAATCAGATGATGTATTGTGTACAAGTGCATAGACAGACGTACAGGCAGGGAGAAAAAGAAGACATGGGAAGACAGACAGAGGCTGAAACAAAAATAAGAATCTTGGCTTTTGTTTAGACTTTCTCATTCAACTCTCATTCTGTGCAAATGAGATGGAAAAGTGCTGCAAAGCTTTGTAGTCTTTTAATATAACTGAAAACAGTTTTTAAATGTGCTACAATGTTATACCTAAACTTAGCATCATTTCCACGATGTTGGCCAACTACCTTCCACACATCTCTTACTGCAATCAAATTTGAATATTCAAGAAAAAAAATAGTGCATGTGTGTGTGTTTGGAGAGGGGTGGGGACGTCACCTGATAAAGGTGTTGTCTCTGAAATAACTATGCAATGCTGAACTACCAGCACAACATAATGTGACATTTCACAGGTAACAAAACATGCCTTTTTTGACCTTTAGAAGTTTACATTTATGAATCAAAATGATACATGCACACAAACACACATAAAGCCTTTCTGCTCTTTGTATGGCACAGTTTAGATTCGAAACAGTGTTTTGCTCCTGCAGTACAGTTTGAAAAATGGATTATCGTTATGATATTTGGATAGCCAGACAATACGTGATAATATCATATATAAAACACAGAAAATGTGTTGTTAAAAAGACTTGAGCCACCCCTCATGTCTTCATATTTTTCTTCCAAGGAGTCTGACTTTAAAAAAATTTTTTATGGTTTTTCAGCAACAGTTTTCTGGGCTTTTTCTTTTCTTGTTGACTGTTTTTTTCACTCTTTTTCTGTCCAGTCCTTGTAACTGATGATTTTCAGAGGAAGGACTTTTTTCTTTCTTTTTTTTATTAAGCCACTTAACACTGACCCATGAATCATTCAAGTATTAAAAAGACACCTAACTCAAAAGATGAACCAGTGTTGTGGCTATAAATAACATACAACTTAGGCAGGATTTTAAAGAAAACTATTGTAAGAATTTTAAATTGTATCTTTAGGCATTAAAGCAAATGTATTTGAAAGGCATGTCCTTAAGAAAGACCTGACACAGGACCTGAGAGATGCAGGTCCTGTGTCAGGCACTTCACTTTATCCATCTACTGTTTGCTGAAGTCAGAAATGGTCTCAGTGGAAGACTGGCTGTCAAGAAGCCATTTTTTTTAAAAAGGCAAACAGGGAGAAAAGACTGAAGTGTGTTATTACACAAAAATAGACTTAAAATCAGTGGAAATGACTCTTACGGAGTAATTAATCCAACTTGACTGTTTTGGTTAAAATTGTCATCAATATGTATGAAGGAGGTGAGGGGAGAGGTATAACATGAGTGTCTACAACCATCTGTAAAACACAGTGGAGGATCATGGTTTGGGGCTGCGTTTCAGCCTGTGGTGTCAGAATTATGAACACAGAAAAGTACCATCAGATTTTGATCCATCTTGCTATGCTATCTGGGAAACCATCTGACTGGTTTAATTTTTCAGCATAACAATTATCCCAAACACAGTGATAATGCTCAGAAAAACACACAGTGGAACATTATCAGTCAAGGATTGGCCGAATCAGAGTCTGGGTCTCGATATTATCCAACCAGTGTCTCATCTTCTTGACAGAAAACAACCCAAAAGCAGTAAACTTCCAGAGAAGAGATTTGAATGTCCTTCCATAAGACTGGAGAACTATTCCTGAAGACGATTTTTAAAAATTACAAGAAGGTTTTTACATATTTAAAGCAATTAACATATAATTACTGAAGGATGTTTCATGGATCAGGAAAGCAGTTCAAAAGAGAAGTGTAGTGCATAAAATAAAAGAGATATTCTATTGATACTTGGTATTGTAACGTACAGTATTAAAGATAAGTAATATCGATTAGTCCATTCATTCTTTATGGTACAGGATTGTAAGGAGAACAATATAGTGGTGCTGTGTGTTTTATTATGATGATCTGTCTGTGTGTGTAAAGATGCTGCAGGTAAATAACACATTGCCCCAGAGCCCCCAGAGTAGATGCTCTGTTCCTGAATATGCCCACATAGTAGCTCAAAGAAACAAAACTTTATTTCCTGTCTCAGTGCCTCGTATCTACTACAAATCAAATAGTAATACACAAAGAACTGTCAACTACAAGTAAATACACATACGTACAATAGATCCTCTGAAGAGTCTGAGTTTGAGACTGAATATTATGCAGGCGGGGCATCTATCTGGTCGTTTATACCTTTGAATGGATGTGGAATGCTGCCATTCTCATTAACAAGAGGGCAGTCCCTACCGTCTTTGTATGCAGAGTTTGGTCTAGGAACACTTTCCGAGTGAGTGGTACTGAAACAATTGGTGTGCCACTCTAATCTCAACACTGCTGCTGAGCTTTGGATCTGGTTGTATTTGGCAGACAGTCTCCCCTTGTGGTGTGGCAGCCTGCAATAGCTCTGCTCTTTGTGGCACTTCACGGTTGCCAAAATCGGAAGAAAAGGTCATTTATACTGCCGACACAGTGGGAGAAAAACACTCAGGTGTCTGCAAGAGAAGCAGGCTCCATGCTGAAGTTATACATCCATTCTGCAAAGTAGCAACTGTGCTGTAAAGTCTTTTCAGTTACTGGTGCACTCTGCATCTACATATAATTTTCCTTCCCCTCAGTTTCCTGTCTGTGCCGCAGCAGAACTTTTCACCGTGCTTTTCGCCTCCTACTCTGTCGGATGGATTTCACTTCCCAAGTTTTGACATGTATAGCAAGTATACAGTATTTGTGTTGGCAGGCATTCTATGCTAAATTGCATATATTACCAGCTTAACACAATATTACTACTGATAATGTGATGAGATCCTGCAGTATTTAAATAGCTGTGATTTAGAATCAATTAGTGATTTCATGCTACAGGGTATTCCAGATTACTGAAGTACCAGGCTGTACTTTTTGCTCGAATTAGACAGTGAAAAGCAGGCAGACGGAAGCTGAAAAATGGATTGCAGGGGAGTGCTGCAGAAAAAGAGTGTGCTCCAAGCCCCTTAAGTCCTGGCAATAACATCAGCACAGTTCCAGATGTCACATCACGAGTCCAAAGAGTATCAAGAAAACACAACATGTAATTTTCAAAACTTACCAAGGGTAGTTGCATCTCTGTGTTTTAATTGAGTTTTGCAACTAAAATGAAAAACTGAGTTCATTATTAATCAGTAAATATGCATACATTTACATGTCATTTCTGTTTATGGTAAACATCCAGTTTTCTGTCAAGGATGTGGAATTGTTTAGGTTTTTTTTCAGCTTTACTTACTTATTTATTTCAGTTTTGTTATTGTGAGTGGCTTTGACAAAGTAGGTCATTCATTTGAATATGCAGGCACACGGACACATGGCTGAAAGAAAATTTCAATATAAAAGGTGAGGTGATTTATGTGGTGCCCCGCCTTGTTCCATCCAAGCCAAAGTGCTAGGCCCTCAGCTAGCTTGGCAACATGTGTCAGCCTACATTAGGTGGACCAGTGAACAATAGTCTCAGCCAGGAGCAGGTGGTTGTGACTTGAAACTCTGAGAGGAGGGTGTGCACTAATGGCAATGTGTGTGTGTGTGTGTGTGTGTGTGTGTGTGACAAAGAGAGAGAGAGAGGGAGTGAGAGAGAAAGGGAGGAAGGAGAGAGAGAGAGTGGTCTATCTGCCATCTGGAGCGCTGAGACAATCCCAGGTGAGGCGGAAACTTGAATGTGCTGTTTCTATCAGTTCACTGACTGGCCACTCTCCTGGATCCAAACGCTTTTTAGAGGAGACCCCCCTGGTTTCTTTGCTATGCCTCTAGTGATGACACACACCAATTCTGAGAGTGTGAAATGAGCCATTACCAGGTGTGCAGCAGCTCCTCTTAGAGTGGACTGACCCAAAAGAAGATCAGCAGGCCAAGTCAAGTCCAATTTACTCGTAGAACACCTTTCACAAGCTGATTGAAATATTTTACAGTAAATACGGGGGGAAAACATGCAGTGTGTGTGTTTGTGTGTCTGTTTGTGTGTGTGTATGAGCAGGCAAGCAAAAGCTGTCTTGAAAGAAAGCTTACAGCAAAATAACATTTAAGGTCATTTTTAGCCATCTCAGCTCACTGATTATCAGTAAAGCGTAGAACGAGTTTGAAATCAAAAATTTGATGTCATTTTTAAATTACTGCAAATTTGTCACACTCGTGCACACCGTTCGCCCCAAATAATGAAAAGAATTCAGCAATAGAGATGGATTGTCATGTAGCACTTGCAGAGTTTACCTCGTCTTGTCTGTTAGCAGATAACACTTCCTGCTATGCAGCTTTAGATGTGTGATTGAAATTATGCTGAGTTGTTATTAGTATGAAAAGGCAACTTTGAATAAGCAAAGCTAATTTTATAAATAATGCATAGGGCACATTTATAATCAAGCTAAAGATGCAATCTAAGGGAGCAGCACTGTGCCTTTACCTCAGAACTGTGTCATGAAAAAATTAGGCATACTGTTTCAAAGTATGTGACTGACAAATTATTACATAAAACATTTGTTCCATAACTAATTTTGTTTTGCAATCACACCATATGCACTATCCAAACAGCAACTCCCTAATAGCTGCTGCATCAAACGTTTGATTGCAGAGCTTCTGGTTTCTATTCTATGATTAGTTTTATGATGCTTGAAATTGATTTATGTGTAGAGATCAGTGTTGTTTTGTGCACTTTATCCATTTCATTCTTTTGATAGTTTCACAGTGGCCTTATAGCCAAGTGGTAATATGCTCAAAGGGCTTCATGTTGCCATGGCATTTTAAAAGACTTGCTCGTTTTAATGTTCTTCGTATCTTCATATGGAATAACAAAGCAGTCGGTAGCCCTTTCTCAAAATGAGAACTCCTCAAGTTGCTCAGCAGGTTCAATTAATTTCCATATACAGTCCAGCAGGCTCTGTGTTTCAGCACTGTCAGGGTGAAATAAGCGATACCAAATGAAAGTACCAAGCTTCAGCTTTCTCGATACAGAAAGATATATGAGACAGGGTGTCTGCACTTTAAGACTTTTAAAACTAATCAGCCAGATACTGATGAACTCAAACAAAATCACCATGTGTGGTGCTTTGTAGAAGGACACAGTGACTACTTCTGACTTATTAATATCAGCAAGCTGCACTTTGTTTCGTTTTTGCCTTGCAAACAGTTTTCTGCTTATACACTAGGTCTGTCTTCTTATGTCTCCCAGGTCACAGACTTCATTTTCAACCTGTTAGTTTTACACTATTTGTGATATCAATTATTTTTTTCTTTTCTTTTTTTCTTTTCTTTTTTTACTTGTTGCCAGCCAACAGCTCCACCTTAATCTGCATGAAGCCCCAGTCAATCATCAGCAACAGCTGCCTAAGAAATAGATATTATTATTACTACAATGTGTTGAGTAAGTTTTGAATACTTGCAAACTGGCCACTGCGTTTAAAAAGCTGTCTTACATATAACTAGTTACACGTGAAATCAAAGCCTCTGTTTAGTACCATCGCTTTTTATTACCTTTGCCAAGGGGGTCATGTTTGTGGTGGTTCTTGTGTGTGTTTTATCATTCTGTCCGTAAACTCAATAGCTCGAAAAGCTTTCACTGAATTCTGATAAAACTTTGTAGGGGTGTAGAGTGGGGTCATGTTAACAATTAATTAAAATTTGGCTTACATCCATCAAGGTCTTCAAGGCCAATCTAATAATTTCAGGGTCATAAACTGACATAAAGCCTTATAACTACAAGTGCATATTGTCAACATATAGAAAGTAGCATATAAATATTAAAATATCATGCCATATTCAAGCTCTCCTTCAAGGTTACTA
Source organism: Oreochromis aureus (assembly GCF_013358895.1). Lineage (NCBI taxonomy): Eukaryota > Metazoa > Chordata > Actinopteri > Cichliformes > Cichlidae > Oreochromis > Oreochromis aureus. The sequence goes on along the minus strand of NC_052951.1, from coordinate 15,699,012 downwards.
GATTGATCTGGAGGTCAAAGTGATAATAATGCTATATAAAGCTAGATAATCTGTTTTTAGACTGACAAGAACACATAGGCATGGGATGTTATGAATTTGTCATGTACATTACAGTAACAGGTTATAACTGATGAAATGCATAACAATATGAAAACATATACAATGTTCAGCAATGTTTTTGTTTGTCTGTTTGTTTTCTTTTTCTTGGAAAGCAAAACAAACTTGTGATCAAAAACTTTTTTCACTTGATATTTAACACATTTAAACAAATTCTACTGAAAAATGAAATGAATGCTACACATGTTCTATGGCCATGTAAATAAAAATAATAATAACAAAATTACACTCAAAATTGTATGAGGTACATTCAAATGGGGACTTTTTTTTACTGCACTACAAACTTTGTGTATGTTTAAAACAAACAAACAAAGAAAACATGATGACCATATACAAATTACTTTTGCCTTAAAAGTAAATACCACTCCAAGAGGTATCTGCTGAAGCACAGAACCTAAAGGGCAATAGATACGTCATATGGTCCTACCAGTACACAAAGCCTGTTTAGTGATAAACAATCCTAATTAATTTCTGTGTTACTTATACCAGACAGTATGGTTGTGACCTAACCATCCAAATTCAGTTTCTCAGACCACCTTTTCAACATACAAAACTACATTAAAATGTGACGATCATACATGATTCATACTTCACATACCTCAGCCATGAGTCCTCAGTCCCGACATGTCAGTCTCACCATCCCCTCGTATTGTGGGACCTGCTCTTTCCTTTCCTGCTTCAGTCTTAACTGCCTTTTCTACCTGTGTCCCTCATACCTATATGCTGCCTTGTCCCCTCACATCCCACTTAACCTCACCATCCGTCTGATTGTCCCCTGCAAGACAATCTTCAAAGCTCAGGTATTTGTCAACCCTAATACTTCACAGTTCTCTAACCTTGATCATCACCATCAACCGCGCGGAAAGAGATGAAACGTGTACGTGAGTTACCCAGTTCATGCAGGAGGGCAGCTCGCGCTCAGGAGCGTGTCAACACGCACCTTCTGTGTTTTGAATTCAGAGTCCATTCCACGAGTACACTGTAAAAAATGATCCGTCTGTGTCGATTAGGCAGTGCCCAGTAGCAGCATCCCGGAAACAATGCATTTCACGCCACACTTCAGAGGCTGAAATCACAAATCCCACTCAAACAGCTGAATCGTTTTACAAGTTCTGCAATGGCTGATTCAGATTGTTTACAGGGAAATTTAAATAAGAATTCATTTACGAATTTCCCAGTGTTTCCGCACCTTATGCTGCCTTCGTCCCAGCTTTATTAGTCAAACTGTATTGGTCATCATCACTCATCACTCATGCAATGTATTCGTTTTACTTGTAAGAGGCACAACCGAAGAGTTGCACAATTTTCAAATGTATGTTTATAGAGTGGCGCGTGACAGCGTGCTTGCATATGGGTTATCCAGCTTTTTTATTGTTCATATAATAAAACACACACACAAAAGAATTCTGCTACTGAGCGAGAGCATTCCAGGTCACCACGAAACAGCTGCCTTCAGACATTTGCAGAGATTAGTATCACTGACTCGACAAGCTTTGTCCACTTTCCTGTGCGGGGGGGAGGGGGATTAACTCATCTCACTGACCTTCCTTCTGCTGAGACTGAATCATATTTTAACAGTGAATGTCTAAAATCTTGTTGAAAGCGATATTTCTTGCAGTATGCATCGCGCACGCGCATGGCACACGTAAACGCACAGACGCTCTCCCCTCCAGCTTCCCTCCCCCGCGGGTCGCTCTGATTGGTTCACCTTTCATGTCCGTCAGAACCGTGTGGGCGGGACTCAAACAATCCACTCGTGTTCCCTTCGCTGTGGACTGTACGCCACAGCAGACCAAGAGCGGGGCAGACAGTAGTAAGGCAACGGCATTCATCCTGTTACCGGAGGACAACTCTTCTTGGTTCCTGAGGTTTTCGGTTCCTGTTCAGAGGACCGGAAACTAACTCTACACCTTACAGGCGGTGCATTCGTGAAAGAACACCCAAAATATTGTTTTTGATGACCGAGACTTTTTACGTATTCCAAAGCAAGACAGACTGCGGGTCGGGAAGTCGGTTTGCATTAACCCCGTTCCCCGTCTCCAAGAGACGCACAAAAGGCGCACTCCCAAGTCTACCTGGATAAGCTGACAAAGCCGTCCGGTCCGGTTACAGATCCAGAATTGGAGAGGAGAAATAAGCGCGGAAAGACAGGAGCAAGAAAAGGGGAGACAGGATGAAACTCAAGAGTCATTTGATTTTCACCCTCTACACTATTTATGGGATTCTTCTTAAAGGTGAGCCTGGGACGGGTGGTGCGTACGTGCGTGAGTTCTGTATGTGCGTGATGTGTATACGCGCATGTTCCAGGCCAACAGCAGGGCAGGATAAACCCTCTCCGTTACACACACACACACTCACAGATAGAGCTTCTCATTCACATGTGCTATACGTGTGTCTGTGCCTGCGCGTATACTGTATACGTGTGTTGAATGGATGCGCGTTTGTCTGAAAACGTGAGGCAGCTAGAGGAGAAAGCGTGCCCTGTAACAGTCAGGTTGGTTGTTAATCTTCGGGAATGAGAATATCCTATTTTCGAAAATATATGCACAGGGCACAGGTCCTCAACCCAAGCGCGAAAGCCTAAAGTCTGTCGCATCTGTGTCTTTATGATGTTGATGTTGTGTCCCGTGCGTGATTGGTTGTCCAAAAAATGAAAAAAAAAAAAAACACACCTCAAAATGATCACAATAACCGTCCCCCGCGGTTGTTTTTTGATTTGCAGCACTTAAATGAGTGCCGGAGACACTGGCAGCTTTTTACGCACCGAACAGTTTGGCACTGCTGGTTACGGCAGCTTTAGAAGCTCTTTGACATGCGGAGCTTTTCGTTTGCTGAGTGCATTTCCCTGTTTTAATTCATGATTGAGACTTATGTTTAGTCTGCTCTGTAGAGATATCTGCGTTTTTGCGCACGTTCAGCTCTGGCGGGTTGTGCATCAGTAACGATTTCAGGAAACCTGGAATGACGACCACACGTACATGGGTTGATATGGGATTGACAGAGTTCTTGTGTTAAATTCTCAAAAGTTTTCATTCCGATCTGATTGCTCACAATCGTAATGTCTTTCATTCAGATTAAGCCTCACAGTGCCAATATAAAATATACTGTACAACTAATTTCCGATTTCAGTTGAGTCTTAAAGGTGTACGTCTGATTTCAAAATATTCTGTTATTTTAGCCTTATTATTTTTATTTTTGACAACTATAAACAGCTTGCAGCTGTGTTTAGGCATCAGATAATCCAAATGTAAACACATGAGTAAGGTGACATTGGGGGTCAAGGTCAACTGCTTTTGCTAGGAATGCAACATTGGCAAAGACTAGAATACAAAAGTAATCCAAACAAAGTGGCAATATATGTAATTTTTCAGTTTTTGTTTTGTCAAGTTAACTTCTTTTAAATGGAGACACATATAAATGTCCATAGATCAGATGGCAAATGCTCATCTTTGATGTTACGATTGTTAAATGTTTGTCGCTTTGGAATGTATATAAAAGAAAAAAAAACTGAAAATGTGCTGTTGTGGTATTTTAGACTCTGATTTTGAGAATGCACATCATACTGAAACCACTGAAAACCTGATGCAAATTCTATTGTACATTTCAGCATCATTTTTACATAAATTCTCTGTAACTTCTATATTAAGCGCTGGATGGCGTTCAGCCCTTTAGGCATCCAAATTGACGTTATAGTATTTCTATTTATGTACAAAGTAAAAGAGGGAACACAGGTTCTTGAGATTCTGGAATGGATCGGCAGGAGGGGGCATGAATTTACTTTGACACAACTGTTAGTCTCTCAGCAGGGCCACATTTGCCACACTAACCTTTTAGTCCACTTCACCCCCCCGTTTCAAATGATATCATGATGTATTTAAAGAACTGCGTGGCAAATGTATCAACATGAAAGGCAAAATTAGCGACATCTTGACTTGAGGAAAAAGAGAAATCTCAAATAAGAGAGCATTTGTGCTTGATTCCCTTGATCATTTGTTGTTGTCTCTTTGAAGTGCACGTGTGTGTGTGCATAAGAGCGAAATGAGAGAGAGCAGTCCTTTCTTAATAACCGCATGATTAGAGCAATTCTTGACTTAATGAATGGGTTTGTAATAAGGTATCTTAGGGTATATCTGACAGCTTCCATTGCAGGATTTACTGATGTTCCAGAGCCTTTCTTTTTCCTGCTCATTCTCTTAACACCGGCATGCTCTGTGAGAATGTGTGCATTTGATTATGGGTATGTGTGTTTGCATATATTCCTGAAAATGCGTGCCCTATGTTTATAGCTTATGTTTGAAGAGGCCTAAGCAAAGCCATAAGCATTCCGCCAACAGCAGAGCTCGTTGCATGTGTGGCTCCCCACCACACACACACTCACATGAGGCTCTTTCCCTTTCGTCCTAACCCTGAAGAGGATAATGCTAGGCTGCTTGATTTGAACAGTCATCTCTAGGTGCAAGGCCTATTATTGCATAGGTTTCACACAGCAGGCAGTTCAGCCTCCACCTGAATGAAGTCTATCAAGCCGAAGACATATCCGCGCGCTCCGTAAATGACAGCTGTTTCAGCCCCTCTGGCCTCGAGCCAGCTGGCATCAAGAGATCCCGAGACTCTAAATTCCTGTCACCGACGAGACCTGCGCCACATATAGTGCGAACGTGAAGTGTTGTGATGGAGGTCGTTGTTTACCAACAGCCCGAGTTGTTAGCATATTATTCTGTGTGTTTCATGTGCCCATGCCGTAGCCAGAGAAAACAGCCTGTTATGCAAATGGGTCTCTTACGTAAGAGCTCAGGGCTGAGCAGCAGGCGAGGGGAGATAGAGGCAGCGAGTGACAGAGAAACAGGGAGATGTTCTAGAATAGAGGAGTTGATGTAAGAGTAATGTGGGAGCAGAGGTGTGGAGGAGGAATGTGCAATCTCCTCAAATAAAGTGTCTGATATGTGCGCTGGTTGTTGTTTGCTGTTTGGATGCTTGTTTATCTTTGCTGCTCTGTCTGTTTCTTGTCGCTTTGCCTGCCTGGCAGTCTGTCTGTTTTGAACTCTGATCTTGCTACCCTAAATACAGACCCCCGCTGAGGGATGTGTTTATCCCTGCAGTGAGTCTAAGCTGCTGAAGACTGACCCTCCATCCCTCTGTACTTCCGTCCATCCCTCCCTCTCTTCATCCTCCCATCCTGGTGTGGAGCTTTGTACCAGAGCAGCGTGGGAAAGCTTCTGATAACAAGCAGCCTTGTGTGTGTGTGTGTGTGTTTACAGCGCCACTGATTACACGGGAGAAACAAGATTTCTGTCTTTCGTGCTCACTTGCACTTTCCCTCCCACTTCTGTGTGTGTGCGCGTGTTTTCACGGTCATGCTTTGACGCAAACCACATGTGGTGTACTCCGGTACCTTTTACCCAGGCTATGAAGCTTCGGTACTGAGAACACTCAATCTAGCAACACTGGCACTGTGTGCATTGCATAGTACACACACACACTTGGAGCTCCACTGTGGATTCATTGCTGCTCTGCCAAGGGATTTCCCATGATCAAAGCCAGTCTTTTGTTAGTCCAGGTGTTAAAAAAGTTAAAACAGAAAGGAGGAGGAGGCTGGAGGGGAACATAGTAAGATTCAGAGCTTACACGCTCTTCATGGCAGAGCAGAGATGTGCCACTCCAGAACTGCTCCAGAAAAAAAAAGAAGCAAAAACATTGTGATCCTGCCACCTGTTCCAACTGTTTCCATATCACTAAACCAGTGCATGTGGACAGGTTTTGCTTGGGAATACAAAGCTATGATAAGTTAAATACAGAGACTCTTTTGCTGTATTTAAACACAGGGATAAAATGAGGCAAGAAGAGGCAGGAGGCCAAGCATTGTTAAGCTTAATACACATGTTGTCGCAGATGGCAGAGATTCAGAGGTGGCAAAAACACATGTAGTAAGACACATGGGCGAAATAAAATGTTTTTATGCAAATGTCCTCCAGTGTGTAGAGTGCTAGCCAATAGCTCAGTTACTAAACCAGTCTGTGGAAATCTCTGAGGCATTTATATGAGCCCGCAAAATAGGATGCACCCACACCGAGTGACGCAGCAGAGACACCAATGCCAGGCGGACTGAATGTCATTGTTAAACCACACAACTTCAGCAGTGTTTGTTATATAGAGGACTTTATCAAGCTGAAATTCCACTCAAAATTCCAAAAATAAAATGAACTGATTTTTTTTTAAGTTGTGGAATTCTTTCTGTCATGATGGAAACTGCAGAAAACATTGCCAAATTGTGCCCATTGCTAAGTATCTCCAGATATGAAGTGATGGCATGACTCATCCTGCCTGTAGGATGGGCTGGCTGTGGTTCCAGAAGTAGAACAGAGTGTCTGTGATTTAAAGTGTCCTTGGGCAAGATGCCGCACCTCAAACCTTAGTGTGTCTGTGTGTGTGTGAAGTAGAAAGCCCTGTATGTATAAAATGTATTGATGTGCATGAGAAAGTAGTAAATGTGGCTTATGTATGATGTGCTTTTAATGCAGCTAGAAAAGCGGTATATAAATGCCATTTACCTTTCACTGCATGTCTAAACACAATGACATATATGCCGACTGCTGATGTTTTTTATGTACGTTCAATGCTTCCAGGTTGACCCATTATGCAGGTAAACACACAAATCAAATAGCTTTAAAGCAGACACGCAGCTTGTTGAATTCTATAATGCAGGGTTTTACAAATCCTGCTGAGTATTACCTGGAATATAGAAATAGTCTTGAATGATTTTCTGTCTGATACTGTGGTCTTTTTAATTACTGCACATTTCAAGTGTAAATGTTTTTTTTTTTTTTAAACCTTTGCAGTTATGCTGCCAGGCAGAAGTTCAAGAGCATGTCATATTTACAAGTAGTATAAGTGGTATTTTAATTTTAATAAATAGTATATTAGATTAACCCAGTTGATAGACGTTTTCGATTCATATGCTCATGATGCTGTTAGAGAAGTGATTTCTGCTGCCGACAAACACAGAAAGTGCCAACCAAACCTCTTTCCCCACAAATAAACATCTTTGTAGTGAATCCGTGTAGAATAAATGTAGATTTGTATTTTGGCGTCAGGGCTGTGTTTCGTATCTCTTAAGCAAAGTGTAATTTAAAGGCAGCCCAAAGCGTGAGAAGGGAGAGATCAAATGCAGCCTTCCGTGGAGAATGGTGAAAATACAAGCCCACAGGTGGATTTGGCTGCAGCAGCGGCATCAGCAGACAGCAAGTTTGCACCCTAAATAGACCTCCCGGTAGGAGAAATAAGTGTGCAAGCTCAGCTAACATATCAGCTGATGGGGCTTTTCTTCAAAGTTAAAATGCTGCTTTTTATGTGTACAAGTAAGAAGATGAACTAAAGTGCTTGTGTCAATGTATGACGTTCATGAGCCTGCTCTGACCACAGCACCGATTCAGTATGATGCGTCATTCTCATAAAGGTACTTAAGGCTTGCCGTTTCACTGCATCTTGTAGGCCGACCTCTGTGTTTAGCTGCTTTTAGTTTGAGGCTGACTACAGAGAGCAGATATCATCTCACCCTGAAAATTAATCACACGCGCACCCATCGGGAAGGAGACAGACAGCGTTATTGGGTGTTAGTGTGTCTGTGTGTACGCATGCTTGCATATGTGATGTCTGTATTAGCAGTGAATTCCAAAGGATTAGCGAGTAGCTAATCTGAAGCTCCAGTCTTTGACAAACCATGTGTTACTAATCTCAAACACTATGGAATAAAGAGACACAAACACAATCACCTTTTGGATTAAAACTCTCCCTGCAGAGGGTGTTGCAGGGAGAGTGTCTTTTCACTTTTGCTCAAAACGGTACAAGAACATTCAGAGTGAAAAGGAAAGGAGAAATGAAAGAAAACTACAGATAGCTGCTGATTTTCTGCTTCTTTATTTTCTTTCTTTATCTCACGCACATACAAAGACCTTACAGAATCGAATGGGCTGATTTGATGTGCTTTCAGTTTAACCTACTGTGCTCTTCAGGTTATCATAGGGTGTCCTGTCTGAGAACTCTGAGACTTGATAAGTTCTTTTTATTTTATTCCATGTGCTCTTTCATCTGACAGCTTGTTTTCTCACAATTCACAGAGGGCCAGAGTCTGGAGTGTAAGAGTGATTTCCTTCTTCTTAACTTTGCCTACTTACACGTCGTGCCCCGACGCTGTTATTTGTTTGTGGACTCTGTTCCTAACAGACAAAATAATTTGGCCAGCAAAGTTAGCCCATATTATGTACAGAAAGATACTCATGGAGGCATATTTTCTGTATACAGTAAATAAACATGCACAAATGTGAAAACAAAAGCCCGGCAGTGTGGAGGAAAAAAACCAAAAACAAAACCTGCCAAATCTCTTGTTTTCATGGTCTGCATTTGCTCTGATAATATTGACCCAACGTGGGATGAAGCTTCAAAATCTTGGCTTTTTTTCCCACTTTATTGCTGCTCTTTTGGTGGCAAAGATTCATCTTTCCCTGTCCGTGTGCACACATATTTGTTTTCATCAAATCTGAGTTGTCAGGAAGAGTTTACAGGCAAAAAACGGTGAAACATTTTGGAGGCAGACCAAAACACAATAGGGTAGAGAGAGAGAGAGATGCAACTCCAGGCCTAAAGATTTGAGGCCGTTTTTCTAAGTACTTTTTTGTCTTCTTGTCTAGTCTGGTCAAAACAGGAAATGAACCCGTATCCGTGGAGAATCCCACAGGTGCACTCACAATCTCTGCTGCTGTTTCATAAAGCAACCCCTAAAATGGCTCGCATCCCTTTTTGCATTTCCTCCTAATTATGATTCTACATTTTTTTAATGGATGGTAGCACTTTATCATTTCTCATTGCTATAATTTACTTTTAAATCAGTGTCAAAATGCAGCTGCATTAGTGGCAGCTGCATAAAACTTTCCGTGCGTATACTTCATTTTAACTTAATGGTTCTTTTATATTCTGCAAAACACCAATTTGGCCCTTAACTGCTTAACTTGTGCATATACATTAACAATATGGAAGTATTACATGATACTAATTGAAAAGCAGGATTTACGACATCCACAAATGCACAACTATGCACTTGTTTTACCATTATGGTCTCAAAGGAAAGCTAAAGCTAATTGAAATATAATTCCCCAAAGACACATGTTCATGTTAATTGACGCTGTGTGCGCCTCTATTTGTGTGTGCGCACTTGAGTGTGTATGTTTTTTGTATTCGTTTTATCGCCAGAAGTCACTTTCTAGTCCCTTGTCTAATCATCAGCTGGAGGGTCTCCTCACATCTTAATTTAGTCTGTGGGAGCTATTAAGCACCCTTTTGCATGATCACCATTCATAAACACATCTAATGTAGCAAAGTTATTCACTTAGAATCTCCTGATGTTGTCCCACACTCAGATCAAATCGGTATTTTCACCGTAAATCACCGTAATTCCGTTTTTACCAAATTGTTATTTCAGGACTTTAGATCTGAGAACAAGTGGAGGACTGTGTGTAATTGTGTGCATGGGTTTCTGTGTGTGTGCATGTGTGTGAAACTGGAGATTATATTTAAAGGCTGTAATTCAGTGATTACTTTTGAGAGCTACAAGTGTGAAATTTCATCCGGTTAAAAAGATTTTACACCATAAGCCCATACACCTGTTTACAGACACACAATTACACAAAACACACACACAGCATCAACATCTATTGTAAAAAGATGAAAAGTGGGCATTTGGAGGAAGACTTTTCTTCGTTGCACTTGGTACACTTTTGTCTTGATATGTGTAAATGTTGACATTCGAATATCTTTGTATGCTCGTACACGCTCTCTGCGTAGTTCAGGCCGCACTATATGACATCTTGAGATCAGCTGGGGTCTGTGTCATATACGTTTTTATAGCAGTATGGATCCAGCTTGTGAGTATTTCAAAATCTTATGTGGCTTCTAAGTTTAGACTCTGGCCGCTCTCTGTGTAGAAATTGCTCCAGGCCTGTTGTACAGGGGAGGGAAGATGGAGTCAAGTGAGACAATTTATAACAGTTAAAAACCAAATGAACTGAGACCCTTGGCTTGGGTGAGCGAGCGGCAGCATACATAATGTGCCTTAGGGATTTCTTCTCCGCACACATTGTGCTATGCAGTGTTGCGAGTGTGTGCGTGTGTGTGTGTGTGTCCAAGCTAGCAAACACATAGCACACAGAAACACACACCCCTCTCTGCCATCTGTCTCTGTTTGCCACAATGCAAATCCATTATATGCTACACAACATTATTCCCCCCATCCTAAGTGGCACACACCCCTAAGCTTACTTCCACTATCCTCCTCGGTGGAACGGTGACGATTTGCTACCACATACACATCTTTGTTAAAGATGCTGTGGCATGTTTCCAGCTGGATTTTAATACATATTTTCATGCTCCATTTAAATTTTTTCGTAAGTTGGCGTTTAGCATTGAAGCGCTGAGATTTTACAAGCCTGTTTGCTTGTTCCTGTTGCCTCATGTGGAAATTAGTGTGGTGATTTATTTTTTTTTATTTCCAATTGGTCCCTTTCGAACCGTCGCTGGACCCTAATAATCCTGCATCATCCAGTTATTAATTTTTGCATTTTGGCAGACAGATTGAACTCAAGCACATGCACAGACACACACACACACACACTGCATGAATCTGGGTAAGGCTTGGCTCAGTAGTTTTATAGCTAACTCATCTCCAGTTCTAATCAAAAAGCTTCCCCAGCCCTGAACCTCCTGCTGAGGAAACAAAGAAGTTATTATGTTTTTAAATGGTCTCCAATTACGGGTAATTTCACCGCCTATCTTAAAGCTATTTGCTTTTCTCTCACTTTGCTCCGGTTGGGTTGAGCAAGCATTGTGCTTTGCAAAAACAACGAGCAGACAAGTTCGACATACAGCAGATGCATTCTTTAGGCAAGCAGAGCGGTCCCCCTTTTTTGCAGCCCTTTCCCAGCTCTGCTCATCTCTTATCATGAGAAATGGCAAACACAGTCAACTCAATTCCTTCTTTATCTTCCTCATTATTGTTTGGCTCACAGAACTCTCAATTACCCCGTCCATCTCTTATACAGTCAAAAGCTCCCACTGGCTGAAGCTGGTAAATATTCTCACGTAGTTAGAATCTAGTGAGTCTCATTTGCGAGTGATGTTAATATACATATAAACATGTACACATGCTGTGCTTGAAACAATTTTCAAACAGTGTAATCTAATCAGTTAGCAGCCTGGTGCTGCATTTTTATGTTTGAATAATTTTATGTTGCTAGTCAGAGCCATGCTGACAGTTTCAAATGTTAAACGGTGCCCCACCTGGGGAGTGAATTTGGTTTTGATGGATTTGGGTTTCATTTGTGCGTTGGGATTCTGGCAGTTGTCTTTTAGTTTTAGGTTTTATGACATTTCAATGATAGAGGCACTCTTCAGCAGAAAATGTGTCAATGCAAGCATTTGATTAATACGTTGCACTCGCATTTTCTGACCATTTCACAATCAAATAAATTCTATATTTGCAGAAACTGAACTACACCGGATGCAAAATGCACAGGCAAACAATTAAAACTATGAATCACAGGTAGCCAGCAGTTTCTGACCCAAACTCTCAGCTTTGCTATTAAACCCATTTATCCATGGTAACTGTTTGCTTTTGCTTTACAAGACACTGAACGTGTTTAGCAATATTCCTGTTTTGAAAGTACATTTTCTTCTTTTCTTACTGCTTCCTTAGCTTCCACTCTAAATTCGTACTATGGCTAAAATCCCAGACTCGTTTTCCCCACATGCAAATGCTGCTGTATGTGTATCCAGTTCAAATGGACCAGCTAATGCTAATCTCTGCTAATCCTCTGAGAAGCACCCTCAGAACAACATTATCATGCCACTCTGTAGCTGAGATGGATAGTGGGAGAGAGGGGACAAAAATGGTGAATGGAGACATAAACGGGGCAAATATTAAAACCTTAACAGATGACTCACACACACAGACACACACGCCAACCCTCATGCCAGTGGTCTCCTGACTGTGTCCGCCTTTGCACAGATGCATACACACACAAAGAGAGAGAGAGAGAGGGAGAGAGAGGAAAATCTCTAGGCGCAGTAGTATTAATGAAGCAGTGTTAACCACAGTTGTACTGAGGAAGTAAATGGTAGCCTACTGTCCAGGACTAAGTGGTGATCCTAAGCCTTTGCCTTAATGCACTGACCACTCTAATCCTGACCTCATAAAAAAATTTGGAGCCTCTAAACGACAAGAAGCCATATCTTTAGACTGTATTAGTTCCTCGACACAGGTGATCATACTTTAGCTTGCTTGGGAGGAAGCCTTTAATCCTAGTACCACCTTTTAACCTCAACGGCATTATGTTTGTAAAAACTGAAGTCCCTTAGAGTTACATTTGAATATGATAGCAACTCACTTAGCTAAGGCGATTCTCAGAAATGTACACTGTATGAATATTACATACTCCAGAAATGGAAAGACTTTTATATGGGATGTGTTTTTATTGAGATTTACATGCTCGTGCCCGTATGGGATTGCGTTATTTTCGAGCCTTTAATCAAAAGCTGCAGTTTTGATACGTTTTCCTGACGTCAGTGCCCGTGCTTTCTTTGATGTAATCTTATGTCCCACTTAATGTAGCTCTGCTTGTAAGTAAAATGAAACTGATAAGTCAAAGATAGTCATGGAATTGATTAATTGCAGTATTGCACTTGTACTTCTCTAGCGCTGCTCATTCGCACACTTCTCGCACATTTGGGTTCACGATATTTACGAGGAGACATTGCAGCATGTATAGGCATGTCCCTCCCACGGATAGCAAATGTGACATTTAAAATCAACGCCACTTTTCCAGTTTAAATTAAGTGAAATGCTGAAATCACTGACATTATGGTACATTATTTCTATGCGTGGCACAGCACAGCAAGGCGCTGTTTGAAACAAAAATATCATATCATCCTTGGGAAGAAAAAAAAAATTAAGCAAGACGTATCAGAGACTGGGGCTGAATTAACTCGAAGCAAGTAGACATTTACTTGTTAATTTGTATTAAATTAGGCCTTTTAAAGTATGACACTACACCAAACAGAATGATTGCTTGGACCGCTTGCATTGCTTTCATCCCTTTCCAGCTCGATTCTCAAAATTAGCAGCATAACTCCTGAAGTAGCAGCTCTCCTGATATCCAGTGGGTACTTATCATTCAAAGGAGGCCACCTCGATAAAAGAGATAACAAGAAAGCAGAACCGAGGAGGAAGGCACAAGCAAAGACAGCAGAAAATTCACCGGGGGAAGGTGATGGGTTGTTTTGAGATGCTATGCAAGTATTTGTTGTGCCTGTGGCTTGGCTGGTGTTCTGTATGACATGCTATTGGCCACTGCTGTGTCAACACTGTCTTTAGGTCTCACTGTGATAAGATGACATGAGACAGGAATGGGGGTTACAGCAAAACACTGTGAATGCCTGCGACACAAAATGGGTGGAGGGAGTGTGAGAATTCGGAGGATGTGGGGGTAACAGGATGGATGAGGGGAGAATAGAGGAATTCCCCAGTGCAGTGGGGGGGAAAAAATAAGAGAGCCCAAAAAAAGAACAGCAGCCACGCATGAAATATTCAGGAAATGAGACTTGACACATCTTCAGACTTGTCCTCAAACACCTAAACTCAGGCACAACATCTCACAAACGCAAGTGGTATTCACAAAGAGTTTGACACATTTATTATATATCACAATGAAGAGATGGAGCCTCACAGGGTCTGTATCACTTTTGCCTTGTGAATGCAGAAAAAAAGGTTGGGTTTTCTATTTAAGTTTCAGTAATGCATAAAAAGCACACACATAGCATATAGATTCTGATGTCAGTCATTCTTATATTTTTATGAAACATGCAGACCCCCAAATGTGAAAGCTGCTGGGCTGGCCTCCAGTTAGTAATGCAGCAATGCAAATGTGTTTCAGTCTAGAAAGAAAGTTGTGTCACATGTTTTCACTTCACTACTTTGTCTCTCTCTTTTTGCGTCTCCTTCCGCTCTTCTCCCGTCTCTCTCCCTCTCTCCTATCTCCATTTCTCTCTCCTATCTGGATGTTTCATTTCTCTCTCACCCCCGACACCCCTCTCTCCAGTGTCACCCTTGGCTTTCATCTTGCCAGGGTGCTTCCTTTATAAGAATACTCCAATTGGCTGACAAGCGCCCTTGTCAGACACCATTCATTGCACTTGCGTAGATATGAAAAGTGTTTTAACAAGCACCGCTGAGTTTTGCAGTGTAGTGGAAACTGCATACCAATGGCAATGCAGATCCTGTGACCAAATTAAAGAAGCTGTGAAGTTTGGAAAAATTTATGTTGATGTCCTTGTCAGACATTAAAGTTTTACTGCAGCACCCACAAGGTGGTGAGTAACTACAGTTTATTTTGTTTTGCTGTTATCCGTAGGTAATTTGGTACAGCAGTGAACTGGATCCTGAGCACATTTTGTGAATTTGATTTACCAGAGACAGAGGTGGCAATTAAATTTTATTCTTAAAAAAGTGCACTCAATCACGGCTATCACAGAAGTGACTTCCACTGGGTATTTATATACTGTGGCACATAGTGTATAATTAGGTGTGTTAATAGTTAATAATCATTAATAATTAATAGTTATTTTAAGACTTTCTTTCTCATTTATAATCTCCATAGACTGCTGTCTGGAGACTGGTTAACAAAAGCAAAAGAGCAAGGTACAGCAGCCATTTATTCAGCAAGTGACATCTGGACAGTTGAGTAAGAGACATACCCATCTGATTAGTGATTCCACTTTAATTGGGCCTTTTTGATAGATTCACAGCTATTAAAACGCAGTGCTGAAAGCAAGTCACCTGGGAGGACAAAAAGAGGTAAAAATAACAAAAAGGTGTTCCTAACAACAAATTTGAAGCTCTCAGATTATTTTTGTCACATCTTGATGTTGCGCTTTGTAGGTAGTCGCCTGTCCACTTGTCTTGTGGTAGTCGTCTTGTGGCTGCCGACCAACTTTGTTTTTTCTTTTGTTTTTTGGTGGCACCCGTACTCACCAGAGTCAGGCCAAGTTTATCATTTAGGGATGTTTCAGGTTTCTCAGAACTAGTTTATGCCCATGTTATAGCATTGTTTCATCTGTGATTATAGACTGTGTGTTTAGTCTCAGTTGGTTGCTAGGCAACGCAATGACGCTATAATATCAAGCATACTGAATGTTTTGTGGATATACATTAAATTTTATCGCTATTGAATTGATGCAAATGCTTTTTTTTATTGTGATATCAGAGCATGATGCTACAAATGGGTCATTTTAGCGCTGCTAGATGGTTGCTAAGCAACACAATGAGACAATATCTGATTTAGATAAGAACCTTCATGGACCTAAGATGTACCTGTGTGCCAAGTTTGCTGTTAGTCTCCAATTATGTGTAACAGTATGAGTGGAGCAGCCCAGTGAAAATCTGGGCAGCTGTTGGAAATGACGATACAGACGTAGTTTTGGTACCAGTGTTTTATTGAGAGGATGATGCATTCCTTTATTAAAACACTGAACTCATTAATGTTTTAATGATCTTTCACTTAGAAGTTATTTATCTGTGATGTTTGAATTTGTGAATATCTTTGCACAGAATATTCGCAATAGTTCCTGTCACAGTTTGCACTGCCAAACCATGTGGAGGGAGGAAGAGGACCCAAATGCAGACACTTGGAACGAAACTATAATTTAACAAAAGGCAAGCCGTTTATTTGTGGCTGGGAAAAGATACAAAACAAAAGGCGGATGCACACTGAGGCAAAACTAACTAGAAATAAACTTGGAAAAACTAAATGCTAAACATAAGAGACAAAGAACAAAACCTTGGGCATGATAAAAACCTGACCATGAAAAACCCTGGAAAGATGGAGGCATGGAAACATGACGAAAACTCAACAGACGACCTGACAAGGAATGAATGAAAACACACAGACTAAGTGCACACAGGAGATGATCAGGGGAAGTGGAAACAAATGGGGAAACAGCTGATTAGAATGAACATAATGACGCTACAAGGGAAGTGAAACTAAACACAATGAACATGGGACACCAGACCTCTTCAAAATAAAACAGGAAACATAATGAGATGCAGACATTGACAACACGAGCTTGACAACATAAGACATGCGGACATGAAACACATGAAGGGCGAGGGATACTTAAACACAGG
This sequence comes from Oreochromis aureus, assembly GCF_013358895.1. Classification (NCBI taxonomy): domain Eukaryota; kingdom Metazoa; phylum Chordata; class Actinopteri; order Cichliformes; family Cichlidae; genus Oreochromis; species Oreochromis aureus. The sequence continues at coordinate 15,682,670 of NC_052951.1, read as the reverse complement.
GGTGAAGACACAAGGGGAATCTAATAAACAATAAACTATAACAGGGCAACACAGGCAAAATAGAAATTAACTTAGCTAATGAACTTAAACATAAACCATAAACATCAAAATATATTAAAGCTCAAAACACTGTGTCAAATGACCCAGGATCATGACACAAACTAATCCAAACATAATAATCAGGCTAGTAAAAAGTGACCTTGATGTATATATTTGTCCCCAGTACAGTTTATTTCTTGTTTTTCCTGTCTTTGAACAACCCCATTTTCTGATCCTAAAAGAGTTATTTAACTTTACTATAACAGGTAGAGTTAGAATGAATAGGACACACCCACATACACGTGTTTACTTTGAATATTTGCTGCATTGTAGTGTAGTGTACTAAAAACACATTAAATAACACTTGTTCACTTATACAGTAAACAGAGCAAAATATTATTCATATTTTAGTTTCCTCAGAGTAGCCTCTGATTGCCTTGAGCCCTGTTTTTCAGACTAACGGCGATATCTTAAACAGCTGCAGGAGGTCTCTAACATAAATTGATTGAGTGACTAACCCTTTTTACTTTCTGCACAAGTTCACAGCAAGTCTTCAACAATCAGATAGGCATTAGAGGGATAAAATGGTACTTCACAGCTGTAAAGGTCTGCTATATCATTATGTTATTTCTGTTCTATTTTGGTTCACTGTCCTGGTCAAAATACGTAAGTGGAACTCTGTGTCCTTAAAAGTAGTTTGATCTTTTGCAGCCAGCCTACAGCAAAGAAACAAAAACACTGGCTGAAAAGAAGGGGATGACATCATGAGTGTTCTACATTGACCACATAATGATATAAGCCACAAAGATACTGTCTCTGAAAATATATAGAGTGTTTGCTTTATAGACCATGACATATAATTTTCTTTGTTCTGAGGTATACATGCAGTGCTCTGTTTCTGTCAGAATGTACCCAGGCTGTACTGATGTAACTGTTACACTACAAAGCTATGTTCTCCAGGTTTCATTTTGTGTCCTTTACACTTGTGTTCTCTATCTGACTATCCCTGGATAAAGCAAGACTTGAGCTTTAAATCTGCACAAGGCCAGTTCAGCTGCTTAAAGGTTATGTGCATCCAAATAATTTCACAAGGCTTAGATCATTTACAGCTAGGCATTTTTTGTGTCTTGCACTACATAATATGCATATAGCCTATAAACACCAATTGTATTTAAAGCTTTCTAAAATAACTTTTGGATTTTGGCCTCTACCTATATTTTAAATATATCATTGGCATTAATGAATTTGACTTAAAATATGATAAGAAGATGAAGGTGTGGAGAAATCTAATTAGTTCAAAATTTATAGTTGGATCACCAAAAGGCACCCAACAGTGTGGAAAATTCATGAATGCATTTCAGATTATCTTATACCACATTAAATGAAATGACACATTCTTCTTAAAGACAGAAGGCTGTTTATCCAGTCAATAAAATGATGCAAGTTGGGCACGTCATTGCTTGTTTTGATATGGTTACGGTTTGATTTGAATGCTGCTAATTGTAGAGGAACAAAATAATATTAAACATGACATCTGAGCAACTATTGACTCAAATGTGCTGCTACCTTGTAGTGACAAAAAACAAAAACAAAAACAAAAAAACGTGTTACATATTTAGTTCCCATTCATTGGCTTTTGAGCATGCATTCTACTAACTAATTCGTATACAAATTTCTTCATTTTAAATTAGTGCCCAATGAGCCAGGGACTGGAATTAGCCAATTTTCAGTGTTCGTGGAGGGGACTGGTGACCGACAGGTCAGTGACCCATATATCAAATTAGGAGCCTGTCCATTCATGTGCACTCACAGACATGACATGACATGCTAACATGTCATTAGCATTGCAGCTCCTCACTGTGAGTGAAGACACAAAGTTCACCAAAGTAAACCGCAGGGGGACCACAATGAACATTCCTGCAACAATAAACCTTTTCAGACATTTAAATCACCCTCACAAAGCTGAACACGAACTTCTTAAACAATCTAACAAAGGAAAAGGAAAAGTGGCTAAAGGTACAGCTAGCCATAGCTGGGAGCTAGCCACAAGCCAGCGGCCTCGGTATAAGCAAAGCTTCAAATCAGTTAGTAGAATAATTATGGAGATGAGAAAAGAGAAGATTGCTGATGTCTTGTTATCTGGTGAATTGATAAAGATTTTTATATAAATCTGTTGTGCCTGCTTTTATTTAGTAAGGTAAAATATGTCAGGTAAATACAGGTGGATGTACGGCAACTCATTTTCAGTTAATAATTTTTTAGTAGAGCCCTCTTTCTTTAGTTGTTTGGATGACAGTAAATATTATTATTATTATTATTATTATTATTTGTATTTGTATTTGTTACATATGAAAGTGGAGACCAGACAGGAAAGCATATTGTGGCATGTAGTCACCAGCTCATACCGGGAGCTAAACTAACACCTGGAAATTCTGAAGTTTAATAAGTTCTTTTAAAAAAAATTTATTATGAAAAACACATTTTTAAAAAAGTTTAGCATTGGAGAAAAAATATTTTTGTTTGTATATATTTCAGAAAGAAAATCAAACGTGGCAAAAATTAGTAAAGGCCACAGTAAATGTCACACAGGAAAAAAAATCAGAAATCATAATCAGGCGAGAAAATTGCCCTTTTTAAAATCTCAGTTTTTAATCTCTAAAGCTCTCGATCAATTCATCTGGAGTTTTTATGTAATGGCCATTGAATGGAAAAGTTGTATTTAAAGTGGTGACACTGCATCAGATTTTTAACACATACACTGATGTAGTCACAGCTATTAAGAAACGATGAGGGATTCTTCATCTTTCTAACGTAACCCTTCTTCCTGTCTGTCTCACTGTGTACGTCTGCTTCCTTCTGCCATGTCTCCTGGCAGGGCAACATGACTTGTTTACAGTCTCTGTAGTGACAACTAAATGAAATCACATTTCCCATCAGTCAGTGGGCTAATTGAGGCTAGCTCTTCCATTAGTTGTCTGCTCACATCTGCTTTGTAGGGAGATAGACCGATCAATGCTCAGCCAGAGCTGAAAACTTGGCACGCACACACACACACACACACACACACACACACACACACACACACACACACACACACACGTGTATTTACACATAGCTAAAACTATATGACTTGCAGGTGCAATCATTTTGCATCATTTTCTGTTTCCCAGACACACTTCCATGTTTTACTCGTGTAATTTCCGTTTAACCAACCTTTTTATGTGCAAATGTTTTGCATGCAATCCAAGCGGAAAAGTACTTTCACTGCTGCATCGGGCTCAGGAAAAGAAGGTGATACAAGGATAATACTTTCACTGCTCTGAAAGTTTTTATCAGAGAATGGGAGTGTTGAGCAGCTCGTCCTCCATCTTTTGTGGTATAAGAAGGAATCTGGCTGTTCCCACAGTCTTGGCAAATTCTGCCTTCCCAAATCCTTTTTCTCAGTAATTCTGTTGTCCTGCCAACGGTGAGTGAAAGCGCAGAAGTGCATTATGGACTGGTCATGCATGAGTAACGAGGGGCCCCTCTGATTGTGTGTGTGTGTGTGTGTGTGTGTGTGTGTGTGTGTGTGTGTGTGTGTGTGTGTGTGTGTGTGTGTGTGTGTGCGTGCCCTGGGCTTCATCTACTTTTCAGCCTCACATAAACCCCGCTATTATAGAGTGGCCATAAGTGGTCTTTTGCTCCTACAGTACACAGCTTACTAGAGCCCCTCCAGGGAAAACAATGGAAGATAACATACATCCCTGGATTGATTACAAACTTGCTTTTGCAGTTCACACCCACATCGTCCCTTAGCCCCTTGCTCCTTATCCAACCACCCGCTCCCACACACCACCACATTGCTATGCATCATACATTTGTAGCAGGTTGTGAAGTGGTTGCCGCGAGCTTCTTTCACAATTGACAAATCAATCCAAGGCAAACGTGACTTTGTTAGTAAAGATGAAACCGTGACAACTTTTAACATACCGCAAGGGATCATTTTGCCCAGTTCGAAATCAGTGTTGCGAAGATTCTGTGGATACAATAGATTGATCAGACTGATTTTTGGCATTTTGTATTTGTCTTTAAATCACATCTGTTTTGGTCTAGTGTGCCTTGGCCAAAGCTTTTGAAAGCTGAACAGTGTTTGGTTTTTAATAGATCACTTCTGCCAGTGCAGCAGAGAATAGTCATCAGCAGAGGCATGAGCTGCCAACATCTGATTCAGCCATATACATATATTTTATAACCATAACAGAATTTATAACTGAATTAATGTATACCCTTATATTTTTAATGGCATTTTCATATGCATTATGCAGATGCTAGAAATAACTTTCCTTTTTAACATTTCGTTAACCCACTTTAAAAAAAATTCTCATATATACATATTTTTTTTAGCTTACTATTGCTGCTGGGATATTCCAAAAAACACAACAATTAAAAACCACTTGTGAATTATACTTATATACATATTACTCACCAAACACATAGAATTTTTGCTCTCAGTTGCTGGTGTCTTTCTGATCTCAACCCATGTCAGTGTCTCAGCCACATGCAGGTCAGATGTAATCAGTGTGGATCTCACACGCCCACATGTGCACACCTTTGACCAAGGTCACGTGTAACATGTTTGGCATGCTGGGGTGTATTTGCTGATGTGGCATCGCACTCTTTTCACCCTCCTTTCCTTTGTTCTTACAGAGCAGTTTTTGTGTGTGTGCGTGTGCGCGCGCATGTATGCAAGTGCTCAGACATGTCATTCTCCCTTGCTACGGGCACAGTTGTGGTTTGGAGGCTGATATTGTTTGGCTTTCTTTTAGTCACATTCTATTTTTGTTGTGCCTCAAATGCAGCATGACTCCTAGCCTACGGCACAGTATAGTGCAAACTAACCGAACGCCAGCGCACAGGATTTGTGTTATGTCTTTGTTTATGTTTGTTTATATGCCTATATCGCCAATCAGTGAAAGCGCACTGTCAGACAAGATGTATAAATAAATAATACCCGCAAATGCTTAATGGATTTGAAAGGATCTTTTCTCTTCTTTGTGACTGCCTTATGTGTGAGTGTCCTCATAAGTGCTTCCTTATGTGAAATTTACTGGTGAATGGTTAGATATTAACCAGTAGAGACAGAGACAGAAGCCTCTTTGAGGCTCTGGATTTGCTGTTTTCCTCAGCCTCTTGGCGCACTGTTAGCCAGAGCCAAAGTGGTTCTGCAGGGTCAGCTTTGGACCTCTGACAGGCTGACGAACGGAGTGCTGTCTGTAAGGGCCCAGGCCTGTTAAGTGATGAGAGACTACCTCCCCCTCATGCTGTCCTGGCTGTAAAGCATCAACCCCCTCTTCCAGGAACCCTGAGGTCTCTGTTTAAAATCCATAAAAAATGTACAGTCTGTTTGAGAATTAATTTTTTTGTTTTTACTTTGGGACTTGTGCTTGTATACCCTGTGTATTGTAATAATGGATTGAATTAAATGATCCAATGCATACTCGCTTGTATTTGTTAGAAAAACACAGCGAAGCAGACATATTAGAGTGTGTGTGGGCTGTGCTCACATGGTGTTGTCCTGTATCTAGTGCAGTAGCCCAGGAGCTAGATTTATTCCCACAGAGCCATTTTGAGCAGGCATAGCTGTGCAGAATTGTTTCGATGCTGGAAGACTGGGAGAAACCCTAAATTCCCTTTATCTGTCACTGCTGGTCATTATTTGATTATTTGCCAGGTGTTTCCTATTTGCACCAATAAACGCCCACAGATGCACATACACAGGTTGCTAGTACTGGATAACCCTGTTTGTAGGAAGCAGCATTGTATATTAAATCGGCAGCTTTTATGGACATTTCATAGAATTTTCTTCTCCTTTTTTTAACAGTAGCTACAGACAGCAAGTAACATGTCCTATATGTTGGAGCCAGGTAAGAAATGAAGTGGAGGCCAGGGTGTGTAGCACAAGTAAAACAATCCCTGCTGCTAAACTTCATGATGGCTTTGAATGTAGTTCTTCCAAAGTAGCATCTGTTTGGTGTGCAGAAGAGACACTAAATCAGATTTCCAGGAAACTGTAGATACTGCTCAAGTAAAAATTTGTCATATCTACAAACCATAGAGAATAGCATTACTGTGGTTGTCAATATATATGAGAGTTTTTGGGAAATGCATGTAATTTTTCACCTAGCCTATTTATCAAGGTTTTTAAAGCCCGAGCGAGGCTTTGAATAGGATGCTCTGTTTGTGAAATTTGGGGGTGACGCCAATGATTAAAATACCAGTTTGGCAAATAGCCATTACTTGCATATTTCTGTCTTTTATTCCCCATGTTGTAAGAGGGAAACACAGTAAGTTGTATCATGAGCAGAAATTCAATCATACAAAGTCTTTGCACTCAATCCCAGAAATAAGGAGTGATGGTTGCAAGTATGGCAAATACTGGCTTATACCATATGTGCACATCCCTAGTTTTGAAAACCAAAAGATGCCATAAATCAATCCTTTTCATTTCTTTTAAAAATAATCAAAGTCTCTCTGAGCTACTTATTCTCTACTCCCTTTCTGTCTTTGTTTTGATTTCACTCACTCTGTGTCCTTGTGGTTGGAAACCGTGGATTGCATAGACATTGCACAGACAGCTCCAGATTTCATTAGAAAAGCATCCACAACAGCATTTTATAATGACATCTCCACCACTATTATGCTGTTTTATATCCTGTGTGTGTGTGTGCTTGTGCACAATTTCTTTCTCTAATGCTGCCTGATGAACGAGTATTTTAAAACCCCTACATTATAATTTAAAAACTCGACTCCACTGTTTACACGCGTGGTTTAAATATAATCACCTAACCATTAATGTTCAGAAAACAAGGCATATATTTCCTCTTTCCTCTTGGAGTTTTAAATACATTATAATTTAAGTCCTAATTATCTGGTACATAACAAATATCTCCTGGAGTATTTCTCAATTTACCTCTCACTCGTTTTATTCATGTAGCAAAGAAACAACACCAGAAACTGTGTGTTTATATAAAGATCAGAACCCGCTGGACACAATTTTAGATGCAGTCATTCTTTTATCGGTACCCTACTGTGTCTCCATTCGATCCCTGACCAGAAAGAAAAACACTGAACCAAAAGCAAGATTATACAATAAAAATGTTAACATTCATGCTCCCTGCCCCATAGGACTCACCACTGCAGTGCACCACTAGTGCCCTGACTTTTCAGAACTACAAATCTTACTTCAGATACTTCAAATCCAAAACGGCTCTTACCGTTAAGGCAGAGCACAAGACAGGTACACATCACCGGCAAAAATAAAAGTAAAATGCACTTTCAGTGACAGATTAGAAAAACACGGTCGGGGATATTTTTTCTCACACATTTACTAAAACTCAAATAGAAATTTCATACTATTTTAGAGCAATAACCCCTGTTGTGTGCTTTTACGTGTCTATAAAAACCGATCTGGTGAAACAACATCAATGATGGATGGATACGGATTCTTTTTAAGTTGTCTTCTCTGTAGTTTGTCTTATTTTTATTTTATTTTTTCTCTTTTTCACATATGTCACTTTGGGTTTTATGAGTTGGAGAACAGGAATTTTCCACAAACCAGTGGTAACTGAGACAGGTTGGCTTTTCCCCCTCTTTATAGTAGTAAAATTAAATGACAGTGAGATTCAAATGTGTTTACTTACTTGCTAAAGTAAACCTAGAATTTAAAAATATTCAGAAGTCTCACACATTAGGGAATGTTGTCCATTAATCACATAGTTGGTGGTTTTATCCCCGTCTCCTCCAGCGCACATATCGAAGTGTCCTTAGGCTACATGCTGAAACCCAAATTGCATGGTTAGCCAAGTGCCATTCATGCTAGTTTAGTGACATCCATGAGAGTGTGTGGGAATAAAAAGCAAGATGAAAAGTGCTTTGCCTAAAAGGGATATGTCATCTAAATGAAATCTGAAATGAAAAATGAAATATAAGCATCAAACATGAAAATTTTAAAATGGAAAAAAGTTTGTTTGAGGAAAAATCAAATCACTGGAGTGTGTGTGTGTGCGTGTGTGTGTGTGTTTACATTCATTGTGCATGCTCATGCTTTGGAGTGTCATTAATCAAATGGAGTATTATTGTTTTCAGCATCTCGCCCAAGTCTACACATTACCATTTTAATGACATTACTCTCCTATTAATCTGCTTACCACACAGCCAGTGGTGCAACTTATAAAACTATCAAAGAAGTACTTTGATAAAAAACAGAAGAAAAAAACAAGGCCATAAAGAGCGAGGGAACAGTAATTAAAAAGCCACTCTAATGAAAGAAACCTCATAAACAAGAAATAGGAGGAAAAGAATGGCAGAAAAAGTGCATATTCTGCAGTCTTGAATTAGATATGTGACAAATAAATGGAAGGCCTTTACAGCAGAGAAACACTTTGGTGTGTGGCGACACAAAGTCATACTCAGTGCCTCTAGCCATACCCGCTGCAATTTCAACTTATTAGAGTTTTCCCCAGAGCCTAATCAGATAACTAAATTAAAGCTGCCATCAACATCTTGCAATCTAGATCCAGGGGCTTTTATAAGTGTTTCCAAACGTTTTTAATGTCTTAAATCTAACTGTGCTACTTTTCTGCTTTCTCAAGCATCCAAGTATGAAGTGAAGATCTGGTCCCGTTGCTAGAATATGAAAAGATTTTTTCCTTTTTCGCCCGATGAGGTGATTAACATTGTTCACCAGGTCTAATGAATCTGTGAAATTCATTTACATGGGGTGACTTACAGACGACTTCCAGGCATCTACAGCAGTGAAAGGCAAGTAAGGCCCACTTGGACACTGAACCTCTTAAATCTTACATGCTTAATTTTCATCACTTATTAGCTTGTAGAGTTTAAAATATGATGTGCATACTTTTATACATTTGATAGAATAGAATATATGATATAAAGATAGGGCTTCAGTGTAGCCAACCCAAAATGATGTGAACAGATGTTGCAAGATGGGACTGTAAAAAGGTTGTGTAGCAGTAAACACAAGTCACCTGCTCTTAAACAAAAGGTGCATGTGCAAGGAATATAAATACAGCTGGCTGAGTATTTCCCTGTTTGTGACACAGAGCTGAAAAGAGATGAAGCTTTGCTCTTCCTCAACAGCAAACAGGAGTTGGGTGTTTGGGATGAAAAACCTAAAACTAAGGATGTGCACGTCTTAACCTTTTACAGTTTGAAAAAATGTCTATTAAGAGATCAAAGATACTGAATATCAAAAGAACAGCTCACACATGCAGTGTGCTTGACATGCAGTACTGTGCAAAGTCATCCGTCCAACATTTAAAGTTTTTCTTTGGACATTTGCTGCTTTTTCACTCATTTTCAATCCAGGCCTTTTGTAGTAAATGGACTGATTCTAATATAGCACTAGGGTTGGTATGTAGACTGGAGCAGAAGGGGTTAAACCACCAACCATCTGATTAGTAGAGGACCTGCTTTACCTCCTGAGCTACAGCCGCCCAACTTCTGACCAATTTTACAAAAATGTATTTTTATTTGTTAAGCCATTAAAAACCTACCTATCTTCAATCTCATCTAGCTCAGAGGATGAACCGGTGTTGTTTCTGCACACATCAGACAATTTAGTAAAGAAACAGTTTTAAACTGATTTTTAGCCTCTTTGTTAGCAGCCTGGTAAAATGCATAATTTTTGCATTTTTTTTTGTTGAATCTCTGACAAATGCAAAAGGTAACACATTCTGAAAGGCAATAAATAGTTTTTTTTGTTTGTTTTTTTTTACCAACAAAGTAATGTCCAGAGAGCTATTAGCCACAAACTTGGCATATCTCGATATAGTGTGAAATGTGTACAGAAAAAAAGAAGAGCAGAAAAAAGAAATGGCAGGCCTAAAAAAAACAAAAAAACAAAACAATTAAAGTAGATGAACATCGTTTGAAAGTGATGTCCTACATGGTACTGTACCCATGTGCACCAGCAATGTTGTGATGCTCTCAAATGGTATACATACCTTGGTATAACAAGGTAACTATAGTTAAGCAGGTGTAACTATTACAGCCAATATTTTTTCTTTAATCGTTCTGGACTCACAAAAATGTAACATTTTACACCACAGCGCTACCAAAACCTTTTTCAGATTGAGTATTCACCCAGAAAGAATACAACAATTTGCTTCTTGTTCCAAAAACAGGAAGCAAAATCTGCTAATTTGATTGTGATATTTCACTGTTTTGTGTTGTAAATGTGTCGGGCTGTGTTTAATTTTCCCTTCTATCTGGATAATTAGTCCTCTCTTTGTGGCACTTTCATCATCAGTTCTCTCACAGGAACATTGTGTCATTATGTCGCTTGTTCTTCTATTACAGGTTGGTGATGCAGGAATTAAAGCTTATCTGCTGTAAAGATGTTCCGATCAGACTTTTATTCGGTGATATTTATTGCTCTAAGAATTGGTCAGACCAGCAACAACAGTGGACTCAGAGCATCTTTAACATCTCTAATTCTCTAAAATCTCTTGGCTCTGATCAGAATTAGTTGGTGGTATCATCTTCTAAATTTCTTGAGTCAGATCATTTAATCTGAACTTGGAGAATTCAATGCCAAAACACCATCAGTTACAGATTACCCTAATATAATTGTTTTTTATTAAAAGTTGATCTAAAAAAAAAATCCACATTTATTATTTGATCAGTTTCAGTATTAAAAGACCTCGCTTGTGTGAACTCTGGTTAAAACTGGTATTGATGTAGACATAATTATTAAGTGGAACTTTTGCTAATAGATAAGGATGAGGGAGAGAGAAGTTTTGCCGGGGGGTGTAAGTGAAATAGAATGCATGTGAGATTGCGGATATAAAAAAAGCGACTGCATGAATGGTTGACATGGGTTCAGATAATGTAGGGGAAAATGAATGTAATGCGTGGAGGTGTCAGGCTGTAATGAAAAGTGTCTCATTTTCATTTGAGCTGACCAATATGACAAGATAAACAGAAGTAATAGTAACAGGAGCTGTGGCTACTGAGTATCAGTGGTTAGACATGTGCAGCCAGCCTGACTGTAAATCACATACAGCCGTTTGACTCCTCTCATCCTCTCTCTCTCTCTCTCTGACTCGATTTCCCCACTTTCATTTAGTCTCGCCACATCTTTACTCTGCATCGTTATTTTCACAGCAAATATGTGCAAGCCTCAGCTTTGGTAGATGCATAGATGGTGTGACTGAAAGAGGATTCCTAAAAGTCGCATCCCAGCAGCCCAAATATGCTGTCCAAGAAAAGGTCTTATTGGCTTATCTTGTGCTGAGAAGACCCATTCACATAATCCTTAAGCAGCTAGAATCCAGAACATCCATCCTTGTCAGCCATTGTTCTGTTCAGGAAAACTCTCCCTGTGTGTGTGTGTGTTTCCCTGAAAGCATGGCACATAGTATGTGTAAGTAGTGTTGCCTACCTGTGCATGGCTGCATGTTTGCTGTGCACCAACAATGTTATGTTTAGTTTTTTATTTTTGTCTTTGTTTCACTTTGAAAACTAGTAACAATAATAGTCCTTTAAGTGAAAAAGCGGGAAGAGAAGCGTATGTATTTTTAAAAAAAATATTGTTCATTGTCAAATTACCAAAAGAAAATTGAGCCTGTTGTTGTCAGTAATCAAACTATTTGCATTTCAAAATCAGAGCACAGTGACTGCGATGGTGACAACACGGCACATTACCAGTCATTTTGTGCATGTTGGATCACAGGACCATGTTCACCATGGGATGTGCCTGCAGTCAAGGGGCAAACTTCACATGGTACACTAGATAAAGTTGTGAACCCTTAATTGGGAATTATGCAGCACATCAGAACTGACCAATGTTGTTGTTGTCAGGGTAGAGCTTGATTTTTTTTTTTTTCTTTTTTTGGTGTGTGTGTTTGAGTGGACTGGGAAGTGGGAGGAGGGGGGCAGTTCCCTTAGCAACCTGACCAGGGTCAGAATGTCATGCTGTTTCACTGGCTGAGTGTGCTGCCATATGCAAATAAGGCCTGTGCCAGCCTTCAAACATTAGCATTAGTGGGCATTTGCATAATATCAACTTTTGCCGGTGGGAAAGTAGGGCATAAGAGAGAGAGAGGGAGAGAGCGAGAGAGCAGGCTGAAAGAAAGAATTTGGAATCGTAAAGAAAGAGTGGAAATCTTTAACAAAACACAGAAGGGGTATGAGGTGGCCTTTTCCTGCAAACATATCAGCCATTCAGGACAAATGTGTCTCAGCCCTGAGAGTGCTCTATGTGTTAACAAGGTTGATACGCGCTAACTCTGTCGTATTTGACATGATGTGCACAAACAAGTGCAGAATCTTATGTTTTCAATGTAAATTGGGGAATTTTTAGAAGAGAAGTAAAACAATACAGTTTGTGCTTCACTTTTGCGTTTGTTTGTTTTGTTCATTTGTGTGTGTGCGTGTGTCTGTGTGTTGTTTATAACATGGATTTGTCTTCAATCAGCTTCCCCCAAACAAAGCCATTCTCCAGAGATCAAAGAGCCTGCCTCTAACTAGCTTACTTGTGGATCAGGTGTTGAGATTCCAGCGTGCACCGCGGATTGCATTCTCTCTGTCTCTGTTGCTCTGTCAGTTTTTTTTTCTGTCTGCGTTGCAACATTGCAGCCTACGGTCTCTAGTGCAAATGTTGGCACAAAAGGACAACAATCTGCATAATTCCCAGCTTTTTATAATTACGTGCACATTTATTAATGATTGTTGGTACTAATAGAAAAAAAGGAAATGCGCTGATTAAAATGTATAAGCTTAAAATATACATATGTTTTTAACCTCCGAGTATATTAGGGTACCTTCGAGTATACTACAAGAATATATTCGGTATAAATGACATTCATTGCAACATAGTATCAGTGACCAGCTATTTTTAAACTATATATCTCAGCTCTCAATTTCACACCAACAAACACTGTACATATTACCTTGTGTATATTCTTGCATTTGTGTGTGTGTGTGTATGTGTGTGTATGTGTGTCCCAGCCAACTCCGAGGATACTTGTTAGGCACAGATAAATGTCTGATGCTCCCTCGGGCTCGCTTTTAGCTTGCAGAGCGTAGTTTTTCACAGTGATTGGATATCGACAGAGGCATCATGCTCTATAAGTAGACCATATACACTTTCACTTTGACAAATAATTCACCTATGCAAGCACATGGGATAGTATAATGTATGGATGTCAGACTATTTAAACATCATCATATATACAAAGCAGTGCGCGTCACAAGAGATAAGGTTAGACTTGGCTGTATAAATTGTGCAAATGTGTTTAACATGCTGGAAAAAATTAGGTTACAATCTTCGTGTAATCATTCTCCACTGTTTTCCCTCCTCGTTTCTCATCCTATTCCTTGCTGACACTTTCCTCACTCATTCATTCATCACTTCGGCAAAGGAAGTGATTTCCCGTACGCAACACATTTTATTTTAAAGATGAATCTGCTTGAACATGTTCCCCTGAAGGTGCCAGGGAGGAGTCTGCAACCAGCAGCTTTTCCCGACACTCACCCACTCCCCAAACCCTTTTCACTGTTTTCTGATCGCTCTTCTGCTTCTTATCAACTGTGGCCTCCTCATTTTTTTGTTCTCTTACTCATATCTTATGTTTGCATTCTGAAACTGCCTGCTGTGAAAGCTTAGAAGAAATCTCCTACTAGACACACACATACAGTGCACTCAGTTAGAAAGGAAAAGCAGTTACAAACTTACTGACAAAAAAGGGCGTGCACAGACGAGAAGTAGAAGAAGGGATTAGATCTAATTGTCTTTTACTCTTCCAGGGAGAACTGTGCTTTCAACCTACAGCAGATCAATAAAGGAAAGTTTTTTGAACAACTGTATCTGTCATCTAATGTTTACATACTATATTTGTTATAGTTCTGGCATAACATATATGAGGAACTGGAAGTAAATTATTATGTTCTTAGTGTTATGCAGTTACTACACTAAGAAACACTCTATGTCTGCTACCCTTTAATAAAAATGCTCAAACATTTTATAGCCGGAAAGAGTGAAAGTAAACGTTAAGGGGTCCCTGCCATTTTAATTGGCAAGCCCATTTAAGGAAACAAAATGTGATGTTACAAGAGATGGAAAAAAGCTAGTTCTTTACTAATGGTTTGATAGCTGCTACTGCTTCCATCTAGGCCAAGTCCATTATGAATTAACCCTTTTAACAAACACTGATCCATTATACAGTAATAACATTTTTTTTCTACTCCAAGCAAAGTACTGAAGCAACTGTATTTATCCAGTGCTCTTTGTGTTTCTGCAAGATTAAGTAAAAACGACATAGTTCATGTTCCAAATTGTGAAACCTGGTTTTAGAGCATATTCTCTGTAAAAGATGGACGTAGCTCCTGTAGCATCCCCTTTGATAGTCATTTTTAAAATTACATTGTGTCTTGTATTTCCTCTTCACTCTCTCTATTAATGACTCAATGTTAAATATACTATATGGACAAAAGTACTGGGCGAATCCTCTTAATCTTTGAATTTAGGTCCTTTCAGTCCTGTGACACAGGCGTGTGAAATCAAGCACCCAGTTGTGCCTTTACAAGCATTTGTTAAAAAAAAAATGTAATTCCAAAATGATTACTGAATTCAAGCATGGTGCTTTAAAAAGCCACCACCACTGCCATAGCAAGTGTGTAAAAGTTGTCAACAATCTGCTTACTGCAGGCCTTCAACCTCCTCTGGCATTAACATCAGAACAAAAACTGTGTGCCGGGAGCTTCATGGCATGGGTTTCTATGTATGTGTAATGTGTAGGTGACTTAATACGTTTGATCATGTATTTAGTAGTGGCTTAATTTTAACAGTACCTAATTTGATTTGCTTTGTATTTATATTAGGAAATTGTTTCTAATATACAGACAAAGTTGTAAAGCTTATATACCAGTAACTGAAGTTCTCAATTATGTATGTTATCCACAGGTCTGTGTGCCATACTTAATTGAAAACAGAGATGTAACCTCTGTGTGGGCACTGAGGAGTATTATCACACTACATACCTAATAAATCCTTACTCTTTATGTGGTCTGCTACAAACCAAATTCCCAAAAAGTGAAGCTGCTGTATGAAATGTAAATAATAAAAACAGAATGCAATGATTCACAAATCTCATAAACCCATATTTGAATGACAATAAAACATGGAAAGCATAAATATTTGCATAAATTGCAAAAATATTCAAACTGAGATTTTAATGACAATATCTACCAATTAGGATTCTAATCTGCCAAATAGGATTCTAGCTGCTCAGCAGTCTTGGATCTTCTTTGTCGCATTTTTTGTTGTTTTGTGTTGTTTCAAGATGCACTAAAACATTTTAATTGGTGAAAGGTCTGCAGCAGGATTGCTGTTGTAATAGCTGCAATGTGTGGTTTGTTGTTGTCTTGCTGAAATATGCAGTGCCTTTGCTAAAAAAGACATCATCTGCATGAGAGTGTATGTTGCTCTAAAACCTATACATACCTTGAGCATTGATGGTGCCTTTCCAGATGTGCAAGCTACCTATTTTTTAACTGAGCACTGATAATAAGCTGGATGGTGTCTCGTCTCTTTAATCCAGAGGATGCAGTGTTCATGTTTTCCAAGAAGAAGTTTGATCGGTGTGAACCCAAAATAGTTTTCTACTTTGCCTCAGTCCATTAAATGGAATAAATTGACTTTGGCTCAGTGAAGACTGCATTTCTGCATCATGTTCATGTATGATAGAGCTCTAACCTGCCTTTGTGGATGGCACAGTGAACTGTGTACACAGACAATGATTTCTGGAACTGTTCCTGAGCCCATGCAATGATTTCTGTAAAAGAATCATGCCTGTTTTTAATGCAGTGCTGTCTGAGGGCCCAAAGATCAGGGGCATCCAATATTGATTTTCGTCCTTGTCCCTTGTGCACAGAGATTAACCAATTAACACACAGATTGCCAATTAAACTGATTAGTTGCAAAATGTTCCTTCAGCTGTTTCTCTTTTATGCCACTTATTTTTCCAACCTTTTGTTGCCCCTATCCCAACAGTTTTGAAACATTTTGCTGTCATCATCACTCATCACTGTAGAATCATTTTCAATGCCTTACCATGTAAAAGCCCAAAAATCACAGGCATCCCGATTTTCAGCCTTGTCCTTTCTGCACATAGATTTCTTTGATTCTGTGACTTCTGTAATGATATTTTGTACTGTAGATAATAAAATTTAGAATTCAGAATATTTAGAATTTCTTCAGAATTTTAAATTAAGAAACGTTCTGAAAATTCTGAAATTTTTCCACAATTTGTAGACACAGTCTTTTTGCAAAGTCCTTTTATACACAATCCTATTACTGACCTGTTGTGGTTAAACCTAATTATTACCATTTACTTTTCCAGGCATTTGTTGCTCCTGTCAAAGCTTTGAACCTCCAAATAATCTAATATTTTCAATGAAATGGCAAAACGTCTCAGTTTGCAAATAAAATTTACATCTATGTAATTTGCAATCATTGCATTGCATTATTATTTACATTTTACAGTGCCCTCTTTGACACTTTTTTGAAATTGGGGTTGTATGTGACATTATAATAGTACTGCTGGTGGTAATTTCACATATCTTGAAAGTCATTTTTTTCCTGCTAACCAGTAAAAAAGACAAAAACAGAAAAAATGCGACATTCAAGATGTTTAAATATATACACACAAAAACTGCTCTGTTAGAACAAAGAGACAGGGGTGAAAAGAGTGCGATGCAACATCAGCAAATACACCCCAGCATGCCAAACATGTTACACGTGACCTTGGTCAAAGGTGTGCACCTGTGGGCGTGTGAGATCCACGCTGATTATATCTGACCTGCATGTGGCTGAGACACTGACATGGGTTGAGTTCAGAAAGACACCAGCAGCTGAGAGCAAGAATTATGTGTTTGGTGAGTAATATGTGAAAAAACAAAGTACAATAAGTACATAAAAACCACTGTACAGTACACCTAACAAAAAAATAACAAAATTATATATTGTGATGTGATTGAGACACGGCGGGTCCATAGATTGGTGTTTAGAGACATCTTTATAATACTTCACACCACATTCCACACCACAACAACTCCAATTACCCGTGGTTTAACACGGCGGGCATTATTGCAGATGCCGTGCAAGTGCGTCCGCACGGCGCCGCAGTCCACGCCCCGTCACATATATATTATAATATAGTAAACAGATTTGACTCAACTTGTGATGAAGCTTAGGGCTCTATTCACCATCTGTACAACATCTAATTTAAATGTCGAGCTGTGATTTGGAGTGCAACATCCCACTTGTTGGAAAAGTACAGATTGTCATTTGCTCTTAAGTCGTGACCAGTCCTGTCGGGAATAATAGTGATGAACAAAGTTATCCCGCATGCAAAAAATATTTCAAGATGCTTCTGCGTGAAGCAGTAGATATTTAAAATCCTTAAACAAAAGACTGCCATAAGCTGTGGGGAAGACACAATCATTATTTCTAAGTGTCATTAACAGCCCTTCACAGATATTGTGTCGCGCAGTTTCTGTGACGTTTATGGCCCAAAATTGGGCCTAAAATATGGGAAAAAATGTCATGTTTGCAGATTTTTTTTCTTGTAACGGTTTATTTATTTATTTTAGCCTCTCATCTGTCTTCTCACTTCTCTGGCACCTTGCTTGGCATGAAACAAAGTTTTTCTTTACAAATATAAATAGAAAATAAATACAGCATTGCAAGATTGGTCCACTGACAGGGTACGTAATGGATGAAAATATTTTCATCTTTTACACATTTCCAAATATCACACATTTTCTACTGTATATTGAGGAGGACAAATTGGTATTTTAAGTAAAAGACCGAACCACGCAACCCCAGCCTGCTGAAGAAAGTGTGGTAAAGCTCTCTTTTGCATCTCTTTTAATTGCATTTATCAACATTGCATTCTATACTTCTTGGTTTCTTAGTAATGCACAATCAGCTTTAGGCAGCGTTTCAGATGAATGTCATGAGTGGGGCTAATTTTTAAGATCATGCAACCCATCGTGTAACCCAAATGTAACTGTCATAATCCTGAGTGTGTGTGTCTGTGTGTGTGTGTGTGCACTGTACAGTACATGGGTGTATGTGTTACAGAGAATCGTTTAATCCCATATAGCATGCCACATATTTTGACAGGGGCTGTCCCCGCCCACAGCTTTGATTTTGTGCGAGAAAAGATAATTATTTCACCTTTCACTTGAAATTCATTATCAGAGGGAGAGGAAGAGACAGGTAAATGACAGGTAATTGCTTTTCAGAGTCAACACCATTCTTTCTCCAATATACCAGAGCAAGTGGGGAGATGTGAGGAATTGAAAAAGACCAGGTGAGAGAAGCGAGACAGAGACAGAGTGGGAGGAATGAGAAGGAAGGGCTAATTTCCATAATGAAAAGGTAATAATTTGTGGTGTTAGTGTTAGTTTCAGTCTAGTGTCTATGGCATGTCAGCTCCTTGCTCGAGGTCATTGTGTGGTACCACTCATGCATACTAAACCCACATGGCCTGTCCCTTCTCAAGAATGTCAGTTTCACCTTCCCTCTTGCGTATCATCTTTCTGAATCCATCAGCTCCCACTTTTCTTTTCCCACGTTTCCTTTTTTTTCATGTATTTTTCAGGCATTTCCTGCGATTCAGAATAGTAAAAAACAAAGAAATTTTAAAAAAAAAACGCCACACAGATGAATTATATCCACTTGTACAATCCTACAAAGGCCACAAACTTTATTTCATAGAGCGCTTCCTCTGACTCTCATTTTGGGACATTGATATGTTTCTTATTTCTCTTCTTACTTACACATAAACTCACAAAAACCACAATCCCTCAACCTAGCTACATGAATGATTTAGGAGCATGCACACTGACTATCTGCCACCTGCCCTGGGCTCTGCTCAGGCCCACCTAGCGGCTGCTGGCCCTGCATGTTAATGCCCAGCGGATAGGGACTTGCATGTTAACATGAAGCGGGACTCTAAGCGAGTTGACAGATTGACAGGGAGCAGACACTGTACACTATTGCTACTGGTTAAAAGAGTTGGAAGTTGGAAGTTGGAATATCAAGAAAGCTCTGCCTTGAAGTTGTTTTCACCGATGGCCACTGACGCGTTCAGCAGAACTTACTGATGTAATGATTGAGCTTTTGGACACATGTTGGATTGCTACGGGCTTCCAGTGAATCCCCGAGGCGTTTAAACTGAATCTATTGTAAAGTGGTATGGAAATGTCAAGTTAGAGCAATGATAGCAAGTATTCTAATCATAGTCAGAGAGGTTTTGTTCTATTTTTACTACAGTGGTCCTTTTTAACAAATGCTTTAGGGAAGGACTGCCGATGATGGGTGCTGTTGCTATGTGACTAATGGAACCATATTTGAAGTGCACTTCCCTTTTTCTAGATAAGACTTTGCTTGTTTTTACTCCAAGCACTGTAAACCATCTGATCACATGCTAAACTGTCAGTGCTGTTATGACTAAACAGGGTACAGTTTCTGCTGTAAACAGAAACGAGAGGTTCTTTGTGTTGGGTCACACATAGCATCAGTGAATCACAGATGAAGCCTAGGGACCATATTGCAATGGCCTTTGAGGTAGTTCTCACTACAGTAAGTGTCTCCACATTTAGCCACGATAACACACAATCACACACTCGGATAGCAACCAGCTATGCTATCACAGCTGGTAAATATAAACATGTAAACCAAACAGGGATATCTGTTTTGCACATGGTTTAAAAAATGCTGAACAAAGAGTAAAAACGATTGTACAACAGGGCATTTTTGTGGCTATTTTATATTTTAATTTTTTTTAAAGGTTGAAAAGGCTGTAGGTCTGTGACTGCTGTACACTTCACACTGTAAAGAAAGCAGACACCAGTACAGTACTGATGTTGAATAGCATGATGGCCTTGGTGATTAAAAAGTAAGTCGTGCATTCGGTCAAAAAAAAAAGGTTTTAGAGAACCCATTCACTCTGCAAATGTTCTACCTAGCTTCTTCCAGTAAATTATGTAAATAGAGTGATTTAAGCCATTTTAAATCAGCTTACAATGCTTCTTATTGCACATGATTGTAAATTGCAAATTAATTATCTAATCTGGGAGTCTGAGTGGATAATGAGCTTTTCAGCCTTAAATAATCTTTCACCAGATTCTTACCAGCATATACTTTAAAACTTTTTATTTATGTAATTTTTGGAGTGGAATTGTTCTTTGTTTTGATTTCCATACCCAGTCAGTGTCTGTGGAGCGAGTGTCTCAGCTTAGGCAGCAAAGGAAGGTAATTGAAATTCATTATATGTGTATGGTCACTTTCTCCCCATTAATTTTTGTTTCCAACTCACTTGCTTTTCTAAATAGACTCCATTCTTTCTCAATATAAAAACATGTGCTTGAAGAATTTTAATGTCTAACTTGCAGCCAATTTTAAGAGGTTGAATACATCACAGGTTTGGAGAAGACTGTTCCTGAATTTTAATTGGCATTTTTATTAATCAAGCTGACATAATTCCAAAGGGTTTGTTGAATTTGCATCAGAATCTGCCATTCTCTGTGATAAATGTGTATTTGGTTATCCACTGCTCAAGCACAATATGATCTGTTTATATTTTGGTTATAACTGATATGCAAGGAAAAAAAATCTGTGTAAAACTGAGTGCTGGGCCAGTTTTAGTTTTAAGGCCTAGAATACCTCAGTGCTGGGAAATGTGGAAACCCGGCCCACTTTTTAAGGTGTTGCCATTTGATTTATGCATGTATGTGTTCTCTAGGTGAGATTTTGGTCTCTGCGTAACTGTGTAACAGGATTAACCCAGCTGGGTTGCATATCTCTTTCCACTATCTCCCACTGGCAATGCAGAGTGCATCAAGCTGAGGAGGCTGTCAGTGGGTGGGCGACATATTCTCCACAACTAGAGGGGGATTTTATAGAGTTTGGCAACCGGCACAATAGGATACAGGGAGGCAGCTCCCCTTCTATCCACCTCCCTTCACCGTCTGGGCTTGTCACTACTAAAAGGGGAACAAAGGCGAGAGCAGCTAAGGGATTTGATTGTTCTTGTTTGGAGGAGAAATGTGTTGTCTGCATGTTGGTAGCATTTTCAGCAACATCCTAAACATGGGTTTATGCTAAAGGTGTACAGGGAGTTGGATGGCTCATCTTCCAGATAATCAACTCCTAGATATTCTCTGTGGTGAATGTGGGTATGAAATAGGTTGTCTCTCACTGTATGTTAAAGCAGACAGGCAACACTGCTTATTGAGACAGAGGCCCAGCCTACTCTCTCAAATGAACACATAACACTGTGATGGACTACTCTACAAATTGTATATGCAAGCAGTCTGTAAATAGGAAATGACTGCGGATGGCGTCCACACAGTCCGACTTCCGCACCGGATGATAATAATGAATAATTTTTAAAAATCAAAGGGTTAATGGGTGGAGAGGAAGTGTGGTGTAAGTAATCAGGCAAGAGAAAACCTGAGACACAGAGAAAATTAAAGCACCTACGCCATAGTTGGCTCTGTTGAGGTGGAGGCCTTTTTCCTGGAATCCAATGAAGTGGACATTAGTGCATTGGAGCACCATGGTGGTCACAAGCCATTTCAGTTTGAGCTGTTGATTCCAGCCCTAGTCATGCTCAAAGCCAGAGCTCTCAGAGCTGGGGCAATGCAAGTGCTGCCATCTGCAACCACCACTAAGCCATATTTGGATGTGAAGAGGAAGAATGCACTCCAACCATCAAAATCAGTCTGATCCATTGCTCCAAAATCGAAAGTGCTGTTATTAAAAAAAAAGTACAAACTTGTGCTAAGAATAACTCTGTCAGGGTATTGTAAAAGTGCAAAAAGTCTAAAATGATTGCATAATGTTATCACTGGCCTGTAAAAGCAGTGCATATATACATTTTCAAACCCTGAAATGCAGAAAAGCTTTAAAAGAAATCTCAATATTATTTATCCATTATTCCACAATTCCATCATTATTCATTTTCATCCCAAAAAACACATGCAGTAATTCTTTATAAAGATGTCTTTGTGTAATCTTTTTGGCTCTTAGCTGGACAAAAAATTACTTTTAATTGGCTCATGGGAATACAGAAGCTGAAGTATTAATTGTAATAACAATGTGTTAGTTACATGCACGACAATGTGTGAGGCCATTGCCTGGGAAGATCAGACAGTAAACTTCACCCTTTAAGCAGAATATGTGAAATGCTGTGGCATCCAGGGGCATAACATTTTGCCTTATTTGACAACCATTTTTTCTTTACATAACTAGGTTGGGAGCATGTGCACATCAGTCTGAATAAAAAAAATACTTCCAGTGTTTTTCTGTTGCCAACTGAGGCATGTATAAATATTCTACTTGTAACAATAAGCGGAGGAGACAGAGGTTGAGAGTGTGCCTCTCCTCTCCTCTCCTCTCTCTCTCTCTCCTCTCCTCTCCTCTCCTCTCCTCTCCTCTCCTCGCCTCTCCTCAGCTGAGGCCTATTGTAGTTTGCACAAGTGATGTTCAGACATTGCAGGGAAAGAGCTATTGTCTCTGTCTAAAAACAAATATGCCTTTTTATAAACTTTTAGCACAAAGAAAGGGGCAAAAATAACTGTGCCGTATATACCATCATACATATAATGTCCTATATTGTTTGTTTCTAAACATTCAACACAGTTGGACTTTGCTTGTGATAATTTTTCTAACCCCTTGTTCCTCTCAGACACTCTGTAGAAGATTCAGGGCTGTGGTACATCAGCTCCCTCAAGTCCGTAAAGTGTTGGTAACAGTTATGTTGATGATTATCACGACTTGATCATTGTGGCTGAGTAGTGACGGACATTGACTATTCCTTTGAGCGTTTAAAAGCCTGCGCATATGGCCACGCTGAAGTCATCCTAGTGTGTGGTGCAATGGTTACAAATTAATGGCTACGAGTGATGTTAAAGCAGGCTGAGTGACTCTTGTTGGACATGGGGATTTGAAAGCCAGCATGTTGTCTCCAGTGGTGGATGCGTTCAAAGCTCACTAGCTGCAGGCTTTACCTCTCCACAGGGAACTTTATGGAGGAAAACACACAGACATACACCACTGAGCATTTTTAACAAAAATATTTTGCACTTTGTAATACACACAATCCACTCTGTTATGCTGAATTATAACATTTATGCGGTTGCTTGCTTGGGGTAACATCTTGAACATGCTGTGTTGGTCAAAGTTTTTAGCGTGCATAAAACAGTTTAAAACTGTTTTTTTTCGCCTTGCGCACATATACCACATCACAAGCTGTGTACAACATACAGTCTAGTTCCAATTAACAGCAGTGACTCAGTATAAAACTGTGAAAGGGTGGGTACCTTAATGTTAGAGGCAATCTTATTATGTGCGTGTGGATCCAGCGTTGTGCTGGGAGTTGGGTAATCATCCTGCCAGTTGGTGGACAGACAGAGTGGCTCGCAGGCCACTCAGGGGACACCAGACACTTTGCCTCCCCTGTGTCAGTGATGAGGGACAGAGAACACCACAGGAGGCCAGCTGACACATGGGTCACTCCGAGAGAGTCTGAACCTCATCTGGCCTCTTTGTTTCACTTGCCAGTCCTTAATGCTCCCCCTAGACATGCCGAGAATGCCATTTCTATGAAGTGCTGTGTTGCAGTAAGCCAGGCTTTCGTTCTAAAACTTGATATGCATTAATGTTGACAGCTCATGCAATACTTGGGCATATCGTCTACTTAATAGGCGGGGGTCTACATTATAGGATCCCTTATATTGTGTTTGATAACTAAGGGCTTTTTGTTTGTGTTGATGCTCTCATTGATTGCAATGTAGAACTGTATCTCCTGGGATAACTGGCACTGAACTGCAACTATGCATATATTTCATGTGTTGAAATGGGCCTTGAGTAAAAGACAGCCCATAATAATAGCATCCTTGGCAGAGTTGAACCTGCGAGTTGTTGATGGCACATCATCACTAGCAACAGCTCTCTTTTTTTTTTTCACATGCAGTTCCAAACATTTACTGCCTCAAACCTATGTTATTGTGTTAATCATGGATGAAACAGTGATGCTAAAAAGAGGTGCAGTTGATTGGAGCAGATGTGACATGTTTGTCAAATGACCTACTTCTGTCCCTATTACGAATTAAAATTGTATGATGGCGACTGGAGCGACTAATGAATGTTACATGTGGGGGTGGGGCCAAGTGTGCTAGTGGAGAGGGAAAACAAAGGTTACACGGGAGTAAGTGTGCATTTAGGTGGATGTGCATGCAGTGCCTATGCGGTTAAATGTATAAATAATACATTGGGGTTCATGTACTATATAGAGATTGCATTAATGTTGCAAATCAGCACAAACGCAAACAGGCGTACTGACCAACGGGCCACCCCCAGAGCCTGAGTGTTAATGGCTCTTTAATTGGTTGAGTGTTTGCAGGGAGGTAGCTTTAGACAGATGTTATCTGGCCCTACTCTCTGTA
Organism: Oreochromis aureus; assembly: GCF_013358895.1. NCBI lineage: Eukaryota > Metazoa > Chordata > Actinopteri > Cichliformes > Cichlidae > Oreochromis > Oreochromis aureus. The sequence goes on along the minus strand of NC_052951.1, from coordinate 15,658,109 downwards.
GGAGGTGAGAGCGGGGCTCTAATGGTCTGCGCATATGGAACCGATACTTGGACCTGTGGTGGAGACACAACCTGCTGATCTGGCCCTTTAGCTACTTAGCTTCTGAATTAGGGTGTGTGGGAAGAAAGTTGACTGAAGGAAGATTAATTTCCACATTTTGCACCAGGCCCTGTTGTGCCAACATCAGCAAACTGCATGTCCACTGCTTGTAGTAACAGTACGTTTGCCCTTATGGACAAACACAGGCTTCGAGTGGGATGCAGTTTTTTTGATAAATGGACACTAGCTTCACTCAGGAAAAGTTGTTTGTCTGTCTTGGCCCCAACTCTTGTTTCTCTTTCTTAGTGAATCCTTCCCCCCCCCCCATCTTCCCCCTCTTTGTCTCCTTCTTTTCTCTCCATCTTTTTGGCTCCTCTGGCTCAGCGAGGCACAACTGTGTGTCGTGAGAGATCATATCCTCTTGACCTTGCTCCAGAACTTCTGATATATTTCATCTTTTCATCGATTTTTCTACTCTCTGCCATTTTTTTTTTATCGCCCACCCCCTCCCTTCCGTTGCCATTTTTCTTCCTCTCCACAAAATCATTTTCATCTCTCATCCCATACAAACATACTAACAGAATTTCTATTAGTCAGAGAAAAAGAATGGAAAAAGCAAGAGAGTAAGGGGATGGTACAAGATTGCATTTTCCATCAGAGTGAACTTTGAGAAAATGTCCACAAACAAATAGAAAAATACAGGTATGCTAGAGGAGTAAAGATGAGAAAAGAGGTGGAAGGGAAAATCAATATACTCATGTGCATGCATGTGTGCGCACACACACACACGCACTCACATCCACATACACAATAAGGTGTGTTTTTAAGGTTAGGCGCTACGTAGAAAACAGCCATTTACCCCCATACGATAACAGGGGCACTTGACTTGAAGCTTTCTCTAAACACTTCAGTGTCACTACCTGTGAGATGGGAAAAAAGACACAAAGCAAGTTCTTTTACCAACTGACTTTTTGACCTTGATAACCCCCGCTAATGTGTTTTGACTAACACAGTGTGTCCCATTAGCATCCATGCTGTTGGGGGGGCCACAAGATCAGCCACCGTATGGTGTTATGGTCAGGGTTCAGGGTTATTGTTACGCAGGCGGCGCAGCCATCGTGTTTACTGTCGATGGAGATGACTTGGCTCATGACCCGCTGCCCTGTTGCATATGGGTCCTCCCAGTGAAATGGCTCTGTCGTTTTGAGCATCCATCCTGAGCTGTCATTCAAATGTTTTCATCAGCTCTCATCGCTGTGCTTTATGGCTTGTTTGGGATGAGTAGTGAGGAAAAAAAACAAACCAAAAAACAAAACATGGGATGAAGGACGACGAAACAAGAGACGGAATACAATGGCCAGGCTATTTCCTGTCAAATCACTTCATCCTTCTCCTTCATTGCTTAATTGACAAACAGAAATGCACATCTCTGCAGTGAACAGCTCCCAGAGAGCAGTACCTTGAATGAGTCAACTTTTCTGGGGAGGAAAGTACAGACTAGCAACAGCAAGAACAGACTCCCAATTGATTTGTCAGCTCAGTTCAAAACAGGCTTATGTAATATCTTCCTCCATCTTTTTCACTCTTATAAGCGTTCTCTCGATTTAACCATCAACAAAATTTGGTTTGTGTGTTTGCACTTGCAAGTGCTTATATAATCAGATGAACTCATGCACTGCCAGATATGCTTATTATTAATGAGACAGAGATTTGGACTGTTATCTGTATTAATAATGTTTCCATTAAGTTAAAATTAAAATCTTGTGCTTACATAATTCACTGTCATTATTTTCTAAGCAAAATGTTTTCATTGTGCCCCCCCCCCCTTTTTTTTGTCTGCTGGTTGTGTTTGTTTTCCTGCAACCAACAATGACAGTGGGGTCAGCTTGGTGTCAGTCTATCATTAATTTTACACAGTCCCCATTTAAGTACATGGCCAAACATTAACAGGCAGTTTGAGTTTTTGAGGGGGGTTTTTGTTCTTCTTTTTCTCTTTGTCTGTCTGTTTCACAGCCTTGTCTTTGTGTCCCCCTGCAGAATGCTTAGCATACTTCCCAGTCTTTTCTTCTAACTGTTTATCGGGTCCCCTCATGGTCATTGTAGGTACTTGGCCAATCCTGTAAAGTGTCTACAGTAAAACAAAACAAATAAATAAAAAAAATAATTAATTAATTAATATTGTGTCATTTTCTTTTTATGCCTTGTATACCCTTTTAATGATCTTATTATAATGTAATTCAGATTAGTTTTAATTTGTTTCATCTGAAAGACCGTGTGAAGCAAATTAACATAAATTCCAACCCAGAATGAAACCAATTTTTTTTTCTTTAGCTATGTTATCTTCTGTTTAGTCAGTCCCATATCAGAAAGTTGTGTAGCCCTGTTTAAATAGGGAGAGACAACAGAGGAGAGAGTAGAGGTTTTCCTTTTCTGATACGATAAGGTAGAGGGAATGTTTTGACTGCAGGCTACATGTGGCAGTGAAAATAGCCGAGATACAGCATATCAGAAAAATATCTCACAATATCTGAATACTTTTCAGGCAAAAGCTGATCATCAGTGTTTGTGCATTTTATCTGAGACTCTTGCAGAGGTACTGCAGCAACACTTCAACTGTTTTCAGCGGATGTCTACATTAATTCTGCTGTTGCTGATGATAAATTGATACATTGTCTGTTCACCAAGCAAGTCTTATGTGTTTATTAGACCAATTAAAGCTAAGAGGAGATATATTGACTAAATTGTACTGAAAATTTCAGCTGCCAACTTACCTTCATAAATGTAATTTTGTTTCATCATAATGAAACAGTTCAGCTATATCTAAGCTGTTCTGGTACATGTGCTTGGTTGTATTTGCTTGATTTAATGGTTTCATAATATTTTAGTATTTGATATGCCTACCTTTTCCAGTCAAGGTTGACACAAAACCTGAAAATCTGTGTTAATCAGCATGATCTAATATTTTTCCAAGGATATCAGAAATGCTTGGCTTTCTCAGTTTTCATCCACTCCTTCGTTGGACTCGTATGGTTTCATTATAACATTAGTAATGTCAGATTATGAGTTGCACCTTAATAGTTGATGTGGTATGACTGTTTTTACTTGAAGAAGACAAGAAGAAGATGTGTGGTTTATTTTGGTTTTGTTTTCAAATGGGATAATTTTTTAATTTTCTATCGTTACAGATCCTTCCCTATCACAGGAAGTAGAAAACTGTGTTTACTTAAACTAAAACTTTAGTTTTCTTTTGAATAATGGTCAGTGGGGTACACTCCTGAGCTGGATTCAAAGTAAAATAAAGTCAGTCATGTTGTAGAGATGTTATGATAAATATTAGCCTAAACTAGAATTTAAATTGAAATTTGCTTGTATTTATTTCTGCAGATCATACGGTACTGTACCTTACTTTGACTCTCTAAATGTTTGCACCATTTTGTACTTCCTATGGGAATTCTTTCTCGTGCATCGCTTTCTCTGTATCAGGTCCACGGCCTTGCCTAACCCTGTCTATCTCATCAGAGAGAGTGGGGGAAGCATGACCTCTGTGTATTTTCATGGTTGACTGGAAAAAACCTGAGTCTACCAGTCCCAGTGGAGAAGGAGAGGATTGTAGAGTGCAGGCTATGACATTCTTTTCCCTGTGTGCTCATGGTTGGCCTCTTGTGGACAATCAGTTCCAAAGCTGACATTTACGCACAACTTGCTCTGCTCACAGAGGGAGAGGGAAAAAAAACTGAAGTGAGTGGGTGTGTGGGGAAAGAAATCTGACTTGCATTAAGTTACATCTTAAGTTTAAGAAAAGATCAAAAAGTCTTTCGCCGAGTAATGGCACGTACAAGGTTTTCTACTAGAAAAATCTATTTCTGTGTATGACTGTGTTATGTACAGCTGTCACATGGGATACTGTGGACTCATTGTGGGCAATGGTGCTTTAACATTCTCCAGTTCTTACAGCATTTAAAACTTTTTTTCATTTACATTATATCTATTTTTATTAATCTAGTGAAGACCGAAGTGTTTTTACGTGTACTTCTCCTCACTTTTACTGCCTACAATCCCAGCTTGTCTTCACGAGGATAGATGAGCGGTTGTGGAACGTGAGCGTATTTTGACTGGGCTCGTAAATGCATCACAATGATTTAAGTACAAATGTGTTTATGTTTACAGGCAGTGTTAAAATGCAGTGTCTTCACAGGAAACAGTGCTGCATTTAGACTTTTCACACTGTTAACTGCTCAGAGTGTCTAACTGCCTTTTACACACTTTATTGTGTAATGGTGTTTCTTCCTGGCTCTGATCCCACTCTCCCTCTGCTTGTCTCTTTTTCTCTTAGGTGAGTACCAGGATCCCGGATGCATGTGTCATAGCCACGAGAAGGACTGGCTTGCTCGTCACAGTATGCGGGCTTGTTATATTAAGCTCTCTGTGCTTCTTAAATCCTCGCTGTAAATTTACTGTGATTCTTGATGGCATCTACACTTCCTTGAGAAATGGCTGATTATAGTTGCGGGGCGCTACAATAGATAATCATTAGCCATATGCACTGTGCACTGGCATCGTTCAAGATTTAGAGTGCTGTCCATGGTGCTGAAAACAAATCTATTGCTGCCAATACATTTGTGCTCAGTTGTGTAATAGGTCTATTGTGTGTGCAAGAATCTGTGGGAGCATGTGGCAGTGTGTACCCGTCCATCTTTACAGCATGTGTGTGTGTGTGTGTGTGTATGTACTGGTATGTGAGCGTGGCTCCATTATCTTTGCGTCTGAACAGTTTTCCCGTCCCATGCATCATCCACCCCCGTCTGTCTCCATGTCAGCCCTGATAACAGCTCCTATTGCCCACAGAGATGACTAATCAATAACACACAACCATGGGAACAACAGCTTGCTCTCCACACAGACATGCAAGCGCGCACACACAAAGCGGAAGTATTGGCTCACTGTCCGCAAACATTGCATTGACTGCTGTAAGCTGACAAAGAATCTGTTGTTTTCTGATTTCGGGATATCTGGAATGCTCACACTTCCACAACACCACCCACTGCTACCAACACTGCTCCCGCAGCTAAACCACACCTTCGCATAAAAAATGCAGAAAGTGTGTGCCCACACACCCACACACACACGCGCACACATGCGCGCACGCAGACACACAATTTGTCAAAAGACCCAGAGTCGGTGATGCTTTATCAGCCTTTATCACTGTGTGGTTGAGGATGTTTCTTCTTACAAAGAATCTTCAGTTTCCTTCAGCTTGCATCACTATTGGTTCTCTTCCCTTCTTATCTATTCATGTTCCCCACTTTAATGCTCTTCCAGTACAAGGCCTGTCAACCTCCGTAGAAGTGAAATCAGGGCTTCGGCTGAGTGAAACTGCTTACTGATTTTACTTGATTCAATGCCCCTCACCTTCAATGAGTATCTCAGTCAGCCTCAAAGGAATAACATAGGACAGATGACAATAAATGCATAAAAGCCTTGAATGGCACCGGCAGAGCACCGTTCGTCCTTCTCCTTTCTTTTTTATTCTATTTTCTTCCACCTGTCAGTGTGTTGTAATGCCCATAGACAGACTGGCCTGTTTAAAACCTTGTCTTCTGTCCTGCTCCCCCCACCCCGAGGTGCCATTCTGACCCAATAACTCCTTCATTCCTCTCTCATGCTTCATTCACTCCTCTTGCTGCTTCTCCTCCCCCCCATGCTCCTCTCAGTCTCTCTCTGCTGCTTACTCTCTCTCCCTCCGGTGGCCAGAATGCTGTAATTGAGTTTTTTATTCAAGTCAATTAAAAGTGCAGGCCCAGTCGGAGACAAAACAAGTCTGCACAGTTGCTTTTTTCCTCCGGCTGCCTCATTTTTTATTCAGTCCACTCTTTATATCACTCAGTAGCTAAGAAAGCACGGGGTGTGTACTTTCATTTCATATGTGTCATTAAACTGTTTTGACATTGTTTACAATGTAATTTATCTTTCTGTATGACGCCTCCCCTTCTCCCAAAAGAAATCCTATTTAAATGGTAATTCAAACTTCCATTAAGTTGGGGCCTTTGTGAATGCCATACAGAAGTTGCTCTATTCCTCCCTTCTGCCTCAGCAGCCATCTGAGGCATGATTGTTTACTCCCAAAAAGCCAAATATTCATCAAACTGAAACACCAGCAATGTTGTCTTCAGTTGATAATGCTTTCCTGTTCTCATTTAGCATCATATTTTCTTTAGCCACTGAAGTGATGAATGATGGTGCCAAGTTCATAGGGATCATCTGAGATGATAGAGCGTCATAACTGTGTGTCATCTGCCGAGGCATAATAACTTTGTAATCAGAGGGAAGGTTCACCAAGGTTTGAATGAGCTGGTCCACTTCAGACTCCGAGTCGAGTATTGGGTGCAAATTGATATGCAGATGTTGACACGAGCCGCGCCGCATATCACAACTTAAATAATTTCTCTCCCTCGTTTACTGAATTGTAATTGTGCAACGCGGAGATAGTGAAAGTGAAGGTAATGCTTTTCATATGCAAATGAGGAATGAAATGAGAGATTTGCAGCATTCATTAAAGAAAAGCAAGGAGATTTATGGTGGCTGTGCGGCTAATTTTCTTTAAATGCTTTAATCAGCGAACCGTTTGGAAGGCACAACTCTGAAATGGAACTTGTCCTCTTTATAACCACATGCATGCTTACACACACACGTGCACTGCTTGCGGTGTATTCTTGTTTTAGTGACGTAGTGGCGAGGTTGAAGTAAAAAGCTATTAACACTTTATAATAACCATCATTAATAAATCGTAAATTGATGGGCAATTAAGCTTTATTTCACAGTTTTTTACTGTTAACAAGCAATTAAATTATAAGTGATGATGTTTACTAAGTGGTTAATAATTAGTTTAAAGAACATTGCTTATTTTTAATACTTAAACTGAAGGGAATTTGTAAATGAAGAAGAACATTTCAAATTGTTAATATAAACTGTTACCAGAAAAGTAGATATATTTGTATCCAATTTCCAGGTGAACTGTCCATCAGCTGATTTAAAAGCAATTCAGTCGGACAACTCACTTTTTAAATGATTTATGCAAGAGGAATTTAGGGTGTCTGGTATCCATGCTATGACCCTGTCACTCCCTGCAAATATCATACATATAGAAATCAGTGATGAGCCAGTATCTCCCCAGAGGCTACAGGTGGATGCCAGGATAATGGAAGGGTTGAAACAGCAGGCAGCAATGCAGGGCAGCATGACACTGATATGTCAGAGTGAGAGATGGGAAATTTTGAAGCCTAAATAGACCACCAAATTGGGAAGCTGTGTATGACGTGAAGAGAGCGCAGCATGTTTCATGTGTATGACGCAGTTCAGCTCGAGTTGAGAGCCTCAGATAACGACGTTTCATTAAGAAACAAAATTTAATATTTTCTCCCTATTTCTTTAAAAGCTATTTGATTTTGAATAGAGGCATATTCTATTAAAAGTTGAAGTCATACTATTTTTTCCTCACGTCAATCAAGAGGATGCAGAATCTAAGGGTTTTTCTTTCACTGAATTATTTTCTGCCATGAGGGTTTTTGACATTTCTGATGCTCAGATATTCCTGTTATGATGCCCAAACCTGTAACAGCCTTCTGTACCAATCTGTGATCACTGGTGAAGGTATTAAATAGATATTTCAGAACAATAGCATGACATGATGGATGTGAGAGGAAAACCTTTTTTTTTTTTAAACCATAATCAGTTTTATCAGAACAAACTTGATAGAGTGGGGGGAAATGATTATTTGATCATCTGCTGAATTTCTAAGTTTGCTCACTTACAAAGGAATGAACAGTCTCTAGTATTTATAGTAGTTTCATTTTAGCGTGCCCATGTGGCACACAGATTCCAATCAATCAATCAGTTTATAACAAATCCTTCTGATCTCAACTCGTTATACGTATAAAGCAAACATGTCCACAGAATCAGTTTCTTCCAGCCTCTCCACCACCATGGACAAAACCAAAGAGCTGTCCTAGGACACCAGGGACAAGATTATATACCCGTACACAGCTGGAATGAGCTACAAGACCATCAGCAAGACATTTGGTGAGAAAGTGACAATTGTTGGTGCAATTAGTAGCCTAGCTAGTCTCCAGACCTCAATCCAATAGAAAATCGGTGGAGGGAGCAGGAAACCTAAACGATTTAGAGAGTTTAGAGGAGGAGTTGGGCCAAAATCCATCCTGCAATGTGCGCAAATCTTATGACCAACTCCAAGAAACATCTTACTGCTTCTTCACCAAGTACAAAGTCAGGTTTTGCTTTGGGATCAAAGACTTGTTTCACTCAGTGACATTCAAATCAATTTAAAACTTTTATGTTTTGTGTGGGTTTTTTCTGGATTTTTGGTTAATATTCTGTCTCTCTACATTAAAATGAAACTACCATAAAATTAGGTAATTTTTTAACCTATAAATTCAGCAGAGGATCAAATAATTATTTCCCCCACAGTATTTACACGCATGACCATAGGCATTACATTACAAATGAGGGTAGTTTTGAATTTTTTTGGCTGTTTCTTTGTTGTAATGAAAACTAATTTTGACTTTTGAGGTATTCTTCACTTATCTGTATGACCGTGTGGGAAAGTGAACTATTTGACTGTTTCACTTATAGATGATTTACAGAGGTAAACCCAGTTTATCATGATGTGTGAACATTTACAGCTGTGGTCTGTGTGCTCTTTGTTAGCTGCCCCACAGCTAACACAGCTGTTGGCCTTTTCACAGCTATTGGCCTTTTCGTTATTTACAGTAGTTTTGCAAGGAAGTAGGGTAAATACCATGAAAAACTGAGGGAAGATAATTGATGTTGTCTGTACGCTGCAGAGGAGTATGTGTCTATTCAATCAATACCTGTATAAATACTGACTTAAATGATTCAGCTGTAAGAAATGGGGTTAATAGCATGTGGTGCAGCCTTAACTGGAGCTGGCTGTGAGATCATTTTGAGCTAACAAAATGTATTTCGAGAGCACAAATCAACTAGTGTTGCCTCCTTTTTTTGTGAGTAAAATTCATAATCTTTAGATGGTAGGGCAGCTGGTCAGTTTGAAATTATTTCTTGTATTTGGGAGATTAGAGAGAACGTCTTTTTGATTAAAATGCTAAACCTTTTTCCTGTCTTGTTGTCACACACACGCACATCGGCAATACAGCATTTATTTCAGGTAGCTGGTTTTTGATGTACCTGACGATGTGGAGCTTCTGGTTCTCAGGGTACTCATTTGTAAGATGGTACATTCAAATTAGGTTTTGATTGCAAGCCAAAAATATGTTCTAGCACAAAAGGTTTTTACATTACGTCCTGTTTAATGCTAAATACCCTTGCACTCATTTTAATTGCTCTGGATGAGAACATCAGCAAAATAATAATAATGTTTCTGGGCACATTTTCTTCCCAACAAAAACAACATTTATGAGGGAAGTTGGAGTGATTTCAAATTATTGGGATTGTAACATTCTAGATCCAGGACACAAACATACAAACAGGAAGAATAAAGGCACGCTTCTGACAGTTTTTAAAAAGGCTAAAAGCACAAACACGGATTGATTCATTTCAACCGCTTTACACTTAGGTGCTGAACACTTAAATATAATCAGAGAACAAATGTGGCATGACATCTTATAAAAATATTACTTAGATTCATTTCCAAAATTTACGCTTTTTGGACTGTTTCTTCTAAACGGAAGAAACAGTCCAAATAGCGGTGATTGGACAGATGGCATGTTAAAGGCCAAACTAAAGCCTGCTGCTGTCAGATCCACATTATTCTTTTATACTCTTCTGTTAAGCTGTTTATCTGTCCAGGACTTGCACAGAAGTGAAGCACTGTTGAAAGTTTAAAGGTCCTAATGCGTGTTACCCTTTAATTGATCAAAACGTTCACTCAGACTTTAAACTTACATGTAATGTGGGTGTGTTACAGCTATAACACATATTAGTTTACTGTGAGGATTTTGTAGATTAATTAATTCTGTATCTATTCATCTGCACTATATGAGAGTTCAGTATTCCTATTTCTGATACCTTTTTTCAAATCTCTCTGTTTCCATGGATACTGAAGACTGTAAAAGGCAGGTAGACGATGGATATACACTTTCAGGCTCTCTACTGTTTGGACTCACCAGTTACAAGTGCTATGTTTAAAATGTCCTACCTGAATTGTCAACCATTTAAATGTCTAAAGACGAGAATCTATGTGAGGTGTGGTTTCTAATGTGTTTTCATGGTCAAGACAAGACCACAGTCAGGTCTCATTTTCTCTGTTTCTTTGGCCTGTTTTATGTTTTTCAGCCTATTTTTTTTTTATGTGTGTCAAGATTTTAAAAAGGTCATTGTACAAGCACTGCAGCGGTGAATCAGATTGGTGAGGTCAATTTGTATTTATAGGGCATTCACAAGCTGTCAGTGCACCAGCTACTGTAAACAACAGGCAAGACATGCATGAGTGTGCAGGCTGGTTTCGCAACTAGATAAAAAGGTGAACAGTTTCAGGTTTGTTAATTCGAGGTATTGTGCTGAACTGGGGGGCTAATAAGAGAAGAATGAACAGAATAGATAGTCAGGTGCATTGACACAAGCATATATAATTTCTTTTCTTTTTTCATATAATAACAATAACAAAACATCAACTGGGTTTATCTGTGACCTTAGCGAGAACTTTTCTTCACCACACTGAACCAAATGTGAGTATTTTTTGCTCCTGCCTTACTTTAATGTGAAATAGTTCTTTGGAGGAAGTTCAGTGAGAGGAAAACTAAATCACAAAATACCTTTAAAGAGTGACCAGGATGATTTACTTGAAAATTTTTACCTTAAAAGTTTAAAAATTTTTCACATTTTCCAAAATACTTTATGTGTATAAATACTTTAGCACAGTGGCTTCATGTTCACTTTGGACAGTAGTCAAAAAGTTTCACTTTGTGTACTTGTGCATTTTAGTCTTTTCTATCTTTTTTATTACTAAACTTTTAGATATTGGAAACATTCATGCCCACACTTTTGACTGGTACTGTATGCTTTGTGGTCGCTTATTTACAAGTTGTCAGTTTTGTCCTTATACTGTCACAAGTTTTTGTTTTGTGATAATAATGTCAAGAAAAAAAATGTAGCAGTGATTAAAGATTTTTGCACAAATAAAAGAAAGGAATCATCAATTTTCTGAATAATTATTTAGTAGAGTAAGTCTTAGTGTATCATTTGAATTTTTATTATAAATATAAGTAACAGTCTGTTTTTTAGCACAGAGTTACAGACAGAGACAGTTGGGTGTTTAAAATCTTCAAACATGTCTTTTTGGGGGCTTTGTCTTCATTTGTAACTGTTGTTCTTTGTCTGTCTTGAATTCAAAGTGACGTTAAGAGTTTTGATGATGGATGGAGAGAACATTTTTAAAGCCCTTTTGCTCAAGCACGGTGTCTGCTTCAAATCTATACCAAGCATCTCTTTTTGTATCTTTTTTTATGATGAAAAATGGTAGTCTTCAAGTTCATACTCAGGTTACATAAAGTGATCATCTCAGTCATCTCAAGTTATTTTTTTTCACAGGGAACATTTTCAATGAACAAATGGGCTGCAAGAGAAAATCCATCTCAAAATGAATAATGCACTATATTTCTATCCTTATAAAACCCTGCATGCCCTTCCCAAAGACACATATTCTTCTTTCTCAGATCCATGCATACTGTGCTGGCACAGTGCAAGGTAGAGCAGATAGAGATCAGATACCTTTGTCAACTCACCTCAGCAGGTTGTAATGATATTGATGTCAGGAAGTCATCATGGAGGACATGTATCACAGCAGGAAATGTCTTAGGTGAAACATGTCCTCTCTGTACTCATCAATTCTTTAGCAACCTGCTGTCACCTCACTCTTCTGGATACAGCAACACATCTCCCACCTTTTGCCGTTTTTTTCTTCTTTTCTTCTTTTTTTTGCATTTGTCCTCCTTTGCACTCTCTCTCAAACACAAGTACTGATTCATCCACACAAAGTGAGTTAAGGTGAGTTCTACACAACAACTAAACAATGCTTTATTCGCACCTGTTTCTATGACTTTACAGGATTTTCAAGGGAGAATCTCAGGCCAAATGAGGACTGAAAAGGCTAACAAAATAAGAACAAAAATAAAAAAACATTGATACAGGTTTTAAGTGTAAAGATACTGTAAAAGGCTAGATCAGTTCAGCAGGCTAAAGTAGATGATTCACTTCTGGTAATGTGATCTGTTTTGGAAAAACGGGGACATTAGAGCAAGGTGCACTATATGGGCTCAACATACTTCCGTAATTCGAATCATCTTTGCTTCTCATTTTGATTGGCTGCTCGCCAGATTGATGCTGGTGCAAATGCTAACAGTGTTGTTTGATCGCACGAGAGCACATATGTTACTTTGTTTCTGCACAGCTTAACTCGGGAATAAACTGCGACCTGCTGGTGACTGCTTTCCCCCCGTCTTTTATAGCGAACAGGTCTCTGTACAGCTGTAAAGGTCAGAAACAGTAAGAGGGTCTAAGAAACAGCTGACTTAAACATAAATACTGCACAGGAAGAGTCTTCACCTGCCATGTTTGTTTTTTATCGACTGTGCTGCCCCCCGCCTGCTCCACTGCTTTGCATAGTTCTCATAAAAAATGACATTTTTATCATAAAACAGATGCTGAATGTGAAAGTTCTGCGTAAATGCAAAGGATGTGATGGATTTTTTTTCCTTCTTTTTAATGTGGGTAGACTTTCTACTACTCTCTGATAATAATTTAATATAAAATGACACATAATTCAGATGTCACAGCTCTTTGTTCTTTAACTTTTGCTTTAGCTTGTGAGAGTCCTGTCTGCTTTTGCTGACATTTAGGCATGTTAGCGTGTTGCCATGTTGTTGTTGAATATGCAGGCTTTGTTTGTGTTGTGTAGCTCTCTGCGGCAGGTAACGCTGATCGGTGGTAAAATGCGTCTTAGTAGTACAAACGCTTTTTTTTTTTAAGCCTAATTTTTGTTTTATTACATCTATTACTATCTGACAGGTAAAAAAAAAAATCCATAAATTTTCTCGCTCCCTGTGTTGCTCTGTATGTGTCCACATCCCCTGCTGAGCTGAAGAGAGTCTAGCTGTTCAGCTGAATCTACTAGTGAATTAACAGTTCTACAGCCTGGCAGGTGCCTCATTAGAAATATTTTAGAGCTGTTATCAGTAACCCAACGCTCCCTGTTTAAAGACCTACAGCCTTGTGTGGTTGTTTTTTTTGTGTGTGTGTTTGTGTGTGTGTGTTTGAGACAGAGAGACGAAAGGGAAGGCGTTTGTGTATGTGTGATTCTGGTTTAATTGGAGCTGTGTTAATTCAGCACAGTAGTGATTTAGCACAGCAGCTGAATGTGTTCATTTTCAGACCTCAGATTTATTTTTGGTGAGTGCTTCTTGAGCAGCTGTACTTATGTGAGGTGAGTCTCCTGAACACCCGGAAACGTCCCAGAATCAGCCAGTGACACGCTGTTTGTGTTAATTAGAAAAACAATTCAAGGTTTTGAACTGTGACAAGCTGTGAACGCAAACATCAACTCGATGGCAAAACTATATTGACTTAATTTTTAAGCCGCTGAATGATGAATTAAATGGTGCAAATACGGTTTAGTTGCCTGTTAATTTCACATTTTGACCTGTGTCCTTGAGTTTTTATATGCTGACGCTGTTGTGTACTGTTAAAAAAACTAAAGACCTTAGAGAAGGTTCCTTTAGTTTGAAAAACTGGAGCCTTAATGATGATGCAGAATGGCTTTAATGTGCACAGTCTTTAAGAGTGCTGCTCATTCTTCGGTTTGTTTTAGCCAAACTTTAAGTCATCCGTTTGACATTTTGGTTTGCTTAGGATGAAATACTATGATTTATCTGTGTGTGATTTCCCGTTTTTCTCTGCACAGCACGCTCAGAAAATAATGAGAAACATTTTCCCAGAGGCTGTGGAAATGCTATTTAAAACCTATACCGTCATCATAACATAAAGCAATAAATACATTTAGCCTGCATCAGAAAAGGAAATCTATTGCACTAGTAATATGTTTGCAATTGTTATTTTTTTCCCTTTTACCAAATTTTTCATATCCTCTCCAATCTGATATAATAACCCAACTTTCAGAGTCACAAAAAAGAATGGAAAATAAAGTTAAAGATTTTTTTTTTTGTCAACGCTCCTTCGTATTTTTCTAAAGCATAAAGTGATGCATTTCAGTTACATGCTCTAGGTCGAAAGACACATTTTTTTTTCCCATGGTCATAATTAGCAGAACATTTCATGAGGAACGTGGAGTGTAAAACATTTGCTTTGCGGTCCTATTTTTCTTTTGACATCAAAAGACTTTTTATTTTTATTTATTTCTTCTTTTTTTCAGTGTTTTTTGTGTCAGGGCAAAAAGGAATGAAGCTTTTGTGGTGGAGAAGCAGAGAAACATTCGGTGAACTACAAAGTGTGGAAATTGACAGAGTTTAGTCTTTGGCTGCTGACAGTGTTGACTGGAGTAGAGCCGAGATTTTCAGGCTGCTTCCACAGACAGTAAGATCTAAATTAACCAAGATTTTCAGAGTGCAACATATTGCCAGGCACTTTCTTGAGTATACTGTACATTCGCAGGGGTAAACATAGAGTTTGAGGTTCTTTCTGTGCATTTGTGGAATCGCACATATTTGGAGGGATGTAAATCTAAATATTAGCTGGTTAAAATAACGGCTTCACAAAGCAAAATCTAAAGTGAACAATGGCATTTTGGCTCAAGATATGTTGAGATGTGAGCTGGGGGGGCGCTCCTTACGGTGTTTATGAGAGTGAAGATAATTTGTAATTATTTTCAGGAGCACAAAGACAAAGGCTTTTGACACTGAATGTTAATTGTTCAACTGGGTACACAACCACTTCATCATTTTGCTCACAAACAAGGGAATATGAGCGATGAGACAATGTGACATTTAACATAATAGGATACTTGGTGTCTCCGGGGGTAACAGGAGTCCTGGTTATGAGATTAGAAATGTATGAAATATACCATATACTGACATTTTCTAATATGTGTGGAGGACTGTGAAAAAAATCTTGAGTCCCCCCCTCATTTTTTAATATTTTGTTTCCAAGGACCCAGACTTGGTGCAGACCTGGGGTGCAGTGGTTAGCATTAGTTTGTATGTTCTTCCCATGTCTGCATGGTCTGTCTCCAGGTACTCCGGTTCATACAACTTCATACAATATAAACAATTGTAATATTTTCACTGCACTTTATAACTAAACCCTACCCTGTGTACAGAGCACTCACTTTACTTTATTTATTGTTTTCTATGCTTAGAGTTAAGAGTTAAGTTTTTTCTTTTTTTCATTTAGTTGTGTGAAAGGATCTATCTATCTATCTATCTATCTATCTATCTATCTATCTATCTATCTATCTATCTATCTATCTATCTATCTATCTATCTATCTATCTATCTATCTGTCTGTCTATCTGTCTATCTGTCTATCTGTCTCTCTGTCTTACATTTGATTAGCCAACTTTGTACTTTATTAATACAGACACTGATAAAGTGAGAAAGTAGCTAATGTTGAAATTCTTTGGCTATTATGGTCTTCAGTGCTGCTTTTGAAATACCACTCTAAACAACATGAGTCTTTGATAGTATTAATATAAAAATAGTGAGATATTAGGAAATGGGTTTTAAAATTGGTAAACCTTTGATCTTCAGGATTGGAAAGAATGTTTTTAATTCAATAAATATGGATGGGTTCATGCTGAAGGAAATTTGGCTTTCATTTAGCTCTCAGTCTCACAAAGAGAAATGCAGTCCAAGTCAACAAAGTCTATTTTCACTTAGTCTGGAAAATATCCACAGAGAATCAGTTGAGCCTGGAAGAAGGAATGCTTTTGGCATGATACTCCACTTCTCAAAAGTCTCTCAAAACCTTGTGAATAGGCATCCAGGCTCATCCATTTCGCAGCCCGCTTTGCATGGCACCAGAACCAAGAAAATACTCATTGAGTGCCAGACCACAATACACAAAGTACAGTTTTCTCTTGTTTTTTTGGAGTTTTGAGACAGCTGATGTTAGCTTAACAATAAGTCTCAAATGTGCTAGAGAAAAAAAAATCGTGAATAATCAGAGAAATAATTAAAGAATAGTGAACCCCGACGAACGTGCTTTTGCTGACTTTCAGTGGCGACTCAACTGCTTCTTTTGGGTTAGAGGTGCAAAAGACCACATCCAACACTGTTAACAAGTGCAATCAGGGGTAAAACTTATACCGCTTAAACAGAGATTAATGCTGTTTAAATAATTAGATACGTGATTTATTCATTGTTTTGTAAATCGGAAGGGCTGTTATCATTTAGAAAGTTCATACTTTTAGATTACAGTTTAGATAAAGACATACTATACAAATAGAAGGTACATTAAAAGGCCTGAACCTGTGTTTGTTGCTTTAAGTACATGGTATGCCACTCCATCCACTCCAATCCACATATTAGGTTTCCTCTATCTTTTTTATTTTTTTATTTTTTGGCTTATTGATTAAGTCGATATTGCAAAGTGGCAACCATATGAGCAGTAAAAGAACCAAATTTTGTACGGTATAGCAATTATTCGTCTACTTTTACACACGTGGGAAGGAGGGGGTGAGAAAAACTAGACTACCAGGATGGACTGTTTCAGTATTTGATTGTCGTGTTGTAAGGTGAATTTCTTGTATAGTGTATAATAGCAGACTGACAGTTCCATACTTCTCTCAGACTCCATCATTAGCTTTTCATGCACTTGATTTAACAACTGTAGCAGTTTCTAAACTGTCATTCGTCATTACATCTTGTATTGTGGGTATTGAGGCCAAGGCTGACTGGACTCCAGACCGTGCCTAATTACACTGTATATTATATCAAAGTGTAATAGTCTAACACTTGCTCTTTGACCAGTGCTACATTTGCAGGCAGACATGAGCCTCCAGTAAGAAAAATAAATAAAGGAAAGCGTGCACAGATCTGACAGCGAGTATTCCTGGTGATATTTCATGATCTCTTATAATAACAATAAAAAAAGAAGAATTTGATAGGAGTCCTTTTTTCCCCTTCATCTCATTTATCACGTACACAGACAAAGATGTTTTTCTTTCTTTCCTTGCTTGTATGTCTGACACCGTAATTATCTTGGGGATTTACAAGCAGTCACAAGGCAACTCTGAGGTTGCGCCCAGACAAAAACACTTAAAGGCATTTCGGTCATTGTGGAGTGGATGAGGCTTTGAATGTGTTTGACAACAATATTGTTCTTGTCTTAGTAGTTGCTTGTCTGGAGATTCATCAGATTTTAATGAAAAAAAATCGTTGCTAGTGGACAGCCAGCACACAAGGCTAGCACTGTTGTTTCAGAGGCAGAAGGTTTGAATCTGCCCGGGTCCTGTGCAAGTGTTTTCTCAGGGAGATCCAGTTAGGAATTTTAAGTTAACCGGTGATTCTACGTTGACTGTAAGTGGGGATTTGAGTCTAAGTTACCTCCCAATGTCAGCTGGCTCCAGCCCCCATACCCTCTCAACCTTTGCCCACTAACCCTCTTCCCCATGAGCCTTGTTAGATAAGTTAATATATTTGTTTAGATTAAATATTACAGGAAAACAAAGGCCATTGTGTGAGGTTGTGTAACGAGTGATAATATTAGCCTTTTGTACATAAGTATACACAGTAATAAAGTAAGGCAAATATAGATAATATAGATGTCCACACATTTTACCATTTTTCGCTTGGAAAAAAAATGAGTGCCATAAAATCTGTAGGGCAGCAATCCTACTTTCAGTATTTAATTATGGATCCTTTAGCTTATCTCCCTCTAGAAAGGACAGCATCATCTCCCATTTCATGCTACTCCACAAGCAGAGATTCGCCCTGCCTGGCAGCTCTGCTTGCACTACTGCGTCACATAGAGCAGTCACACACTTGAACCCACACATCCACTCCCACATGCACAGACACACACTCGCTTTCACCTTGTCAGCACTTGCTCCAGATGAATCTTGATGGATAAAGCTTCCATTAACACATTAGAGTGTCTATATCCATGTCAGTGCAGCTGCGCACCTCACGCATGTGCTCCCTCTGTACACACTGCTCATCTTTCCCCTGCAGGTGGAGCTGAGCTTGTTGCACAGCAGCAACAGCAGCAGGGTGAGCTGTGATTAGGCGTTTGCTCATGATGATGTAAAGTCAATTCAAAGAGGCATTAATGTGTTTACTGAAGAAAAGTAGCTATTTTCCACATCCTAAAGATCACTTTGTTCACTGAGGTGAGTTCAGCTGTCTAATGTTAGTTCTTAAGGTTCCTTCTTCATGCCTCATTAGCATTGCTATTGTGTGATTGGAGGAGATGAGCTTTTACTCTGCTTCTGACTTCAACCCGGGGCTCATTACTCCTGCACTCTCGCTCGCTGTCCATTTTGACTTTATTTTCTCACACACATGCAGTTTGGGGCAGATTATTATAGAAACCTGTAGTTCTCCCATCATGCTGTAATTCTATTAAATAAATACAGTGACATATACTTAGTAACGTATTCACATAACATAATTGTATGTAACTATTTACTCTGCAGCCCTACAGACGTAATTTAGACAGCAGTGGATTCAAGCATTTAAAAAAATTTCATTAACAGATTTGTTGGACGTCATTTTTCACATTGCACAATCTGTCATCAATAGATGCAAATACAGTCAAACACAATAGAATTTTTAAAAAGCAGAAAACAAAGCGCCTTTCATAATTTAGAACTGCCAACGATGGCTGACACTGAACCACATCGCTCATCATTTCACAAGATGCCAGGATCTCATCCGCCCACTTGCACACATCCTTGGAAACACATATACACAATTACACAGACATGCATCTTTTTCTTCAAATAAACACACTCTCCACCCTCTCTATAATCTCCATCCGTCACTCAGCAGGGAAAGACATCCTGATCCTCCTCCGATGAGTTGCTCTCCATTATGGAAGGACGCAGTGTATCAAAGTGCAAGCATTTATCGATAGCTCTGTTTAAGCCTTAATAAATATACATACAGTGCAATTCACAAATTTAATCTATCTATCTATCTATCTATCTATCTCTATCTCTCTCTCTCTCTCTATATATATACATACATATGTACATACATATGTACATATGTACATATATATATATATATATATATATATATATATATATATATATATATATATATATATATATATATATATATATATATATATATATATACATATATATATATATATATGTATATGAGTTAAACAATGACAAAATGTATATTGCTTCTAAAATAATTAGATAATTCCCAAAGATAAGCTCAATATACAAAAGTAGCTGCAATTTCATGGAAATTGTTTTGGGGTTTTTTTTCCTCCCGTAGTTGCCTCATTCTCTGCATTTACATTTTCTCTTTCTCTGTGTCTCTTTAGGTGAGTCAGTAATGCAGTAATGTGCGGTGAAACCTTCTTCTCTGAAGCACTGGGTTTGTAAGTGATGGGAAAGCATTCACAGTGTTTATTTTCAGTAATGACAGGTTCACACCTATTTTGGAAACTTTCTGAGTATGCCATCAAATCTCAACTTTTTCAGTTCCTTAAATTAATTCAAAAAGGCAGAAAAAAATGTAAAGCCAGAAGCAATTCACCTCTCTTTCTAAATACATATAAAACTGCAAACCCGGTCTCCCCAACCACTGCCAGGAAGGTTTTATAAGGTCTAGTAGTTCTGGCAGGTTTTGTTGACAGGAACCTGCACTGCTTCATGTTTGGTAGAAATGTTCAGTTTGTCTCTTTCAACATGGGTTAACCAGGAAAGATCACCAAGCAATATCATGAAGCACACAGCTTGACATCTCAGCAGCAAATAAAACTTTATAAATCCTAGGAGATGCCACTTTTCTCTTACTGCCAACGTTATATGCCCAAAAGCAAGGAATAAGGAGTTCATGTTTCCTTTTCTCTGTTTCCACTTGTATATGGGAGCTCAACTACTGTAAAGACTCTTGGTGTGGTTGGTGTCATCTAAATAAAAATCATTTAGTTCAAGTTGAAGGTGGTGGAGATATCTATAGATTTTAGTGATTCCAACCTGAAACTGTGTTTTAATTTTGATGTGATGATAGGCTGCATAGCTTCAGGATAACAGCTATTTGAGATAGTGCTACATGCCAGGTGGCATCTACTGTTTGAGCTCCTAGTGCTAGTTTTTCCAGTTCAGACATGGCACCCTAATCAGCTCTTGGAACAAACAAAAATACAGTGATAATTTCTGCCAAAATACATTTGTTAACACTTTGCTTCAAAAGTTTTCACATTGTGATTTTTATCACTAAAGAATGTCGTGTGCAGGCTGTGACATTTACTTTCCTGTTCTCTCGGGGTTTGTTGGTGCAAACATGAAGTGGACTGATATCAGCTTAAAAGCCTCATGTGATCACTTACTGCTATTTGTACAGAGAACTGCACATGTATTACAAGGTTTCTCTCAGCCTATTTATAACTTTAGTAAATGCTATGCTCCATTAAAATGCTCATTTCTATTTTCCAATACCAGATCTTTCTTTCAGTATTCTTTTTGTAAAAAAAAATGTTTTTACACTAACAGAGTTAGTTTTATAAGCTGGAAAGTCAGTAATTGGTATGACCACCTGTATTCTTCAACGTCACCTGAACTCTGTTAGGCAAGCCTTTTCGTCATTTCTTTAGTCCTCCAGGGAGACATTTAAAGCTTTTCTTTGGAAGGCTGCTGCTTTTCTTTCCCCTTCTCTGTAAAATGATCACACATTGCTTCAGTAATGTTGAGGTGCAAGGCTACCAGTCGTGGATTGACCTCTCCAGAGGTCAAGCCACGACTGATTGTGCATTTTTTCTGTCCATGTATGCTTCTACTGCATTGGCAGTGTGTTTGGGATCATTGTCATATTATTAATTAACCAGTTGCCATTTCTGTATTCATAGTTCTATCATTTTAGAAGACATCCCAACACCACTTGCTGACATGCAGCCGCAAACCTTGACAGAGTCTCCACTGTGTTTTGCAGATGGTTGTTGACACTCACTGTGTGTATCTCTCTGCTGCCCTTGACAAAAACCCCAAACTTTCTAAATTGGATTCATCACTCAATAAGACCTGTTGCTACTGATTTTCAGTCCAGTTCTAGTGTAATCTGGCATATCCCCCATTCCCTTCCTTAACAATGGCTTCTTGACAGCCTTCCTTCAATAAAGACCATGCCTGATGAAGCTTTGGCAGCTTAAAGGCCAGAGGGATCTGTCAGGTCCTGTGTCAGGTCTTTGCTGCATTTTTTCCTTTGTCTTAGGGAGATGACTTTTAGATACTGATCTTTAAAAAACAAAAAGACAAAAAACATTCCTCTGAAAATGGGTGAAAAGGAAGCTAAGTGACAATTTTAAACAGACAAGAATTTGGACATTAGTGTTCACCACTGCAGCCCAGGCCCTCAAAACTCAATCTCCTCCACCTCCTTTGGAAGTTTTTGAAGACCCTGATAACTCCACAGGCAAAGGAGTTTCTTTGCCACCACACAGCTATGTGATCACAGCCTGTCAACATGCCCCTCTTAGCTTGTATGCTGTGCAGGGGCATTGTCCATGATAGACAGCAGTTTGTAAAAGGGCCTCTCTGCAACTGATCCCAGCTCACTCAGAGTCTACTCTCATAACCACGGTATTTAAAAATAGTAGGCCACTCTCAGAATGCTCACAATAGACATAATACATTATTTCTAAACCATATTTCATAATTATTTTCATAAAGATGAAGAGTGTCCACAACCAGTCCCTTGTGGTCTTTGATGGATTTTTCAGTAATGAATAAAGACATAACAGTCATTCTTCTCCCCGTTTCTGCTTGTAAATTTGAGACTGTTGACAGCTGTTTCTCGGGTATTTGTCTTGATATCTGTAAGACTAGATGGTATTGCTTATTTTAGATAGTAATTAATCCATACCACTCAAAATAAGGCCCTGCATTAATAAAAACCTGACATGTTCCTCCAAAAAACTCCAAAAATCTTTCAACTCTGCTATGTTCCTGGCATTTACCAGGTAGAGCCCATGCATCAATATTTAGAAAATGTTTTTTTGTTTGTTTTTTTTACTTGAGGTTTTCTTTTCTTACATGCAAATGATGTTTGCATGTAAGAAAACTCTTGTTTTGTTCCATGAGCCCCACCTCGAATCTTGTCCTGAAATCCAGAAGAAAAGCCCTCTGCATTTCTCTCTGGTGATAGTAGTATTAACATAGTTGGTATTCCCGAAGTTGCCACTTGCCTTTCTGCCTTACTAGATGAAAATTTGGAATCATGCTGTTTGTAGACTGTGGCCAATATTTATTTTTCCATGAATGTGTATTTCTTGTATGTCAAACACACACATCCACAGAGACTTAAAAAGTACAACAAGTAGAAAAGCTGCTTTCGACTGCTCCCTTATTCACAAGGGGTTGCCACAGCGGGTAGCTCCGCATGTTTGATTTGGCAGAGTTTTACACGGGATGCCCTTCCTGACGCAACCCCAAAGGGATTTGTGTCTCCTCCCAGAATCAAACTGGGGATCTTTCACTTGTTAGGCTCCACAGTGTAGTGCGTGTACTTGCTGTGCTTAAAAAGTACAGGTAAAATAAAAATAAAAAGTCAGATATACAATAAACTGAACTGAATCTTCATCGCCATTAAACTCTTATAAAGTTTCAACAGAGAGCAGGGAAAAAATAAAATAACAAGGACGTTTTTTTGCTCCCCCAAAGGGGAGCAGGTTCCCCAGAGTGATGTGTGCAGGTTTATGCCCCCAGCACATGGGTAATTAAATGACAGACACATACAAAAACAACAGTTTAAGCATATTTTTCTCCTTTAGTCTTTTATTTGTATCTGCTTTTCTTTTCATTATCCCCCCTTCTCTTCACCAAGCCCAGCTTAATGATACTGAAAGGCTGAGCTCAACCCTCCATAACCTCATTCTATCCAGCAGGACATTAGCAGCCCCTCCCAGTGCCCTCTGTCTTCTCTTCATACTCCTCTCTTCATCAGACACTAAGGCACACAAGCACTTTCATAAATAGGCAACATTTCCCTTCCACATACACACACACACACAGGCCGTTGGGCAGACACATGCACAGACACCTTCCCAGCTGTCTCTAGTAAAACATTAAGGACCCAGACTTTTGATCATGCAGAGTACGCCTGACTACTGAAATAGTAACGAATGAACCCTCAGCAAAAGTGAAACTGTTGTCCCATCTCAGTGTGCTTTGATTGGATCACATAGCAGGCAAATCCGCCATCCATAAAAAGGCTGCCGTGCAGTGAACCCCAGCTGTAGCAAAACACACGCATCTGGTTTGCATTAGCACAGTATTACTCATCTGGGATACATGTCTGCTCTTGCAATGGAGACCACCCTTCTGTTTTCTCCTTTTTTAAGTGGTTACTGGAGTCATTAACTACTGGTTTGGCTCATCATAAAATAGAAAGGAGAAAAAAAGAATGACTGACTGGAAAAGACCAACAAAAGTCATTTTAAATTAAACTTACTGGGAAGAGCTTGAAGGAGAGGGTGATGGGCTCAAGAAACTGGCTCACAGACTGTTTATGGAGTGTCACTTATAGCCTAGTGTTCTTTAATAAAGATATATAGCATTAATATGTGCATGTGCCCTCTGTTATGCTACAGGGCTTCCTTTCCCCTAACTAGTTTCTGACCAAAAGAAACATCTTGTTTTGACTCTGCCTTTTCCATTGCTAGAAACTCTAGACTGCCCTGATTTGCACAGGCCAGTGAACAAATACTGCGCTCAAAAGTCAGTGAAAGACTTGAGCACAGAGTTGTGCATTTCTTTGTTTTTTTTTTCTTTTGCTTTTTTATGAACACACGATATAATCACAGAAACAAAGAACAGACTTTGAAAGCTGTCAGATCTCATCGCCCTCTCTGCCAGTTTCCCTTCCTCCCTCCCTTTCTTGTGTGATGTGTCACATTCTGGGGTGTAAACAACCTCTACACTGGCTCAGGACTAGCATAGCCTCCCTTTGCAAGAGCTGTCACATCATTTTAGATGGCACATTAGATTGTGAACACAAGTGCACGCACAAACACACACACACACACACCCATACGCACATGCACACACACAGCAAACCCACACAACCCTCAGTTTATCGGAAAGACCTAACCCTATACGGCAGTTGGCGTGTCTAGACTCTACTAAAGCAGTGAAAAACCGCATCAAACACACTCAAATCCAAGCAAACATCAAGGTGTGAGATGCACTAAAAAAGCAATTTAAGTACCCCTCATAAGTTGCCTTTAGTGTGTCTGAAAAATTTTAAATTAAAAAAACAAGAGGAAAACCACTCAAAATTCAACTCGTATGTAGTTGAAATGAGAAGTGACTAACGTACTCAAATTTACTCTGTTTTAATGAAATGGAAATTATACTTAATACTTGAGTAAGCTCATATGTCAGTGTGCAAATTGAAATCAGCTCATTAAGTGTAGTGGGCCACTCTTAAATCAGTATGTAAATCAAGAAGCATCGCGATGGTTCCACACGCGCTTTATGAACACACACCCTCATTCTTCATTTCACATTGATTATGCACGCCCTTTGATTCGGGGTATAGGTGTGTTGCTGAAATTAGACTGGACTAGGTGCACAGAGCAAAATGTTCAGCAAGAAGTTAGCCGAGACAGCTAAAGAGAAGAAAGGACGACAAGCACACAGAGCCAGAAAGTGTGTACAGTGTGTATGAACACAGCCGTGTCTCTGTGACTGTGTCTCTGTGGTTTACCTCGGTCTGTAAGAAGAAGCCAGCAATAACAGAGTACAGTGTACAGTGTCTGCTGCTCAAGCCAGCAAATAACTGGGCGATATTGTTTTGTGGGTGCACTATAGGGCACACGTTTGAGACATGACACGTAGCGAGATGGTGGAGCAGTCAGAGCGACTGTCCTGTTTATGAAAGGTCACAGATTTGAACCTTGCGCTAGTCAGCTACACACACCCACACACACACTGCCATTCCCCTGCCTACTCACCGAACCCTGCATGTGCTGGGTTTTTTTTTCAGTTTTATTCATTTTACAAAAGCATTACTGTAACGGTTTCAAAACCTTAACTGCAAAACCTAAATGTGTATGCAAGTGCACATGTGTGCACTGATCTGCACATAAACACACAGACACACACACACACACACACACTTATTTTTATCAGGTTTGATTTTTATAGTTATGTATTTTTCATCTTCTAGACTATATGAAATATTCTGCAGTCCACAGTTACTCCAAGAAATGTTCACGCCATGGAAAAAGTTAATACGCTGGTACCATTTTTATCTTGTTACAAACTTTAACAATATTATATAAAACATGCTTTATAGAATAGAAAAGCAACCAGAACAAAACTGGTCAGATCTTCTCCGACTAATTCTGTATTGCTATAATGAACTTTGGTATATCTTTTACTGAAGCACAAACCATTGTGCTTTAAGGTGTAGTTTCTATTTTTGTCTCTTGGTGGTTATGGAAGAAAAAAAATGTGTCTGCTTTCCTTTGGACATACAGTCGTTGTTATTTTATATCTCTGGATATAAAACTGTACTGTAGGAGAGCACACGGGGGGTGCACAGCCTATTTCTCAACGCGTTTATTTTCCAGAATGGTCCCCATATGTGTCCCCGATGAATTGCTCAAGATAAAAGTAGAGCCTTTTGGTGGATGTAAAAAGAAGTTAGATTGAGTGGGTGGAAACTGTGGTCTGGACTCTTGGCTTTGTTGCTGTTAAATATGGGTTTGAGAAACACCACAAATTGAGAGTCCAGCCTTTATATTAGATCATTCTTGGGCTCACTGGCACAAAAGCATGGTAATGAAAAACACACCGTTCTATTCAGACACACAAATGCTGCACTTTGTTTTGCTCTGTCTCCTTCTTTCAGAAACAAATCTACATAAAGCAGATGCTTCAGACTTCTTGTATGACACTGGAGGAGAGCGTTGACCGACCTTAGCCATTTTGCGGAAGCGGATGTATTATTTGGCTTCAGATATGAATTGAGTTTTTCTTAAGTAACATATTATTAATTTGTTTATTCCATGAGCCCATGTTGTTCTGAAATTCTCTAAATCTCCCCCAAATTTGCTCTTAATGACCTCTTATACAACAAATGTACAGGCTAGCTCCTACACACAAACTGTAAAGATGTCAACAGCATGCTGTGCTGGTTTCCCAATTTCATTGGTACAAAACTAAGATCAAACGAGGCACTGATAGGAATTTGACCTCAAGGGAGCACGGACTCCCTAGGGAGGATTTTACTGTGGTCCAAGTCAGAGCCAATAAACTCTCCGTTCAAACAGGGCGATGACACTGACAGATATTTGTGTATGTTCTCGTATGTGTGTGTAAGCTTGCCATGCATGTGCTCTTTCTCACTGGCTCCAAAAAGTATTCTGTGACACTTTAAGATCAAAGAACCCAGAAATTGGCACTTGTGAGCAAGCATTTACCAGGCTTTGATGTTAAAAAAAAAAAGAAAAGAGCTGAAAAGCTAACAATCTGATGGGGTTAGAGATAGGTTGAGGAGAAAGCATTTAGTGTTTGAGGTTAAGGAAAGTGTTAAGGGTGGGAAAATGAACTAAAGTCAAACAATTGTCCTCAACAGAACAGAGGTGCGTGGGCTCGTACACGGTTTTTCTATTGATTTTTATCTTTGTGTAACAATCTCATGAATCCTTAGAGGGGGGTGTTACTGTCCTCTGCCCCACCAGGGCCCACATTGCCCTGCATGGAGAATGGAGGTTTGGGATTGAGGCTAAAAGGTTGATTGCATTAGTGACTTCTATCAGGATTCATTTGAAGACTGGTTTAGAAACAAAGTGATGGTTTTTGAACTCTGAGGGTGACCTTAACATTGGGGTGTCCATGCAATCTTATCCACTGGGACGTGTGTGTGTGTATGTGTGTGTGCACGCACCCGTTGTCCACAGAAGTTTCTCAAGATCATATATCGGGCAATGTAAAGTTTTTTTTCTGTGGCTTTTTATCTCTCTGATTTCAAAATTAACTCATGAATTATTCGCAAAAGAAAGTTCAAATAGTGCAACACATTTGTTTAAGATGTGATCTGGCAAATAGATGATAAAAATATGCAAACTGAGGAGAAACAGATGACAGAGGAGGTTTTAAGGACACACAAGGAGGAGAACCGAATCAAGAAGAAGCCTCATAGCAGTAGTGAAAAGAAGTGAATGAGGGAAAAATATAAAACACTGTAAATTCTCTGTCTTAACAGCGATCATAAAGAAGGCACTAAATTAAAGGACAGCAAAGTGGAAGTAATGTGAGGACGGCTCTGTTCCTTTGTTTCATGGTTGTTATATTGTCACTAGGAATTAAGCACTGCCCTGAATTTTGTTCTCATATTGTTACCGAAAGTCAAACACATGAAGTTGTCCTCGTTTGCAAATCAGCACATCATGCCTTCATATAACTTACAGTCTTGTAAAAGTCTGAAAAATCTGAAATCTGAAAAGTAAGTGATCAGTAAGCAGTGTTTCAGTTTCAGGTTGTTAAAATCAGGCATATTTTCCACACAACTCCTCTTTGTTAACCCCAGTTATAAGTGTTACGTGACGGAGAAAAAGAGCAAGAGAGGAAAGCGTGTCTCGGGAATAGTGTCCTACTTTGAAATATGCACTAAAACGCATTTCAGACTGCATCCATCCCAGCTCGTTACATCCCTGGCTTGCCTGGATGTGATAGGAAGCTGCGCTGGATTGCAACCTTCAGGTTTGTCCTTCACAAAACAATAGCTCTAACAATCTTGCTTTCCACCGCTAGGTCAGCGGTAACAAACTCCCTCTGTCGCGTGCATGCTTGCTCAAGTGTTTGCAAACACGCCAAGACATTTCCCTGAGACCACAGATCAAAGCACGTGTCACAAGCATAAAATCACAGTTTAGTCATTGTTGTTGTTGCTGTTTAGATACATTGTTCTCGACTTGATTTTTTTCTTCATCCCCCTCCTTCCTCTCATCTCCTCTCCTACCATCTTTATTTTCTTGTATGTGTTTGATGGATGGGCTTCTGTATCATATGAATAATACTAATGTAGGCCCGTCTGCATGCACTGGTTCTATCCTTGAAAACTGAATGTGTCAGCGTCCCCTTTGTTTTTTTCTAGGTTTTTTTTTTCTGTCCTTTTCTCTCACTTTTTTCACTGTGTGTGTCTCTGGGTGTATGACAGCACTCTTTAGCTTTTACACCCCCTCCCCTCTGCCTTCTAGGTTTATGTATAGACTTTTTGAATCATTCGTTCTATATTCAAACGGCCATTCATCACACTAGATCATGTCCGCTTTTGGAGTGAAACAAATAAATAACACATCTGAGCCCCTTTCTTATTGTATTCAGTCTTTATTTCACTTTTTCAAGTCCTAGCTCTTTTCCTTTTTATTTTTCTAATTCTCAACCCCCTTCTGTTTTTTCATGATATCCAGTTCCTAAATCGTCAGAACACTTACCCCTACCAAGTAGCTATTGCCCCCCCAAAAAATAAAAATAAAAAAAATAGGCTCTTATTCTTTGTCCCTGATCCCTCCCTGACTATGTCAGTGTGTGACTCCAATACTAAATGAGCCACTGTTCATTGCTAGGAGATAAAAGATGGACAGGGACAAGTCGTACCCTGCTTTCTTACTCCCTCCCTCCTTATCTTGTCTCTCTTTCTGTTCGCTCTCTCTCTCTCTTTCCCGCTGTCCTCCCCACTGAGCAGTAATCTGGCTGATGTTGAGTACACAAATTTGTTAAGTTCGACTGCGTTTCTTCTCATCTGTGTGTGCGCACGTACACAGGAACAGGGTGCGCTCGCAGATGCATGCTTTGGCCAGGATGTGATCACGCATACACCTGGTGCATTTACACGTTGTTTGTCTCTCCGTCAGCCGTCCATGTGCTGCTGAGGGCGAAAGCTGTGTGTCATGAACCCTCCATAGCTGGCCAGCTGATTGTTGCCCATCTGCATTTTTGGAAAGTAGCACATTAACACTCGGGGAAACAACACAGGCCCCCAACAGCTCTCTCTCCTGCCTGCTATTAAAGGAGGAGTGAAGCTGAACATATTTTTATCCGACCTGTAAAAAGCTCAATTTTTACAGCCTTTGGATCTTTTTATGGGTCATTTGCACACACTGTGGGTGTTCTTGTTTCTTGGTATCTACAGTATCTCTTTATCACCTTCCCTCAATCACTCTGTCTGTTTCTATTTGTCTTTGCTACACCAATTACTGCACCTCTCAAATCCCTTTTGCCAGCCTTCCCTCTCTTAGCTCTGTCTATTCTCCTCCTTCACATTCACTTCAGTCCCATCAACACGTTTTTTTCCAGCCGTTCCTTCCCTCCAGTGTGTTTTCTCACCTATTCTTCACAACACCATCTTTCAGTTTTCTTTCTCTCTTCACTCATCTCTCTATCTGCTATGGTACAACTGTCCCCTTGGTCTTTTTGAGCCTATCATTAGGGTCCATTAAGGTTTCGGCTGTTCCACGGAGAATCATGAAAACACACTGTCACCTTCAGTGGAGAAATTTGGTGGAAGATATTAGGGAAGCGAGAAAATATCAGATGGAAATTGAAATGTGAAAAAAAATCAAACTGCTCTGTTATGACCATTGTGAAGACTTAACAAGAAAGGTGCCTGTGAACTGGCTGATTAAGAAAAAGGATTACAGCAATGTGACAACAGGGTGATAATGCACATTTTGTGTTAAACGTGGCAACATAATGGTGAGGTGCACATTATCATCTGGGAAAGCATGATATTTTGGTCTTTGCGTTTTGGTGTGGCCGTCACTCCCTACAGATTATGCAACTTAGCGACTGTAAAATATAACTCGTGGATTTCAAACACATGACTGCTTAAGCATTACATTTGTTTCCAGCAGCGCTGAGTCAATGCACAAACAATGCTGTCGAGCTGCACTTGAGTTACAAGCACGCACATAAATAAATAAATAAATATTGCATTTGTGCAGTGTACTATGTCTGTAGTATATGTCAGGTTACATGAATCAGTATGTGTGTCTGTGCAAGAGAGAGAGGGAGAGGGGGAGAAAGAGATCTATCAAAATGACACTTAAAAGCTTGTAGATCCGTGAACTGCTCAGCCAAAGTGGAGCAGAAGTCCCTTAGCTCATGCCTGGCACTCACACATCTATTTTAATTTCGCTGCTCACTGTCAGTCTTGC
The DNA here is from genome assembly GCF_013358895.1 of Oreochromis aureus. NCBI lineage: Eukaryota > Metazoa > Chordata > Actinopteri > Cichliformes > Cichlidae > Oreochromis > Oreochromis aureus. The sequence goes on along the minus strand of NC_052951.1, from coordinate 15,627,725 downwards.
CTGACTAACATGTGATCAATATAGGCAGACACCCATGTAATTATGATAGATTGGATTTCTCAGAGCATGAAACTTGTGACGTGGGGCAGGGGGATTGTGACATGTTCGGTGTGATGGTAGGTCTGTTCTCATTAGACAGCACATTCTTGTTTCCAGAATGTCTGCGGTTCAGCATGCTCTCCTCCTTCTGAACATCAGATCAGTCACACTAGTCCAGCTGGATAGTCTATGGTCCAATTACAAAATAAGGGCCCAAAAAAATGGGTGCGCTCAGGAAAGATTTAAACGTTCCTGCTCACTTGCATATCATTCCGTCGTGTTTTCAGGTGCAGGTAAACGAGGTAGTGATTTGTGAGTTTATTCCATGCTCTAGAAAGAGAAATGAGCAACAAAGCAGAAGGATAAGACAACAAACCAGATTTAGGTACAGTACAGTGTTCACAACCATGTTGTTTAGGATTACCTTACATATTTATCACCTAATGTGAGCTCAGTTGTCTTAGGTTTTGGATGAGAGCATGAGTAAGTGAGTAAGGCTTTCAGACAGAACAGGCTACAGTTGCATCTGAGTTCAGAGCACAATTCAGGGAAAGTCATAGGGGAGAGCAGTAAATTCATATCTTTTTCTCTCATTACTCACAGTAACATACTTTAATAGATTTGGAGAGCTGTTGGGGAGGAACACATATAGGAGCTATGTTTACACATGATGCCTACCTTTAACAAACTACCTGCCTCTTAAATACACACCTGACATGTCTGCTTGGTCCTGTGGGTATCCTTCATAGTGTGCAAGTTCAATTAATTTGAATTGCTTCAGTTGCTGCATGAGCTTGCTCAGCAGTAGTGACATTATAGCAGTTTGCTGTTTTGTGTCTAGACTTATACACAAAGGGGGAATCATGCATTTGGAGGTTGAGCGTAGACCGCGCAACAACCTGACTCTAAATATCAGGAGTGCTTCCTGGGGATTTCTTTTTTATCAAACCACAAATGGAAGTTTTTGCCTTTAGAACTTTTTGTTGGCTTCATAACTTAAGGGCCTTTCAGCTTTAGGTCAGATGACCCAATCGATACATAGGCGAGGAGTGGGGTTAAAACAACAGAGATGCTGTGACAGAGCCGTATCATTAAGCGCCATACAAAGAAACGGTAAGATGTTAGAATCAATTATTTTTTTTAAACTAGAAAAATGTGAGACTACAAACTGTAGAATTTGGACAAGTTGCAGACATTAGGGCCATATCATACTGTTCACGGTAATACCGGTATAATGTTGGGCAACGATAAGAAAATGAAATATGGCTATAGAATATGGGTAAAACGCACATGCGCAGTGCCTTTGTTTTCATACGCACATGACGGAAAAAGCATGGCGGCGACGGAGAATGAGAAGGGCGAAAGCGGATCGTTGAATGAAACGGATGAACCAGAATTGGTTTGTAAAAATGCTGCAACTTCAGTGGTGTGGAACTGGTTTAGCTTTCGTCCGTCAGATACACGACAAAGCACTATTTTTGGTAGCGCATGCATGCGGGCCGTCGTTATTACCGTATTTTTTGGAAAATACGGCAAACTTAAAATCAATCCTTTGATTTTTCTGACAATCGACAGTGCCCCTTATTATCCCGTGTGCCTTATGTATGAATTCTGGTTGTGTTTACTGACCTCGAAACGATTTAATGTGGCACACGGCGCTCGAAAATCTGTCAAATGTTTTAGTACGACTTTGCTAAGCTACGAAGCCACACCGCTTGATGGATTGTCGGAGCATTATGGCTACCGTAGGCAGGCGCCTCGCGGAGTGATACGTACTGTGCTTCAACATAATATTACCGTATTGTGTGTGTATAACCTCTTTTTAAGTTTTGTGGATACTATACATGGTTATGCTGAGGATATGTCGGCCAATTTCCACTGGAAATGCCTTTTTGTTAAACTGTCAGCAAGGAATTTGCATTTGCACTGTTAAATTTATATAGCTTTAATGCACATAAAAAACAGCTGCTTGTTTAAGTGAAAATACATTGATGGGGGTTTTTTTTGCACTGATAAAGTTGTGGAGTTGTAAAGTATTTTGTCTAGTGTCAATTATATCGTCAGTTATATCGTTATCGCAAATTTTCAAATGTATATCGTGATAAATATTTTTGGTCATATCGCCCTGCTCCAGCAGACATTATAGAAGTGTAGATGAGCGGATGTATTTTACTTCAAAACTTTCTCCAGATCATAACCAAATTATTAATAAGGAAAAGAGTTCTAGCTCGAGTATCGCTGTACCACGTTGATGACATCGATGTGGCCTTATATTGAATTCATACAGCTTTATGCAGAGTGTGATATGGAAAGAAAGCAGCTTGAGCTGTGTGGGGAATTTGACATTTTCTGTAGCAGCCCACCTCCACAAAGGCAGAATGTTTTTGTTGTGTAGAGTTTGATAATACAACAAAAAATGCAACATTTCCTATGCTGACAAGCAAACATCACTGAATAATTCAAGCAAAGCATTTGCCAATCAACACACAGTAGCGCCAGTAAAAACATGCAGATTATTTCCTCTGTTTGAGTGGACTCCAGCAGGCACTTTTGATGCTGGGTTGGCACTGAGTGCATTTATCCAGTGAATAACAAGCAAGTCACACTTGTTTAGTTTACAAGAAGTGCAAATCAAATTTCATATGTCAGTCACAAGCGCCCAGTTTAAACAATGTTCAGTACTCAAATAAATTTTCAAACTATGTTAATTTGCGCTGCACGGCTAGTCACTGGTGGCCCAAATCAAGTGAGAACTTCACACAATTAATTTGCCCTGGCTGCTGTAGAAGTTACAGATTTTGGTAATTATAGTAATTAGAATAGAGTTAGAGGTTTTACGTTTACAAAAATTATTTTAACCGGACCTAAAAAAAAACTAAAAAAAAAAATAGTTTGCCCAATGAAATGCAGAATAACTTTTTGGTAGTCTTAATAAAATAACACAGTGGAGAGGAATGAATGTTATTGTTAGATAAAAACTCAAATTACTGCCTTGCCAATGTTCACCAAGCTGTCATGCTTCAGATTTTGAGTCTGTCCATATTCATCTAATTTATGTAGTGAAAAATTTCTTGCAAGCTTACCTTCTTTTCCCGAGTTATGGAGTTCAAAACAATCCAGAAAGTATTTTTTCACAACATTTTACTGCTGAATACTGAGTTATAAAAGTGGCCTTAATCTAATTTTCCTGATGTATTAATGTTAAAATAAATTATTGGAGTTTCCTTGTCTTTAGCGCACGACATCTATCCTTGTTAACAATTCATAGCTAGATAGATTTCACATTTAAAGTTATTTTATGTTTTTATTGTCATGCCTGTCACTGTTGTACTGTAATTGTTTTCTACTGCTTTTGCTCTGGTAGTACTGAAGCGACAGTCTACTGTAGAACTGGCCAACATGAAAGCAACCATATTTTTTAAAGATGCAAAGAAACGTGAATTTCGTGCCGAGTGCCTGTGTAGCACTCATCTGTGAGGAGGCAAACGTATTCATGTGTAGTTTTAGTTTTAAAAGAATATGAAAAAGCATGTCGCTGAGCTATCTCTGTCTACATGATTTTGTTTCCTATCACTGATATGTAGTGGGAGGTAATTCTTTTCATACAAATGTTCCTGACAGGAGAAAGTATAAAGCAGTACAGTAAGGATAATTCCTCAGACTGTCAATTTTTTTCACCCAATTTGTTCTCGTTCAAGCTGAGATAAGTCTCTTAAGATTTTTCCCCTTCACACAGTCCAGATATTGAGAAGTATAATAACTGCATTTAAAGAAAAGTAAGGATGTGCTCAAAAGTAAGGCCATGAATCATTGTTTTTATTTATCAGTTAACATAATATAATATATGTGTAAAATCTTTGCGTAACACTGTTTATTTCTAAAGCATTTCTTCAATTTTCTTGAAGTGGACTGTGGTAAAAAACATGTAATATGTATCCATATTGCTTCAGGCTTTTTCTGTGGAAAAACGTGGATCTTTATCACATCATCCTTCAAATGTCACAGTTTATTTTGTTGCCGTGTGTGCTACATAAGTGCCCCCTAGCACAACCATACATTTTGCGAGTATATACTTCCCTTTGTCCTTATTAAGCAGTTGTTGTTTTAGAAAAGCTGCAAAGTTCACAAGAGTGGATACGGCAGGTTATGGGAAAGGGTGAAAAAGAGATTCAAATACTCATCATGAGTACAGGAGGGCGAGGAGAGCTGAGCTGAGGTGATGCGTCAGATATGCTGCCAGACAGTGAAGGTTCACCTCAGCACCCCGCTAAGAGGGTGTTGGGCACAGGTAGAGAAGCTTGCTGTTCCCCTGTCTGACTCTGTCACAGCCTCCCTATGGGAATCTGCCATGTGTCAGCAACCTTAATTACTACACCTCATCTCCTCAAAGATTAATGATGCCTCTCTTCTCCCAATATTCATCATCTTATCCGCTCATTTACATTCTGCTGTGCGCGTACTGTATGTTTGTGGGCCAGTAGTTGTAAATGCGTGCCATTTCGCACAACAGTGATATGCGTAAACTCGATTTTGTTTTAATGTAGTTGTGATTGTCTGCTAAGATTATTTGTGTGTATACGCAGTAAAATTAAGTGAAATGTCTTGAAGATGGAGCATGCTGTTAAACTCATTTGTTTTCTTAATTACCTGCCGTGCCCCAAAGCTCCAGTTTGCTTCAGTGCTTAGGTCCTGCCTGGTGAGGCTTTGTTTCAGCTTTTGTTAGTATTATTCCTTGTTTTATTATTAGTCTTTCTGTTTCATGCTGCTTGACATTTGTGTTTGAGTGTCAAATCTGTCTCTCAAATGTGTGCCAGTATATACATGTTTAAAGACGCTGTTTTGTGTATTGTCGAGTCTTGGGGATAGATGACGTGCGTGTGTGTGTGTGTGTCAGCTACAAATAATAATGCATGCTGTTAACTTCTAGATATCCCCAGTGCAACAGCTCAAACTGGAGCAAGCATTCACAAACCATTTTTAGAAAGAGAGACCAACAGAAAAGAACAAGGCATAATGTCTAAAAGGTCAAAGGGGTGTCTCTGTCTCTATTCACTCCTGCTTGCTTTATGTAATATTTATGTTGTGGCTTCCCTAGCCTCTCCCTGTCTAATCCACATACCATGACCAACCAGCCAGATCCACCCATGTTGCTTAAATGCCAGTAAACTACAACCTAGTCTGGGGACACTGCTCTGTTGTGTAATTGTTCAGTTTAAAGGGGATCAAAAGCTGGCTTTCCTTGTCTTGGTTACCTTTATACGGACTATCTGAATGTAGAATGTCGGTCAATCGCCTAGTGGTGCATTTTCATTTAAATAATTGTTCAGATATCATTTACCGTGAAAAGAAGCCCTGATTATCATGCATAACTGCAGTTTTATCATTGAATTCCCCCTTTCTCCTCAAGTCAGCAAGTGCTCATTTTTTTCTGAATGATGTCACAAATATAAACAAAATGTGAAAATAGCTGGGCAAGATGCTGCCAGCCAAATCACAGTTATTAATATCAATTTATTCCCAACCTCTCGTCTTTCCTACAGTTTCTGCATAATCAAGCTGTCATCAGGCAGAAATATTGAGATGGGGAGGAAGGGGGTGGAGGGTATAAAGGGAAAGGGAAAAAGGGAGATAAACATAGCTGAAACCTCAGGGAAAATGTATTTCTCTTTAAATTGCTCTGCAAAGTAACTGAGTGCAACACTGTATGGAGTCTGTTAGGAGTTTGGGAAGTATTTGTGCTGAGTTGGTATATGTGAAGGCGCGTAAAAATAATCTTAAGGTATGTGTATACATAATGATAACAGGCACATTTTATAGATTTATAGATTAAGGTGGTCAGTATGTTTGATAATATTGAGAAAAGCTTAAAATTTCGCTAAGGCAGAAAATGCAAATGTCCCTGCTGTCAAAGATGACAGTTGTGTATTGTGCTTTTTAATAATTCTTATCTCTGATTATCTAAAGCACTAACTGAGAAGGATCAGTGTGTTAATTGATTGAAGAGTCGCTAATTTACATGATAATGTGGCGGAAAAAAATACAACCCCGTGTGACAGATGACGGATGATGATAGGCAACTTAATTGCTGGGTAATTAAAGGAAGCAGCAACATTTTGGGTGACGCCGTAGCTGGATTCGTATCTCTTCTCCCATGATTAAGCCCCAGATTATGTTTCTGGATGGTCATTTGAGTACTGTTTTCCAGCTTTTTGCACATTCTTTGGATGTCTTACGACAAAGGGTAGTGGCATATGTGTTAGCGCAGCACAAAGCTCGGTGATCTTATTTTTTAATTTATAATCACAAAGCTTGTAGAGTTTGAATGTGCAATATTCAAGATATACAAAGACTTCAAAGTTAAAGATGTATGAAAATTGTTATCGCTATGTCAGTCTGAGACAGCAAGCATATGCAGGTGCAGGTGTAAAAAAATTGTCATTTCTTTTGGGATTTAGATTTATCACTTATTTACTGAGGCATAGATTAAAGATGTGCATTAAAACAAATCATTGAAAATGGCAACTGCTCTTTACAAAGTCACTAGGTGATGTAGAAAATTTTCAGCTGCCTTATTTTGGGCCCAAGAGGTATTTACTTTGGAGCAGCTATTCCCAAAGTCAGGAAGTGCCGCAGCCTACTTAAAAACCATAAAATCCGATCTTCACCCTAATCATAATACAAGAGAGAGTGATGTAATTACTTGAAAAATTTATTCAAAAAACATAAACAACACAGGCTGTTGGCTATAAATTGCTAATGCTAACCAGACAAATGCAATGTGTGACCCACCTGCCGCTGCTGAGACGAAAACTTCCACACAAAGCAGTGTATTTAGGTCGGAGTAATATCACAATCTAACCACCTTCTTTAGCAGCTTTACTTCACTTTAAAAAAATAATAATAATAGACATTTATATAAATATATGGTGAGTAATTTCAAAATACATTTCTGTCATACCTTCAGAGCCCACCAGGGGATCCCTTGTGGTCACTTTGCTCAACTCAAGAACACAAAGACAACAGTTATGCTTTATTTGAAGTGTCTTTAAAAGAATGTGCCACTAGTCTTTTCCACAGAATGATGTCTTATGAGTTTAGGTAATAAGTTTCAGATAAACTTGATTGAACATTCCCAGCTTAACTAGAGACAACAGCACCTTAGTCCGGTGCATCAGTCGCTGGTGCAGTGCTACACAGCCATCACTGTCTTATATATTAAGTCCAAGATATGGTGTGAGATTCTTTTGGCTGTTGATATGGCTAATTACCAAATTTTAACCAAGCACACACATCCTATAGTTTGATATGCTACACTTACAACATCCAATAGGAACAGTCTTACTGGCTGAAATAGTCTTATTTGCCTGTGATCGTACTTAATGAATGATGTGTTCAGTGGTAATGGGCTATAATATGGTGCTTTCTAATGATGCAGGTGATGCCCTGATGTTGACACAAAACATGTTGTCAGTTATTATACGATATAGTTCTGATGGAAACTATTATCTGTCATCAAAAAAACAAAATGAGTACATGGCACTCATTATTATTTTTGAATAATATTTCTTCTCTTTAATTGTTTTTTTGCCACTGCTTTGGATTTGGAAGTGTTACCTCTATAGCAATTAATTTTGAAGTGTTTCTACATGAAACAGCAAAATAAATGAAACTGGAACAAAGCACAGTTGTGAATTACATCTATTGTAGCCTTAATTGCAGCTATTTAAAAATCATAATAATGTGGTTAATTGATTGTAGAAACATAATCCTTGTTTAGCCATTGGAATTCTTGTGTCAAGATATTATTTGCCAGTTTTTCTTTAAATTGACTGCCACCATATATCCTCGCAAGACACTTTAAATCAAGTGCATGAGTACTTAAAAATACAATCTTGGGCTCATGGTTTTTTTAGTATGGTGCAGTGGTATATTATGGTTCCAATATTCTTATGGAAACACATAGCCATTTCCAACTAACCTTGGGCGGAGAAGGGGCTGAGGAGGGAAAGGCAGTAGCAAATAGGAGTATTAATCACAAGACAACCCCCCCTCCACACACACACACACACACACACACACACACACACACACACACACACACACAAGTATCTAACAGGAGGCAGGAGCCACATATATGGAACACCCAGCCAGAGAGAACCAATCATTCTCCGAAAGGCAATGAGATCCCTGATGAGCAGCATCAATAGTAATCATAGAATTTGCCATGATGGTGATGGATTTTTATGCCTTTTTGCCCTCATTACCAGCCAGTCTGATAGCTTAGCTAAGCTCATATTAACTTAGCTAAACTCAAAAATAGTAACACAAGTAAGCTACAGCATATGTAAAACAGAGTTTGGTAATAGAGTGAGTGGTAAATAGAATGTTAAACAAGATTTATTTATTTTTTAACTTGGAAAAAAACACCAGTATTATCATTACAGCATTGTTATCTGGTGTTATTTTACTGTAACCAATCGTTCCTCATATCTGTGGTTGGGAATGACTGGAAAGTACAAAAACTTGGCTTTGTGTCTGCAGTTTTTGTAGTGCATTGCACTTTACACCTCTCAAACTTGGTAAATTCCCCTTAGCTACAAACATAAAGTTGATTTAATTTGAACTGAGTGGGCTGTTTCACTGTCAACATGCAACCTTTCTTCAGTCCAAATCTGCTCTGAAGGTACATTGACAAGAAATATCTAACTTCGACTTTCTTGTGAAGTTAATGTTGGACTCAAATTACAGTGCAGTAGCAGCTAGCCTGAAGGGAAAACTTAAAGTAGTTTAATTTGCCATTTATACTGTATAGGGAAAACTGAGAGAAGAAATCCAGCATGAAAAATGCTGAGGAGTTCTTGCCTGCTATTAGTCCATTAGATACCATTTGTCTGAACCTTTGAAATACAGGCCAATCGTTGATTTAATTTCTAATTGACAAAGTAAAATTAGATTTTTCCAACTTGATTACATGCCAGTAAATCATTCAGCCCTGCCTGTTGAGGAGGAGGAAAAAGGGGGGTGAGAGTACCGATTCTTTGTTCTTTTTTGGTAAATTGAAGTATATCGACCTCTGTAGTTCTTGAAAAACTACCAATTTAATTTTGGATTTAATTATTTTTTTTAAAGTGTTAACATGTTAAATAGAATAATCAACGAATAAAAATTTTGTCATTTTTAGGCAAGTATCTATCTATTCTGTATCTATCTTGTTTCCTTATTTGAACAGCATTACAGAAATAGTAGTGACATGAAGTTGGTGAGGGTATGCGAGGATGATGGAAAGGAGCAGCAGCAGTGGAAGAAGACCTTTAGCAGGTCACAGAAGATTAGAAAGGATATTTGAAGGTTAAGCTGAACTGAACTCTGCACCAGTGTTTTTATGAGCACAGAGTTAAGTAACTGTTTTGTTATTTCCACAAAATACAACGATTTTGTTGCAATATTAAACTGTTTGGTCATTTGGTTGCTTTTTTGGCCACATTATGTGTACAGATTCAATTTTACATGCTGAATGTGAAGCACCTGAGACCATGCTTTGGCTCTTCCCATGCTGAGTGGGAGTTTGCCTACACATATGGAGCTTATGGGCTATGTCTAAACAAGCATATGGTTTTACCATCTTAGCAACATAGGTGTTTTTAGTCTTCACAGTAGTTTATGTCAGTCTTCATTCTGAGGTCATGGGTGCGCATGCACCATGCCACAGTTGGTTTGTCGTGCATAGCACACCAAAGCATACACATGCATAATTAGAGTCATTAGTTGTAAACATGAGGTAATCGTTAGTAGTGGACATATTTTTAGACTCTAATTAAATGTTTTGTCAAAAGAGCACAGCTTGATGAGTAAGATCCATTCTAGTAGCGCTTTTTTATTTTTACATGCTAATTATTACTTTTTAGGTTCTTATAATGAGATGTAATGTACATATGCTGAAGTCTGGGTCAGACCTTGTTGGTCCAAGAATTTGTGAAAAAGTGAAATTCCATTGGGAATCTAAACCCAGACAAAATTTCAATCTCTTGTCTTAGGCTGTGGTCTTTTCATGGTAAAAGTGTATTCTTTTTCATTATTGCATATTTAGGAACAGCTAGTAAAAATAAATTAACGGTGAAAATGTTTAAACATTTGGATTTGGAGCCGGAGAGAGCGAGAGAAAGAGTTTATTAGGCTGGTTGTTATAGACTCGCTTGCTGTTGTTTCCAAGGGAACAGCTATGCTGTGTGTGGAGGTTGCTGTAACCTCTGAATTCTCAAGCATTACTTTCGGCTATGGGCTGAAATTGGCTGGGATATAACAGGATAACATCTAATCTCTTCAATTAGATCCACCAGGAGGCTTCCCACTGTGTGTCTGTGTATTAGCTTGCATGCCTTTGTGCATGTGTGGGTGTGTGTGTGTGTGTGTGTGTGTGTGTGTGTCCATGTGTCCATATGTGCAAACACATACAGTATGTGTGAATATGTGTATCAATCTGCTCTTACACAATAAGCCAAAAAAAAAGAAAAATCAAATTTGTCATAGACATTGTTTGTCCATCATAGCCATATGTATCATCCACTAATTGCAATGCATCACAGAACAGAATACCAGCAAAGAAAATCTATGGTGTGCTGGGAAAATGATTCTTTACGTGAATGGTTCTCTCTGTGTCCAATATATAAGCTTTTAATGTCCTTTTCTCACACTCTTCAGTAGCCATCTAAGTACATACTTAATACTCTTTCCTTTAGCATATATAATATATAATTATCTATGCTCAGCACTCCTCAAAGAGCTGCACTTCAACCAATATTCAGTTATAGCCTCCTCTATCCTCTCTCCCATCTGTGCTCGGGGCAGAAAATATGTTCCTCTCATCTCTCGTAAGGCATAATTTTCTCTTTCTCACTTACTTTCTTTCTATCTCCCATTCTCTCTGCCCCCCTGCACTCGTTTCTTGCAACACTGGGTGCTTTTTTTTGCATTAAGCAATTGCATCTTAACCACTGTAAAACGATTACAGTGTAAGAAGTGAAATATTGAACACAGAAGCCTATAGATCAACTTAAAGCTGGTATATATCTATATCTATATATATCTATATATATGTTTATGCAATCTTGTATCTTAATGTTAATTATGTCATTATTATCATTACCTAGGTAAATATTAGCACATGGGGGTAAATTTCTTAAGGTGTGGGCTCATTATTAACATATTTGGGGTGCACTCTTTATTATTATTTCTTTATTATTTATTACATAAATAAGGAAAATAAGAAACAATTAGAAGATAAATTTGAAACTAAAATGTCAATGATGTTTGTATCACAATCTATCAGAATTTTCTAGGTTGCTGCCTGCAAAACAACAAGTGTGACCTTGACCTTGAACTCAAGGTGGGCAAAGACTCATTAGGTATGTGTAAGTTTGACTACTTTGTCCAGTACTGCAGGGATGGCAGTGATTTTAGAAAATTATGGAGACACAGAAGGACAACAGGAAACTTGCGGCAGCCTAAGCTCATCGGTCTTTTGGCCAGATAAGATAAAAATCATACAAAAACAAACAGTAGTGGGAGATAGATGAACAGGTTACAAGAATTTGTCCACTTCTTCAACCTCTGTAGGCATACCTATTCAGAATAGATCGATAAATGTCTAGTCTAGTCTTAAAATTGCCATTTGTTTGCCAGTGAACCATTCCTTTCCTTAGGTGTGCACAGCAAGAGTTTAGCTTCATTTTGGAGCTCACAAGTTCAAACAGGGTGAGCTCTAGATTCTGCCTCTATTAAATATATATATCTTTACTTTTGTGTGCTTTTCCAGCTATTTTTTTTTTCTCCGTGTCTATACTGAGTCATGGCACTGCAGACCTGCAGGACTACTTGGATTACCACTCGGTGTTCTCACCTGTTTGGGTAGAATATGAAGAAGTTTGAACTTTGAAACTGGAGCTTTACAGTAAAAGTGAAACTTTTCTTTCAAGTGTAAGAAAAATCAAACTCACAACGTAATTGGTGATAAAAAATTTATACCAGCTGCCCCACCCCGAGAAGGTCAAGCTCCTGTGCACCTCCTTTCTTCCTAATGCTTACACAGACTGCCTCCTCTTGCAGAAATCTCTTAGTGAAAAATTTCAATCAAAGATTATTTTTAAAAAAGACAAAAAAATATTTTTCATTAATACTCTTACCTTTTATATATCTTTTTTTTTCCCTTTCATTTTGACTTGCTTATTGTTTGGACGAGCACCCTGCTTTGCGCCAGTGGAGAAGTTACTGTCTCACCACACCATGAAACCACCTAATGTTAGAAAATGATGTAATGGTGTAGTTAGAAAGGCTTAGGCTCTTCAGTTACTAAACTGCCTACAGTTTGCTAGCTAGCCATGCCTTCCTCTTGTTATCTGTCCTTAATGCAAACATTCGTAAAACAGCTCAGGCTTATATTTAAATTTCCCAAGAATTATTAGCTGAAGAAGAGGTGGATTAATTTTGCGAAGATCCACATTGTTGGAGAGCTTAAGCTCACCGTCAACAACCTCCTCAGCTGTGACCATTTTACTCCTTAAAGTTTAAAAAGAACCTTTATTAGAGAAGGCTCATGAACAATGTACTTACTTCTCTTTTCCTACTGAGAATGCTTTTTATCCTTTAAAGATTTGTTGTATATCGTTAACATAAAATTAAACAACAATTTTGAAATGTGGTGCTAAAATTACCATATCAGCCTGGCAACAGCAAAGTGAAAAAGATATTCAGTATCTAATATCAATATGCCCCTCCATCCCTGGTCCCTTTGCCCACTTAAGCAGCCCATTTTAGCTAGCATGAGGGCTGTCAGTCATCACCCTCACACCTCTTGCATTTTATCACATTTCTAAAACCTCCTAATATAAAACTTGCTGACTTATTTACTTATTTTAAACATTCTAACAGATTTTCTTCTGTGGTGTGAGAAACTTGGAGTACATATTTATTACTGTTTTTCTATACTGTCAAACTCTCAGTAGGCAGAATCTATTCGTTTTCTCCCCATCGCTGGATCTGGATTGCAAAAAAGTCCAACGTTCAGATCACAGATAGTGAGTCCAGCATACCTACACAAAAAAACAAACAAATAAAAACATATTATACTATTTAATGGCACAGATGTCATTAGCTATTAAAAATAAGAATCCTAACACAGATCCGTGCAAACGAAAAAGCATTTGTTCTGATAAATATAGATTAAAGGTTTCAACATGTTCAAAGAGAATGGCTCTTCAGGGAGTATGTCATACAGTCAGCTATGTGAAGTATGTTATCAGCTTTGAAATATTCATAAATATCTGTATTTGTGATAGTCTTTAGCTATTAGAACTCCTTGCTTTTCCTCTATGATGCTGTTAAAGTCATAATTTTTTTTTAACCAAGTAAAGCTCTTAACAAAAAGAGCTATTTTTTTTATTGTGTTCTGGTTCAAAATCATTAGCCATTTGCATTACTGGATTGATGAGCTTTTCTTGGAAAATATACACTTAGTGTTTTTTGTCACATGAATCTCACATTAATCCAGAATACCCCCGCAAAAAAGGGAGCAGCTTCGGAAAATTTCCAAGTGATCTTGTTGAAATGTTCTACTTATCCACAGGGAGCCAAGTAATTTCAAAATGCTGCAATTTGAGTAAAAGCTAAAACAGTGTTCCAGCAAGAAAAGGGCACTGGTAACACAATTTCTCTTAAAAAGATAAATAAATAAGTAAATTTTTAAAACAGGCAATAACCGTAAGGAAGAAAAAGGCACACTAGATTGTTTTAATTATTCAGTTTTACTTACAAGAGAATGCCTCAAAAGGTCAATAGAAGAAATGCTCTGGGAAAAAAATAATGCTGAAGGAAAATAACTATAACGTTCAAACAAAGTAGTCACGTAGGAAAATTAACCTGTGTAAAATTTACCCGAGTACAACTAAATGTGAGAAAAGGATACTAGATGTAAAATTACGATATTTTATATGATAGCCCAATAACTTAAAGGTACTAATGGTAATTTAGAAGGTTTTCAAAGTAAGATGGTGGCAACATGTCTCAAAAAAATTGAATGAGGGCAACAAAAGACTGGAGAAATAAGTGGAACTATTTAAAAAAAAACAGTTAGAGGAACGTTTTAGCTACTAATTATGTCAGCTGGCAACAGGTGAGTGACATGATTGGATATGAAAAAAAGAACATAGGGAGTTTCTCAGAAATAAGAAATGTTCACCAATCTGCAAAAAAACGGTGTCTACAAATACAATTTTAGAATACATTTCCTCAGTGTAAAGAATGTGAAGACTCATCTTCTACAGTACACAAAATCGAGAAAAAAAGCTCAGTGAATGGAGAAATCTCAAGATACAAGTTCACAAGAGACAAGGTAGAAAATGAGACAAAGCTTTTTTGGCATGGACTGAGACAATGTGGTCAAACAAATTGAAATGTCAAATTATTTTTGGAAAATATGGATTGTGTGTCCTCGTAAGTAAAGAAGCCAGGAACCATCTGATGGTATGGGGGTGTATTAGTGCCTATTAAATTAACAGCTTGCACATTTGGAAAGGCACCAATCAGTGCCGAAAGGTATATAAGGTTTTAGAGCAGAGCTTCAACAGCATAGCTTCATATTAAAAAAAAGAGTCGTACTGAACTGGCCTGCCTGCATTCCAGACTTTTAACACTTGAAAACATTTGGAGCACCATGAAGTGAAAATGAAAAGAAAAGAAATCTCCTATATCAGACTGGAATGGGAACATTTCTCTCTCAAAATTCCAGCAACTGTGCCACCATCAAATTCAAAATTAGAGAATATTTTTCTTAAAATGGTGCATGCAAAGTAGATGACATTGGAACAGAGAGGCACTTGATTGCACTTGATTAATGTAGCACTATCCACCAACCATGATGCTTAGTCTGTGGCACTAACAGAATAAGTGCATTGGTGCTAGCTAAATGTTTTGCTTCTGTGTAAATACAGTTGGTGGCAGAGAAAGAGAGTCTGAGGAATTGTTATGTATTGTTAACTTGTTGGACTTTCCTCCCTTAACCTATAGTCAATGACAAAAAGAAAATTACTTGAAGAGCAACACCTCTATCATATGATTTTTTTCTTTTTTTGCAATTTGCCTGACAACAGCAGTTTTTTCCACACTTATTTGAAGCACAAAAAAATGACACTGACACAATTGGCAGGTCTATCACATGCATTTGCATGATACTACTAAGAATATGTCATGATACACTGTGGGATAATATCACACCTTTTCCTGGTGGGAATCTCACCACCAAGCACTTTAGGATGAACAATAAATTCCCTTGTATTCTGTAGACAGACGTTTGCAGCCATTGCCTACAACAGATTACAAATGTGTACTATATTTGTGTTGTAGAATTACTAAAAAATAAAATTGGGACAAAATTCAGATCATGACAAAAAATCTAGCAACGTTAAATAATCAGGCAGCTAAAGCAAAATAAAGCAAATACTCAATTACTCAAGTTTTCAACTTACAGGTGACTCATTCATCAGTAATCACTAAAGACCTCCTAGAATATTTTATGAAATTAATTTCAAAAGAAAGGTCAGTAAGTTGGATTTTTATTAGTTTTGCCTGTTCTCAGATGTGAAAACACTGGTTGCTGCAGTATTTCATCATTGGCACGGGTAGCATTAAGCTACATTTAAGCAGCCACTTCAGAAAGATGCAATAAGGCAATTTAGATACTCTTAGATACTGCTTATACTGGTGTAAAACCAATATAAGACAGGTGTATTTACACAAATGATCAAACTATATTATAAAAGCTGTTATTGTGTAAATGAAAACAGTTGAAACCTTCAAAGTTTATTGTGCTTTGAGTAAAATTTCTTCAGAAAATATACCTCGATTTCTTGAATGAGAGTCCATTGTTGCCTATTTAAATCATTGCCTGGAAAATAAATAAGAGCTCAAACTCGCGACTAAAAAAAAAAGACATATCTATATATATATATATATATATATATATATATATATATATATAAATGCAATCTGAAGAGGAAGGCAAGTGAAGAAAAAAATGACAGCAGTTGTCAGGGATGGTTAAAGATGCAGTTTGAAAAAAAAATCAGCACATAGAGGAAAATCCTAGATAATTAGCAAAACTGAAATCCCTTGCCGGAGAGATTTTTTTTATTTTTTTTTTCACAGAAATAAATGGCCAGCATTACAAAATGACAGACTAAGCTGTCCGTATTAAAAACTGAGGCAGCCTGTCTAGTGTAGCAGTCATTAGGTTTTTGAGCAAGACAGATCTTCTATCTATGCAAAGAAAAAGTCAATCTGGCAATATTCTGTATTCTGTGAGCGAAATGAATTTGTGTGTGGATACTTCTTTGCAATCGCAAAATTGTAAAATCTGATTAAAGATATACACAAGAGACATAACTGCCCCACTATCTAATGAAGAATATGGTGAGAACAGAGTGGAAGAAAAATGAGAGTTGTCACTCACCTCATAGCTCGGCTAGCATGACATTATTCTCTTTCAGAATCACATGTCTTAACAGATGAGCTTCACTGGTCTTGCATTTAGAATATTTAATGTGTTTTGGAAATATTTTCATGCTTGTTTGTTTTTTAATGCTGCTTTTAATGAGAGAAAAACAAAAAACATCACGGATTATTTTTTCCATTATTCCCTCTAAGGAATTGCCCGCTATTCCTGTAAAGCCATGTGACCTTTAAGTGTAAGCTAATCTCTGGGTGCTGGCCTTTAATCCACTGACACTTTTTATTCTTTATTCAATCTCTCTATTCAACACTTAAGAGTCCCACACTAGTCTTTATCCAACAAATATTACATGTCAGTGCTCTCTTATTCGTCCTCACTTTCTCTCTCAAGTCTCATCAGTAAAGCACGTGTGTCATACAGCAAAAACAGCAGCTTGTATCCAGAGGCTTTTTCCCAAATTGATTTAGGAGTAGCGGTACGTATCTGTGGAAGCCCAGGATGACTAAATGAGGACTATATATATATGGATTTTTTACATACACTTGTAGAGCTATGAAAAAAGTCAAAAATCAATTTAAAAATTACATGGTAGCTGTGAGATTACGATGGGAGCGATAAGTAGGAGAGCTTTTGGATCAACATGCTACAGCATGTAGATGCTCGCACACTGGGAGAGCTACAGCGAGGCCAGGAGAGCTGTTCACATAGACGGTCTACTGCATTAGTAAAAATAGCTGTACTATAACTGTGTGCATGTTTGTCTGTGTGTCTGGAGATCAGGTGCATGAGCAGAGTCTTGTGTGAGTGTCGGACTGTAAAACAGCTGTCTGAGACAGTGACTCTGACAAAGATGGATGAGATGGCTACACGAGGAGCTGTCCACCAGGGCAGAGTAGACATTGCCCTAAAGGACGAAAATACCAAACACGTACACATATATTTATTATGTCTCTCTTTTTTTTTCCTCTTACACATAGACCAAAATTGTGTGTGTCCAAAAAGAAAGCCGTGAATTGCCTCTGTATTACTATTTTGCTGAACTGGCAACTACAAAGAATGGCTGCTCTGAAATCAGATAAATGTGAAAATATGAATGTCATGCTTGTCCGTGCCAGCTGACACCAGACCAGACCAGACATACACACACACATTCGCGCACGCACACATACACACACACATAGTCAGACTTACATGCTCTATTTCCTGACAGATAACATATTCATTGGATTTTTTTTTCTTTTCCATCGTCAACATGGTGTCACTCAGCGGTCATCAGTTGGAAGAAATTGTACACAAACACGCACGCACAAACAGAAATATACAGAAACACATACATAGATTTAAGAATGACATACTAATTAACAAACCAACATTTCTGTGTCAACATTTTTATTTTTTATTTTTTTTTGGACAGGTATGAAGAGTGAACGAATGATGACGAATGCTCCTCATAGTCCACTATCCCAGCTTTGGTATTTTTTTCTTTTAGTTTTGGAGGGTGGGATGTTTGAGTGTTAGTAGACAGTTATTTGGATAAAAGGAGTCAGAAACAGAGACAGAGAGAACAAATGTTAAGAATAAGGCCAGTAGCACTTGCACACAGTCTTCTTCAACGCAGTCGCAGCCTTGCAAGCACATACAAACACAAAGAAAGAGAGAAGAGCTGTCTCTTGTCAGTGCCAGTCACTTAGTCACAGTGCCATGGACAGCCACCTTGTACAGAGTAGTTTTTTGTTTTTTTTTATGGAGAGAAGAGAAAGACAGAAAAGCAGCTAAAGGCTAGAGAGAGATAGAGGATTAAAAAGCAAAACGCATGGTAACAATGAAAAAATACCACCAGATGAAACAAAAATAAATACTCAGGCGTGAAAATGTTTATTTGCTCTTCAATGAAAGGTTAAATGCAGGAGAGGCCTCTGGAGAGCCTGAACTTGTCCAGCTGTGTTTACATGAGCATTTTCCCACAGCTTTTTTTATTTATTTAGTTTTTCTTTGTTGCCTACTTCAGACCCAGCCAACACACTCAGACAAAAACTGGCTCATCCCAAGGACAAAACTCCCAAACACAAACTAAACAATGTATTGTATACTGTGGCACAACGTAGAAGAGCCACCTCGACAGGACAAGACTCAGCTGTACTTCTGCATCTAAAGGTCAAAGGTCACTCTTCTGAGGATGTCAGTGTTCACATTTTTGACAGAGGAGACAGACTGTTTGAAAGAGAAGTGAAAGAAGCCATCTATGGCCACTGTGAACTGCCATCTTTGAACAGAGGGGGTGGTTTACAACACTGTCTGCCACTTACAATCCAGTTTTTAACGCCCACTCACATCTTGCATCAGTTGATCTTAATAAGTCACACGATAGGCAAGGTCTCACAATGGTTTCACCCAAAACCTCTGCTGATAATGACCCACTCCTTTTTTCACACCTTGTCTCATGTGATGAAGCACAAGATCAACGGTGGGTTAACGACCCTCTAAAGGGGCATCTCCCACTAGGGCTTAAATACCTGGGACTGTCCAACATTTGGTCTGAGAACTGAAGAAGCTTCTCACATGTGAAACATCTTCAAGAAACTTAAAGAAGTTTAGTTGCTTTTCTTTCCAAGCTCCTTAGATCTTCAGTTACTAAACTCCAAAGAATGTTCTGTACAAAATGCTGACTAATTTAATTATATATAAATTGCCTGTGTAATTTGGGTACATAAGTGCAGTGTAAAATGTTAAATTTAACAGAAATAGTAATGGAATTTACTTGATGGGTATACATTCTGTTTAAACCGAGCCCGAGCATATTTTCCTTAAAGATTAAGTATTTAAATAAATAAACCTTAGATTTTATATATTTCCATTTCATTTTACTCAGAATGATCGGTTCATGTTTACTGAGGGTGAAAAATCATTTGAGTGTAGAAACATTCTGGGAGGATGTGCACTGATTAACACCTATTCTGTACATCTTCTGTGGGATGTGTTACTTTCCTTCAGTGGCCACGGATTTACACATTTAATCCCATTAACGGCAAATTGTGTAGGTATTTAATTTCTACCAGCCATTTCCCAAAGCCTACCTCCACCTGAGACAGCCTTGTGTTCCAATTTATTCCGCTGGAGTTTGAAAATCAGCACAGAGTGACTTAAAATACTAAATGATACTGATTGGTTTTCATCCCAAAAAGGAATTCTGAGCCAGGCTTGAAGTTGTTATCACTGTCTATCTGCTAGCCCTCTACGAAGAAGAGAAGTGAAGAGATCAACAAAAGAGAACTTTATAAAGTTTTAAAATTTGCAATATTTCTCTTATGGGGTCAATAAATCCACTTAATTCCTGTTTGAAAGTTTTAGCTGGTATTTTGTGATACAACTGCAAGTTTTTTAAGCAATTGGCCAAAAAGAAAAAGAGAAGAAATTGCTATGACAAGGTCATTTTAAAATTTCTCTACTTCTGAAACCAAAATGGTGATACTCAAAGGCGTATGCCATGTCATATCACCTGCAATAATAGTGATATAAACTTTTACATGATATAAAATGTTCATATTGCAGTGTAAATGCTATACCAGCGCCATGCATTTACATTCCCTAGTGAGGAGCAACAATTTCAGCCCAGGCATGTCTGAGAGCAAGAGCCGCGGATCAGCCTCCAATAACAATTTAGTATCTAAAAAGGGAGGTACTTCAACATCATCCAGCAAAGTACAGTACTTGCAAAATATGCAAGCAGATTGTTCCCGCTAAAGGTGGCAACAACACACTTGTTTACCACTTGAGACACAACAGACCATCGAGGACAAGCAGGCTATGAAGAAGGCGATACTAGCAGCTGGTGATGTGCTACCAAATGTAAATAAATGACTCAAACAAACATGGCTGAGGTACTCAATAGCTGCACTCCATATGACAGGAAGAGCTGGTTCAATCAGCTGGTTAAGAATCCACAATGCAGCATCCCAGGTAGAATCATTCTATCATTCTATCAATCATTCTCAGTCGTACTATGTATGACTGTGCAATGACAATAAAGAATTATCTTATCTTATCTTATCTTATTTTCAGTTTCAATATGTGCCACAGCTGAAGAAGTACAAGGTTATGTTACTTTAGTTATTGTTAAACTAAAGTATGATCGGCACATATTTTAAACTTAGATTGTCCAGGGAAAACACTACCTAGGTTAATTTTCTGCTTACATTTGACTTATGCTGCGTCACTGTGTATAATGCGATGTCAATCCTATTGCACTATAATGCTGCTGTTGCTGCTGGCACCTTGTTTCAATAGATTCACACTTTAAATTAGGAAGTGTGTCATCAGTGATGGTAGCTCATTGGAAAGGAACAATGGAAAATACCATACATCTGCTTACACCTTTAAATCTGATGCCTGTGATCTGTAAATACAATAAAAGATTCAGTATTTTTCCCTATATCAATAGCAATAAAATCTTGATATTAACCAGTAATAGATGCTTGCATGGAAGCAGCCGTTCCAACTGCAAATAGTCCTTCCGTCCTTCCAAGTTTGAAGCTGATCTTGTACTCTGTATTAAGAAAGTCTTTTTTTAGACACTGACAGGGCTGCAGTGCCTCTGACTCATTGAGGGAAGAATGTTTTCATTCCATTATATGCATCCTGCCTAGCTTTGGTTAGCTATTCAACTCTCATGGTCAGTAGAGAATATCAATGGTTGCCACTACATTTTATACATTAAGTTCAGTTGGTCTTCAGTGAGTGAAACCCAATAGCCACAGTAAATGATTATTCCTGAACTCTGGTCTTTATTTAAGATGAAATATTGCTTTACCACTAGTGCAGCAGTTTCATGTAGTCTGGAAAGGCAAGTCAAAGCACTGATACCATTCTGTAGCTTCAAGGACATTTCGACATCAGCTTAAACTAGTCTATTTTTTCCATTTTTATTTTTTCTTTATAATGGGGAAAAAGTATTTTTCTGCAAACTTTGTAAAAAAGACAAAAACAAAAAAACCCATCATAATATTATAATGAAAATAAAACCAGAGCCATTGCAGTGCTGGTAAATACACCCAGTGGACCCCACAAATGCTACTGTCAAATGAAATCAGATATGAGAGGATATTTAAAAGCAGAGTGAAATTTCCTTGTTGAATATCTACACTCATCCCTGCTGTAAATGTGCTTTGTAAAGATCAGCTTGCGTGCCCCTTTATGTGTTTGTGCTGCTTTAGTCGTAACAAAATGTCTTGTGTTTTCTATCTTTTGCGCTGCCATATTGTTTTGTGTTGTCAAGTCTCAACTGCCTCTGAACCTGTTAGATCCCTTGTATTGTTGCCATCCTCCTCTCTTACATTCACCAGCTGATGTGAGGCAAGGCCGCCTTGTAGTGCCTGCTGTCTATTTACTCCCGTTCAGGGGATTCACTTGAGAGGCCACAGCTCAAATAAATTCACTCAACAGCCACTGCTCAGTAGGGACCTCTTTCTCCTTTCCCCACTTGCTTGCTCATTCTCTCCCTGCCTCTCCCCCTTACTTCCTCTGTTCTTTCTCCGCGTCTTTCCCTGTCTTTGTTCATTTCTCTTTCTTTCCCTGTCTTTCTGCCTCTCTGGCCTCACGTCGATTTGTCCATTTCTCCATGGCCTTTCTGTTTTTCTCCTTCAAACTGATGAGGAGCACTGGTTTAACACTACAGCAATCAACCAGCGCCATGGGAAAGCATGCATGGTGCTGTAAGACATAAAACCGGGCATGCTGAGTTGCTTTTAAACAAGTACCCAAACAAATGCAATTTGATGACTTGCTATGTGAAAATGCACGAGCAGCATATGTTGGATGGTTGTTGTTAGTTGGTTACCGAAAGGTAAACCTTTTCCTGAATACATTATTTTTCTCCTTCAGAGCATTTGACCATTGATTATTCAGTAAATTTTCAAAAGCAGGATGCCCTCCTCTGGTGATGCACACAGATTTTCTGTCTTTCTTTCTTTTTTTTTTCAATAAAGCTCATAAGGGTGAACACACACAGACACTATGTGTACATAAGCTCGAGAATATACACACATCTGCACACACAGACACCTAATCTTATGTTTCTCCTTTCCAGAAGGAGCATGAATAAAACAGGAGTGCAGAGACTCAGTGAGAAGCAGTGAGAGACGTGGGGTGTGCTGGCAGATCTCTCTGCAGCAGTGGCAGTGTATTCGTGCCACAATCTCCGTGTCTGGACTTACAGGATTAGCTCACTCTTGGACGATGTCTGCTCTGAGAACGCGCACTCTTTTGCTAACCTTTCTGTACAAACATGCTCGCAGAGGCACACACAAACACACACACAGACACACATTTAGACACCAGTGTGCACATGCAGCTCCTGTACCCCATCCTTGCAATGCAATACACTTCCAAACTGTTTAAAAAGCAAATTAAAACACTTCATATGCTGTGCAGTACTTCCTAGAGTGGGCACTTCTCTCTTCTCTTTTTCCCCTCCTTTTTTCCCTCTTTCTACTTCACGTTTCTTAGTGTACTTCATTGTCTGTCTCCGTTATGTTTAGAGTGTGTTCTGAAAACCACTTTTTTGACTAAACATACAAATGGTGCTTATTTATACAAAGCTGTTTACTGTCTTAGATTTAGATTTTGCCTTTCCTTTCCTGAAGGATGTCCCAGTATATTCTATAAGAGTCACCTTTCCTTAGCAGTTAAACAGCTCAACCAGCTTCTACAATAGGTCCCACTTAGACTATTTGACCATAGCCGTTGTATTTTTTCCGCATTTGTTTCTTCTCCATCTTCTTTATTCTCTCATGTGTCTCCACGCAGTCGTTGCTTTTGCTTTAAATTGCCATTTATATTATTTGCATTTCTTTTTTGGACTTAATTTTGTTCATTTTTTCCTGGCTTTAAAGTTCACTTTTATTTGCTTGAGCACTATATTACTTTTTACCTCTTATCACACACACAAAAAAAAGATTGTAGAATGTGGTCATTTCATTTATTTTGAATGCTATAATTTTCAAAACAACCCAATCTGATCTGGCACCTTTGAAAACTAGCTCTATGCTGTTTTTGCTTGATATTCAGTACTGCTTTTTGCAGGTAAATTAAAACTAGCTTTACCATTAGAATATTTGAAGGTGAAGTATTTAATGTGTTCTTCACGAGGAAGCAGTTGGAACCGAATTAACTCAAATGAGCAATTTGATTATTTATAAGAAATAAGACATCCTCTCTTTCTAGGCAGTAACAGATTCTGTTGGTGGATATATCAGAAATCCAATTCCGTGCCATTCCTCCTTAAAAAATATTGATATCAGTAGTAGACCGAAACCTTGTGTGTGTGTCTATCTCCTTGCTCTCTTAGCTGGTCTCCAAATCAATACTTCAAAATCTCCAGGGTTTCTTTGCCCTGCTAGTGAAGCAGTTATGAATTCTGAAGACTCAGCTGACTGAACCTCTGACCCTGAAAAACGCCCACTGAAAAGAAATGAATGCTGCCACTATGTTATTTCAGTCGCAGTAAACAAATGGAATGTGGAATGTGGAAAAAAATGCAATGCCTCTCAGTGCTTTTAATATTTGATTCTCTTGAACGACCTCAATTCTCAGAAGGTCTGGAAGAAGAGCCTTATTCCAAAATGAGGTATCCACTATTTGGAAAAAGTGGTGACACCTACGCTGAAAGCAAGACTGATGGCAAAAGCTAAAAAATAAAGAAAGAAAGAAACTGTCGGACTTTTTAATGGATAGTTTGTTAAAGACCTTGGCTGAATGTAACTTTTGCAGACTGGTGTGGCTACAAAAAGACGTTACTAAGTGATTTGTAAAAACAAAAAGACATATTAGGTCCCAAAACCTTAATAAGCTTTATGATAATTTTCAACAGATTTTAAGTTTTAAAGGTTTGGGCTACATTAACTGCATTTCAACATAAACTTAACAATCAAGCCTCCTACTTCCAGCAGGTTAAACTTTAAAGAATATGTATATACAATTCCTGTTAGTTCATGGTGTTGTTCACTTGCACTAGAAGAAAAACAAAATGAAATATTCTTATTTGTTGTGTATGTGTATCTGTGTTTGACTTTCCTTTGGGTCTGCGTGCAGCTTGGCTCACTAGTTTTTCAGATAAGAGGAGCAGTGGGAATCCTATGAAAGCTTAATGTGCAGCTTCATATTTAAAAGGAAGTGCATTAGGGGTTTTGTGCCCCCATCAACCCTCTCACAGCAGAGCTCTCCTGCCTGCAGCTCTGCTCAAACCCCTCTCAAAGCCAGCGACCCACCAGATCAGTCCACCTCTGTTGCAGCAGTGAAATTTAGTCCTGAATAAATGAGTTTGCATTTAGTTGCAAAGTCCTTTTCTCCTGCAGTAGCATGGTTCAAGTTAGCGAATCCAGCACTAGTACAAACCAGCGTTACTGGAAGTGAAAGTAGTTACAAAAACATATATAGAGTAGTTAACTTTAAGGTCAAACAGACTGTTTATGTTTAAGTTTTCACCTGGATTAGATTTTTGATCCTGCATGTTTTTGAGGTTGTTTCACTGCCTTTACTGTAAATACGCCCGGTTTACATTGATTTTTTTTAAATCTAAAATTCTCTTGCCTTCAGATTTTACCTGTTGCATTTTGCATTTTGCAATATCCATCAAATGACGGTTTCAGTGTTTGCTAGAAAGAAGGAATCTTCAGTAGAAGGAGAACTTATTTGGGTGATATTTCCCTGATTACCTTCACAGCAGAATTATCCCTGTATACACGCTGACGCAGAACAATATACGCAGAAGTGCCTGCACATTATTTCAAGCAATGTCAGTGGCTTCCCAGCACATTATTCTTTAAAGCACCATTATTGACTTAAAAATTTTATGAATATGTTGTATTCAGGAGGCACTCTTATGTTTGTGTCTTTTCTTTTTCTTTACTAAAAGCTCTTGGAGTTTATGTCGGGATTTGAGTCTTTTAAAACCGGCTATATATAGCACCTGATGTGAAATACTGGATAAAGCAGCCTACTTTTGTTTATTTATTTATTTATTTCAGTCCTGAATCATGGATGGAGGTGCTCTAATGTTTCTTCCTGGCTATACAGGATGACAAAATAGTCGTGTCTCATGTTGTGATCCATTTTCCAGTTGGTCTGCTGTTCGTTTGGGTGTTGTTGTTCTTCTAAAAATGCAGTAAGGCTAGCAGCAGGATCCCAGAGCTTGTTTGAGGTGGCTGTGTTTCCTGTCATTAAATCCCTTTTTGTTGTTGTCCACCTGGTGGTGTAAGGTCCAGATTGCTCCCAGCTTTTCTTCCAGTGGATGGTCCGAGCGAAACAGGTTATACTAGTTTGTACTTGCAGGTTTTCACATTTGTCTTGTTCGATGAGGGCGATTGCAGAGTTTCAGGAAGGACAGTCATTTCACATCTCTCTCTTACAGGTGATACAAAAGCATTCATGTCTCATTGTTGTTTCAGACCTCAGATATTTTACATAAACAGAACTGGCTTTTACATGACAGAGCAAGGTTAGCTCTTTGTTTCCCAATGTGTTGATTGAGGTAGAAATACAACAGTGAATAACAGTGAGAGAAGATAATGACAAAGGTAACAAAAGATAACAATGAAGAAAAAAGATGCTGTGAATTTCTGGTAAACTCAGGCACTGACAAGTGTAAGTTCTGAAGACTGTGTTGTCTCTGCATTTCTTTCTTTCGCATTTTAAAATTCCATTATAAATTCTATTGTAGTAGCTGCACGTAGAATATCACATGCTGATGCACTCTTCACTTTTAACATGCTCTTTCCATGCTTTTCCACATTTCATTTTTTAATGTGCTGGAAGAACTATTAGCATCTGTGTAACTTAGAATGATTTTTTTTTTTTCTCTGTGTAACTTAGAATGATTTTTTTTTTTCCGATGGTGATTTAGACCAAGAATGAATTCGTTCCCTCTGTCTCTGTCTCAGACACACAGTATTAGCCTCACACTCAACGCTTCCCTCGTCCTGCATCATAGTCTCCCAATTACTCAGAGTCAGCGTGGTTCAACGCAGAACAAAGGCTAATTTGAGGCATGTCACTAGCTAATTTGTGACATGTGGCTAGTGCTTTGAAATGATATCACACATAGCCTGTTGAAACAGCTCTCCATTTTGATCTCATTAGCAGCCTAGTTGCATATTGGTGCTGGCCTCACTGTTTATCAGCTCCATGAAAGAAGTCGTTTGCGAAGAAAGACTCTTTAACAACTGATCATATTCTGATTTGTATATAATAATTATCTTCAGTCCCACATGTGGTCATGACCGCTATTTATCAACAAACAAGGAAAAAAGGAAGGGCCTTTAACTGAAGACTACTACTAAATATCATAATATTTAACGACATAACTGTGGGAACATCAGCTGGTCAAGTACATTTGGTTATTGTAATGAAAATCCACCTAGACCTACTGTATCAAAATTAACTGTCAGTTTGGTATTATAGTAACAAAACACCTCTGCTACGTATTCACTCGGTTTACACCCCACCCACGCCCAACCTCAAGATCATAATAATGTGCAAACATACTTCATTAAACTACCAAGCGTCTATTTCTTGATTAATAGATCACTTATTCACACTCAAGCAAATCCAGGAAACTTCTTAGGTCCCTCTGAAGTGCTTTGCACTTTGCAAACTTTTCTAATCAGCACTGATCTGAACAGCTAACCTTGCTGTGTGGTTCCAGCCCACATAGCATCGTTGGTGTTTTGAGCGTCGGTGGCTTATAAATGTATTTCGCCAGACGAGACAGGTTTTGTTCTTCCCTCTCGTTTAGCTCAATAGGCTCTGTAATTAGCTGGCGGAGTGTGTCTGGGAAGAGGAAGAGCACAGAGGCCTTGATACCCAGACGTGACCATGAAAAGCATTTTCTTGTTAAGTTTTAAAGACTAAATGATTGATGTATTTCCCCCCACGTGGGCCTGGCGACCTACCGTGCTCTGATCTGAGCCTGCCTTGCCCTGATTGACTCCTGATGAAGTTTTGATTTTTAGTAATTTCCCAGTGCACCTCGTAGTTGAAGGAGAGGTAAAAGGGTTTTGTGAACAGGTATGAAAATATTATTTTCGGCAAGAATATACTGTACAGGTAATGTTTAGCACCATGCATTTTCTCGATAGAGGTTATTCATCCACATATTAATATTTTGCTGATGCAGATTTATGCTGTGTAACCGTTGTGATCCTGTGTTCAATACTTCATGTGCAGATGTATTGATCACAGCGAGGACATTACGTAATTACACAAATTCAGTAAAGTTTTTCTTCTGCAGCAACATTATAAACTTTGCCTAGATTCTCTTTTATTCACTTTCTCTTTCAAATAGAAAGAAAACTGATGTCAGGCTTTTGAGTGATTAATTAAAATGAACTTTGTAGCCCATGTAAAATTAAATCATGGGCTTTTCTTTCTATATAATACATACGGTGTTTGTTTGTCTCAGCGTATTAAAGTTTTGATCAGATTTCACATCATCAAACTTTTACCATCACAAAACTCATTAGAAAACCAGGTGTGCATGTGTGTGCATACGTGAGTGTGTGTCTGTCAGTCCTATTAATAAAAACCCATCAGTAAAGCCGAGTGAAAGGATTTGGACATTTGGATTACAGACACTTAACTTAGGGATTTAACACTCGCACAGTCTGAAAGCAGCAAAATCATTATTAGCTGTCTGAATGAAAGGTCACTTATATAGAAGATCATAAAAATGGATTCTCTATCTGTTCTTTCCCCAATCTGCTTTCTTTACCTTTTCAAAAAAAGTTGGCTGCAAAAGGTTTACGCTCCAGTGTTTTACAGCCTTCTAAATCTAACTTTTCTAAATGTCACTCTCTATGGGCTTAAAATATGACACGTTGATGGCTTTTTAATTGGTCATTAATTGTGCAGCTACTGTATAACTATAGTAATTAATACATGCAATAAACCTACATTCTTTTTCTGTCAAAAAGGTGGTCTTTTAGTCTTAGTGCTGCCATAATTTGCAGATGTGTGCAGGTGTCTGACCCCAACTACAGGTAATTCTTAGCAGCGCTGGAGCTCCATATGTGTGTATGGAAGAAGCTGATATTCCTCCACACACCATATCTATGGCGATGTGGGATATATCTGTTGTTGTGGTTCTAAGCTCACACATTCCTCTATCTGTCACATGCTTCACATGTTTCCATGTGAACACTCGTTCCTGTTGAGCTAATTCGGATGTTGTTTTGCTCTGACCTCTGTTTGACTACTGTGGCACAAACACTGAACACAGTGTTCCTGACATCATGAAATGGGTGTCTTTTCTTACTTTAGATATTCCAGCTGTAACTCTTTGACCCGTACGCTCCAGCTACTGTATTGTGCAGTGCGTCACTGTTGTGAAGGAGTCGCTGCAGGTTTTCCAGTCACAGTAAATAAAACATCCTCCCCATAGTGGTGAAATATTGAACAGAAGAGGCACTGAGATGCTTGTCTTGTCTGAGGTAGGGGGGTAGAGGGCCAGGGGGGTTGTGGATGCAGAAAATGGAGAGGAAAAAGCACCATGGCTAGGGTGAAGCAGTGAAGATATGGGTGAAAGCGCATCACCGCAGAGAATTCAGTTGGAAGAAATGGTTCTGAAAGACAAAAATGATGGGATGGTGGTAGAAGCTGATAATGGACCGTAGGCAGGGTTGCTCTTCCTTCCTGTTTCTTTTGGTTGCTCAGATTGAAGAATTCATACATAAACTGTGCATAAAACAAAAGTAACTGCAGGTCATGGTGACTTTTCTTTTGCCTTAGACACGTATGGTCTCCTCCTTGTTCCTTCATTAAGCTCCTGCTCAGTCACCCTCCATAAGCTGCACACAGCCTCACACCAAATATCACACTACACTATCTCCGTTGTCACATCAACACTAACACATGCCTGCAAGGCTGCAGTCGCAAGAGAGAATAACATAACTCTCTGCTTTGTGACTCTGTGCACACGTGTAAAAGGGAGGGCTGTTATTCATGACATGGGCTGCTCGCCGGTGTATTTGTGGATTTTTAGTTTATTGAATATGTTTGTTGATGTTGGAAGCAAGAGTATTTAATAATTAATAGGATAACAACTCCTCTTCTTACAAATGTTACATAAATTCCACATTGTTTTTTACATGATTCCTTCTGGCCAGTGTCAAATTGGTCAAAGTTAGGCTTTTTCCTTATTTTCTGTTGCAGTGGTGGATGCTTAAATTAAACGTGGCTAAAGCATACAGCATGTGTGAGTAATCACTGTGAGTAAATGCTTAGATTTCAGATGGCTCTTTCAATCTCTAAAAGTTGTTTTTTTTTTTTTTTTTTACTCTTGCCGAGTGCCAAGAGCATCAATATGTTTTAAACATCTGGCAGTTTCATTGTATATTAAGAGATTCTGTTATTTCTGCATAAGTTGGTCTTTGTTTTAGAATAGCTCATTCTTCAGTCTGGAGTTTATAAAATATAGTAAAGTCATCATTAATAAATTAGATAAAACACCCTTCAAACCTAAACATTAAATAATCTTCTCTAGCTAAATAATTTCGCTCCATTAACAGAAATTAAATATTAGCCACAGGAAGTCAGGCCTTATCAGAATCCCTGTTATAATTTTCTGATAGATGTAAGGCCACTTTTTGTTGCTAGCATTCAGGAAAAACACCCATTGGGGTTGACTAACACCTTACCTCACATGGTTCCCTGTCTCAGCGTCTGATCTGTGTGATCCCTGTCCACAGTAAAAGTCTGGGACAGAAGCAGCATGAAAACAAAATATAAACCTATTTTCTAAACATCAAACAGCTTCCTAACAGCAGACTAGGGCTGTGCGATATGACCAAAATCTCATATCCCGATATTAAGACATCTATCGTCCGATAACGATATAAATCACAAAAATGTAACATTTTCTGTAAATTCTGTGAATGTCGGGCAGCTCGACTTGCGTGAAGTGTTTCCAGCTGGGTGTCGCGTACCTGGAGTCAAGTGTTTTAACTGATGCATGAAACGATACATTTTTAGACATAGGTTGCTGCCGTTTTCTTTGTGAGTATTTATTACACAGCGTGCTGCGGGGGAAAAGCCTGTTCTAACGTTTGAGTCTGAGGTTTATTTTTAGCACCTGGCGGCTCTTTTTTTTGCTTCTCATCCGTAAATACTCTGCATCTTTCACGTGATTCAGTTTATTTTGAAAAGTCTCAACAGGATCTTGAGCTTTATTGTGAAAGGTTTATGTGGAAAATAAACAAGCGGACACGAGGTGGTTTTACCGTCGTTGTTGCTAACGACAACGCATAAAAAAAACAAGCGCTTGTCCGTCTGTAGTGTGGTTATATTAAATATAAGAGAAAGAGAGAACTTTAGGAAATTAATATAGCCACTACAGTGACCATCAAAATAATGAAAAATATTGCCGTAAACAGTTTATTTTGCGACACCACGAAACAAACGATAGCGTAAATGAAACGATAGACGTTTTCTATCGTCATCCGATATATATCGTTATATCGAACAGCCCTACAGCAGACATAGCTCTTTTCCTGGTCGCAAGTTATACTGGTCCATCCTTAGCTTCTTTTCATTATCCTTCATTTGTCTTTACTTTTCTTAGATGTAGTATTGGACCCCATCCCAGCTGATAATGGACTCTTATGCTAGATGTAATTACCCACAATACCATTTAGGTGTATAATTTCATAAATGCACAAATGTCAGTGTTACAAATGATCTTTGTTTCACAAATTAATGTATACTGTGATATTCATCCTGAAGACAGTTATTTGGGAATCTATAAATGCCTTCTGTTGGTTTTTGCATCTTATTATTAGAACCATGAGTAAAAAGAGTGTTAAGGCATTAGTACAGGTCCCCTTTCACACTGTCAATACCTCACATAAAGCTTCTGGTAGCCAATATTATAACACATTTAAACCCTCAAAAGAATCAAGGTGTGTGTGTTGTCTGTTCACTGGTATATTGGAAACATTCCTCTCATGCATGAAATTAAAGCAAGCCAGTACAACCGGTATCCTGCTCTACCCACGGCTCTTTATGATGCCACTGAGAAGGAATCCCCCTAAAATTAAGGCTGTGAGCAAAGTTGGCCTACCCTCTTTGTATCCAAATACCTGTATGTATGTATGTGGAGGAAGCTAATCAGAAGTGGAAGGAAGAGAGGCTGAAGTTACTTATTTAAGAGAAGGGATGAACTGTGGAACTGCACCAAGGCCAAGGACAAACAAATAATTCTCAAGCTATGCTTCAGAGTTATATTCGTATTTAGTCTTTTCAAAACCAGTAGAAATTCTAAAAATTTACAAGGTAACAGACTTCTGGTATACAGATGCAAGTATAAATAAAAAAATATACCCACTTCATGCACACAAAGTCAAAATGTATTTTTTACTTACAGAAAATGGAAAAAGGTAAGATGTTGGGGTTTCCTGCTGTGTCTAAATATGTAATTTTGTCAACCCCTTTCTGTGCATCACGACTGCACCGCAGACACTAATTACTACTTTTCAGCTTGGAATCACAAAGCAAACCACCACCTATAACAAACCTTAAATCAAATGCCTCAATTATTTCGATTGGCATTTGTATGAAAAAGTATCTTCACTCTGTGTTTTAGATATTTTAAGTTGTCAGTCAAAACTCAAAATGCAGATTGAATAGATACAAGAAAAAAAGACAGAGAAACATTAATTATCACAACAGTTAAGACTCAACCCCTTCATGTTTACATACCAGACGTTTGCATGAGCCTAACCTAGCCTAATCTATCTTTGTCATAGAAATTATGTTATCTATGCACATCCATGGTGTGACTCAAATATGAACTCTGACCCCAGATCTCACTGATTTATCATGACATAAATATTCTGTGGCTATACCAGAAGAAGAATTCATATTACAGTATTCCACACAAATATCAGATTGGTTAAAAAATGATACATTTGCAGTGTTTTACAGCAAAAGGTCAAAGGTGAAGTTTAGACAGGCACTAAAATGGAAACTGCAGTTGACTGGTTGCCAGAGGCATGCAGTTGCAAAGCCACAATAACTCCTCTGTCCAGGGCAAATTTCACCCAAGGGAGACAAATAAAGAAACTTTGACTTTGAATAGTCAAAAAAATCTAACAATTCAAGAACTAGCAGATTAGAACGAGTTTGTTCAACAAGGTAAAGTGAGCAATTTGTGAGTTTTAATGGGCAATACAGTGTGGTTAAAATATCTGTTTATTTATTTTTAGTATTTCTCAGAAAAATGATTAACAAACTTCTAACAGGTCAGAGATCAGGGCAGGTCATCTACATTGCAGAGTAGATGCAATATTTCATGACAGGGTCTTAGTGTCGAAGATGCAATGTGTAGAACTTCTTGGTATTGCAAAACCGAGGTTCTGAAATATATATAGTGTGTGATAAAAAGTCAATATTTTTAGATAGTTATGATAGGGTTTTGTAAATACCCAACACTTGGAGAATTGCAGTATCCTTTATGCGAACGTCAACACTGATGAAGATGAAGATGTTCCAGCACTAACAATCAACAGATACAGCTGCAGGAATACAAAAGAAAAGTGCCGTCAAAAACACATTTTGTCGTCTTTAAGTTCTTAAAATTGCTATATTCAAAATTTGAGTGCAGCAGAATTGCTATCCCAGAGAGGATTATATTTGAGAAAACTGGAATATCTAACACACCATTTGACTGATAACCTTCTTAATGTAGAACAACAAATCCTCAATTAAAATGATTCTCTTTAGCTCAGCTTAGATATTGGCAGTTTACTCTCCTGAAAGCCACTGCAAGTATGAATTTAAAATCCTAGCAGGGGGACCATCTGTACACTACACTCAAGTCCAGTAATGAGAAATAATAAGCAAACAATAATGTCTGCTTTTGTCCGCTTGTTTAGATAGAGTACATTGATTTAACTTTCATGCTTCCTTTAAACCTGTTAATATTACTGAAAAATGACTTGATATTAAAATGTATTGCTAAAATGTTTTGGGGGTTTTCTGGAATATATAAGTAGCCTTTATAATAGCATATTAAGTACTGGCATATGTGTTTTTTAAAGATGTGCATTGTGTGACTAATTGTTATCTGTATTTTTAATTGTGTATATGCTGTCATTACTGCTGAATGCATGTGAGCTTGTTGTGAAGCTAAAACCAGTTTTTTAGATTTTCTCAAAACACATTGTGCATTGTGAAGACAATGAATAATCTGATTATTTATTTACAATCCCAAACCCAAAAAACTTGGGATGCTACGCAAAATGTAAATAAAACAGAATGCAATCATTTGCAAATCTCATAAACCCATATTTATTCATTCAGTAGAGCATAGAAAACATATCAAATTTTTAAACCTTGAAAATCAGAAGAAAAAAAATGATCTACTGCACAGCAAAGTTTTCCACTTTGCTTCAGTCTGTTTTAATTGAGCTTTGGCCGAGAAAAGATGGTGGTGTTTCTAGATCGTGTTCACATATGGCTACTTGTTTGCATGACAGACCTTTAACTTGGACTTGTAGATGCCACGCACGGTCTGTGAACTGTGTTCACAGGCAGCGTGCTCCTGAGCTCATGCAGTGATTTCCATGACAGAATCCTGTCTGTTTTTAATGCAGTGCTGCCTGATAGCCCAAATATCATCGGATTCCAATGTTTGTTTTTTTGTTCATTCAGCACATGCACATGAATTCATATCAAATTCTTCACAATTGTCCATTAAGGAACATTATTCTGTAATAATTCCACAATTTGACCCACA
The DNA here is from genome assembly GCF_013358895.1 of Oreochromis aureus. NCBI lineage: Eukaryota > Metazoa > Chordata > Actinopteri > Cichliformes > Cichlidae > Oreochromis > Oreochromis aureus. The sequence goes on along the minus strand of NC_052951.1, from coordinate 15,593,406 downwards.
CCCACACCCATTAAATCATGAATTAACTGTGATTAACCACAATTTCGTTGGATAGCTGGGATCAGTTTCACTAGCTGTGCCCGAGTCTGATTGCTGCCAGACTTGTTGAATCAAGAAATCACTTAAATAGAACCTGTCTGTAAAAGTGAAGTAGGCCAAAAATCAATAGATCATGCTACGATCTTAAACAACAGCTGCGAAAAAAGTCGACGTCAGTCGGCCTGGAAAGGATTACAAAGTTATTTCTAAGGCTATGGGGCTCCAGTGAACCACAGTGAGAGCCATTATCCTCAAATGGAAAAAACTTGAAACAGTACTGAACCTTCAGAGGAATGGTTGGCCAAAATTACTCAGTACAACATCCAAAGAACTCCAGGCCTCACCTCAGTTAAGGTCAGCATTCATGATTCAACAATAAGAAAGATGCTGGGCAAAAATGGCATCTATGTGAGAGTTCCAAGGTGAAAACCACTGCCGACTAAAAAGAACACAAATGTTTGTCTCACATGTGCCAAAAAACATCTTGACTTGTCTTTTTGGAAAATATTCTGTGGACAGAGGAGCCAAGAATCAAACATTTTGGAAGGTTTGTGTCCTGCCAAATCTGGTATTATACTAAGGCAGCATTTCATAAAAAGATCATCATAGCAATAGTCAAACATGGTGGTGGTAGTGTTACTGTTTAGGGCAGGCGTCAGCAACCTTTAACTTTAGAAGAGCCATTTTAGCTCCTCCTACCAAACAACAGGGCAGACAGGTGGATGATGGATGTAACTGGGAGAGCATAAATTAATACATTTGGTATATGTAATTACAGGGTTACGGTTAACCTTTATCCTAACCTGTGGCTCGTGAGTCACATGTAGCTCTTTAGTCACTGTTTTGGAAACTGTGACAGACAGACAGAAGGACAAACCGATAATATTTCCTCTGGGGGGAGAATTGGGGTTTTGGGGTGGTCTAGGAGTTTTGGGAGTTAGGGATCTTTGGCCTATTGTTACGGATTTGGTTCCTGTAGAACCATAATACCAGCTTGCTTTACACTGCGGGCACTAAGTCAGACCTATTCCGAGTGGGTATCGGCTTTTCTAACCATAGTGGCAGTCCGTACAAGTAAACAGATAAACAGCTTGCTAGGAAGTTAATGCAATTTTATTCTCTCTCTTGCTAAACAGTAAAACTTCAAAAACGGTGTTGCCTCTAGAACGTGCAGCTTGTTTATGACAGCTGATAAGTTTTACCTCTAGCTCAGACATTTGCAAAATTACTTCTGGAAATGCAAAACAACACAACAAACAAAATAGAAAAATTGCATTGTCTACAATGTTCCCACAGATGATCACACAAACACGAACACTAAAGCATCTGGTGGTTATATTGTATTTCGCTTTTAAGTGACTAACAGCTGTCCCCTGGTTGATTTCTAATTAGAAAGCTATTGATTACACTCAATACCGAACTTCCACTAGGCCTGATAAGCAAACACAACAGATGTTTCAGAACATCAATATGGGAATCATTATTTAATGAATGCCATATTTTCACTTAGTTTTAGTATCCCATTTCAAAACTTAAGTACCAACACATTCCTAAATTAATGAGCTGCAGGCAGCACCACAGTTTCAGACCAATATAACAGTTTTAACTTTTCTCTGGCAACTGCACAGGAAGCAGAAAAAAAAAAGTAGACAAGTGGTTGTCTGTTATTAATTGTCAAATCTGCTATATGGAGCTTTTGTGTTTCATCTTTCAGCCCCATAATTGTACCACAAAAAGTGGATTTGTACAGTAGTTTAGCAAATATCTTACCTCCATTCTAATTTATTCTGTACCTTTTTCTACCCTAGTCTGGCAAACGTCAACCTGTATTTAGCAGCACTAATTAGATCAGTTCTGCAGCACAGTGGGAGACAAGTTGGATGTCACTGGTGGTTATATTTGTGCTCACTGGTTAGAATTTGGTAGTTCTATTTCTAATTTTGTTTTATAACAATCTTATCATAATAGAAATGCTGAATGGAGCCACTCAAAACAAAAAATCAGCCAAAGGTCCCAGTGGAGACGTCATATAATTGATAATGACAATTATATTGATAGTAATCTAACATGCTTTTGTTCGTGCTTGTTCATTATTTTATTTGTAAGTCAGCCTGAGAACACAGAAGAAGGTTTACCAATGTAAACAGCATTTTCATACTAGAATACAGATGGATGAATGTAGGGACGGAGGGATGAATAGATCAGATAGATCAAAGAAATCAAATCTTATTTTTTTTCTTGCTTTTGCCACGTGATGGTAGTCTGGGGTCAAGAAACACATGGTGCAAGAGTCTGCTTTTGATGTTGAGTGTTGATTTACAAGTTTTGACAGCTATTAAACATGCCTCAGGTTCAAAGTCATGCTTCAGCAGAGTGCTTTAGTCACGTCTCTGCCCCTGCGGTTCACCCTGAAGAGGGTCCCCAGTGTCAGTTCTTCTTCCCAACTGAGGAAAAGACAAAGGGAGGCATATGGCAGTAGAGACACTATTAGGAAACTTTCCACTCAAAATCTCTGCACCCAGTGGTCTTGGCTAACTTTTGATGTCTTAGAAGTACTGTTCAGCTCCATTTCATTAGTTCAGGCTTGGAGATAGATAGTTGGTCCTCTCTCCTGTTATGACAACTGTTATATTAACCAGCTGAACCTGCCAGGTGCATACACTGCTCTCAAAACAGAAAGTCTTTTTCATAACACACAAACATACCACCTGACCATACTTGCACTGGATAATGCTGGTTTAAAAGTCACGCAATGCGATCTTGCTGTAATGAGGAACATTGTGATCCAATCACGAAACTGGTTGTGACTGCAGCTTTTCAATAGTCCCGCGTGACACAAGGAAATGGCATTATCTGTTAAATGGAACTATTTCTCTCCAGAGGAAATAGAGTTGAGGTTCACTGCCAAGACTGTAGTCAATAGCAGTCCTAGATAATCAACACAATTTATAGAGAATCGTTTTGTTGTAGCAATTTTTAGGATGTGTAAACATAAAGATTTGTTTGTTAATTGACTTCACCTGTAGCGAAACTGCCTACAGAACCAGATTTCCATAAACATTATTTGTTTCATTTACTGTTTAATTATACTATTTATAATCATTCTTTCTCCTCAGTGAGTGTCTATACATGCATGTGTTCACGCATGCACGGTGCCTGTGCCTGTGCGTGCGTATGTGACATCACACTCAGCAACCCTCACTAAACCCTCTTATCCTTCCTCTGGGGGCACAGCTTAGTGTAAACAAAGGGAGAGAGCGCAAAGAAAGGGGGAGGCGGAGTGGATTATCATCCCTCTCCTCTTGAATCCGGGGGAGATCAGCGAGTCATTTACACAACATAATTCATTTAAGATGTATTATTCCCCAAAAACTAATGGACTTAAACACAACAGCTGTTGCCAGCATATGACACACTCCAGTCGGTTAAAGCAACCAATCAAGGCTGGGGTGTCAATGCAGTTTGGTTTTCCAGCATTGAAGCTTCCCCCTTTTGATGCCTTGGGAATTGCGATGTGTGTCTCTCTTTGCCTTCAGCCGTGAACTTCAGTTAATGAGAGGCAGAAATTCTATAGTGGATGTACTTATTTTATACAGGTTCTTATACACATACACACCATTACCTCTTGCAAGCCAACTTCCTAACAGAGCTCAAGTATATACATATATATCACTTATCATCCTTGTTATAAATTTGTTGAAATGCACATGAAATATACATGTGTTTGCATAACACATGGCTATATATACAGTATGTATATATATATATATATATATATATATATGGGCAGAATATATATATATATATATATATATTCTGCCCAGCTTAGCAAAGTAGCAGCAGAGAAACTTATAGTATTGCCCACCTTAAGAATAGCATCAGCGGAAATGAATGACTTAGTGGATGCATTATTTTCTTGTTGCAATGGTCTTTTAGTTTTGCAAAGTGCTGAATTGTGTTGTGCTTGACATGTTTTCGGAAAACAATCATCTATACTCAAGTTTTTTTGTTTTTTGTCATTTTGTCTTTCATTTCCTCCTCCTGCTGGCCTGACTGTTACTGACCGATGTTGTTTCATCATCAGGTAAGCAAACAATTTCCTGTACTCTGACACAAGTCTGTTGTGTGACTTGGTTCCACATCCCCTTGTATCCTTTGTCCTCTACTTGTTAAAACCATTTTTGCCTGACAGTTTTCTGGTGATACTATTTTTTTCTATATTCGGTCCTCTGGAGTAAAACTAAAGGCCAAAATTATATTTTCTTGTTGAATATAATATAAACCTATTGGATTTGTGATGCAGAAGTTCTTATTCTCTTTAAATCGAAACTTGCTGTTAACCATAGGGACATTTATATGTAATACCAGCTCTATTACCTCCTGTATTCAGATATAATATGTCATTTCTTATAGAGTTGTATTGTGATTGTATAATATATTAGGGTCAATCATTCAGAATACTGTATTTTCAGTAATTTGAAAACACCACCAGTGTATTCACAACATCAATATCAGATCCTCTGCTGCCACTTCTACAATTTCCTTCTAAAAGTTTCATATCTTTTGTTATTAAACCTTCATTTCTCCTCCATTGGAGTCATAATATTATGTACTTATTTTCTAAAGCCTGAACATTTTTTACTGAAAGTTGCAATATAAAATTGAGAACATAAAAGAAAACCTAATTTAAGCAACATACTTTGGTATTATTGTTTGGCTTTGCCTGTTGAGCCTGTTGAGGCCGAACCTTGGACAGATCAAGCTACGCAGCTTAGCAGGATTTACTTTACTTTACTTTACTTTAGCACTGTGTATTTTGATTTAAGAACATAAACTCTATAAAAAAAAATCAGACTGTCCATTTCATTACACCAAGTAGTTAGAATATAAATAAACAATATGTCTGCTCATTATATCTTGCCTACTCAAGCTGTTTACAGTATGGTGTGTTTAAATGCCCATAGGTTGTGCCTACAGGCATAAAAATGATTAAGGATACAAATCACTGTTGAATGTTTTTGAAAGTTAATCCCGTGAGTATGCACAGAGTGCCAGGTTCAAGCAATTAAAAGTACAGATCTTTAAGCAGAAGCTGACGTTCATTTCAATCCTGTACATCTCCAGAAAAAAAGCAGCAAACCGAGCATCTTTAACAATGGTATCTCAAAAAAGAGGCACTCTGCGGAGTCAGAGTTAGGAGTTAGAGGTTACTGGCAAGCTTTCAGGGGTCAAGCCAGTGATGGTGGCTGTAGTAAATATCTGTAATGGCCAATAATAAACAGAGAACATATAAGGTCCCTGCTATTGTCAGCAGAAAGCTTGGTACTATACATCATTCTAATGGCATCCCAAATGGACAATGTCTGCCATTGTCTCTAAGCACCAAAGGCAAGAGCAGCCACCACCTCTTTATCTCTTTAACTACCCAAGCTGTGGAGAAATACATGTTGTGGTACCTCATAAGATCTAACCATCCACCACTATAAAATCCTGTCCAATGAAAAGATCTAATATTAGTCCTTTGCTGCCAGTTTAACTAGCTTGCTTTAGTGTCTGATGGGACCAGTGTGTGAGAAGCTGAGCAGTAAATCTTCCCTCTGTTCTGGAGCTGTTACCCACCTGCACCTATCCCACCAAAAAAAGGTATGGATTTAAATCCAGATGTCGACAAATGGTTATACTTCATTTAGCATGTCAGATGCGGTATTACATTGCATAATGTGATATAATACTGTATTGAATTGTATTGCATTTGACTGCAGTTTGTACATGGACGTATCTGTGCACTGCACCCAACCAGCACACCATACATGTGCTGGTTGTAGACTGAAATTGTGGTGCACAGCCTGCCAAATGTTAATGTTTTTCTGTACTTGAAAATTCTGTGTTCCATGGAGGATACTGAATGTTTAACAGTGGCAGTGAGCTAAAAGAGAAGCTTCCGCACCCCCAGAGAGATGTTTAAGCTTAAAAGTCTTTGTGTAGGGCTTTTCTGCTAGCCCTGCAAAAACCTGTCCCATCAGTGAAAGTGAACTGTGCATCTAAAAATGTATTATAAATGAAAGAAACCAGTGCTTTCCTGTTGTACACTTTTGTCTCTCAAATAAACCAAGTGAGCTATTATTGGTCACCTGAATAGACAGTAATCACAATAACACGCAAGTATGCAAATATATCGAATTAATGACAAAACCAGATTATCTTGGTGTTGTCATAGCGATACCTTTGTGTTGATATGACAATGGGTGTCTTGTTATAGCTTGTAAATTTGGAGACTTGCTGGCGTTGCCATAACGAGAAACTATATGCTTCTGTTTATGTTCAACATAATGAACACAGTGCTACTTTCAGAGTTACAGTACTTCACACCAAACACTGACAACGATTTTTTCATAGACCTCGGAGGATTAATTTGTGGGGGAAAAAACACTGACAAAAAAGTGATGTGGAAAAACAGTAATCAGCTACTTTTGCTTTAAGTGTGATTCGCATCATCCTAGATCCAGCCCTGCCACAGCTGTTAGCTTTCTAAATCATTTCTGGATGAAATGACTGGCGTAGCCCTAGTCAAACATAATGAAACAAACACTATAAAGCATTTCTGTTTGAATAGGAAGCCTCTGATTAACCGTTTATATAATCGAACAATGTGACAAGTGACATATGAAGTTTATTTCATGTTTCAGGTTTCAGTGTGTTGACATTGTCACAGCGTGAATAGCATATTGAATATACATAGCACACGGTAGATGCTGTTTAATTCAGCATCTAACCATCGGCTGCCAGCGCCTGGTCCCTCATTACCCATCAGCCCATTTGCCAGCTGCCTCATCATTACCCATCTCCCCTGGCGGCCCCTGTCACTCAAAAGGCTTGGGAAAAGCTGGAAAGTCAATTAATGTGTGTTGTATGCAAGCATAACTGTCTGCCTGTCTGCTCGCCTGCATGTGCGTCTGTGGGAGCGAGAGAGAGAGAGAGAAATACAACAAGAAGGTGGTTATGTGTAGAGTTAATAATGCCTGGGTGAATAGTGTGCAGTCGGTACTGAAGGTGAATGATTCATGTCCTTTGAGCCATATTTTTGAAAAATGTGACCAATAATTTAGACCCATGCCAAATGCTAGGTAATGTGCAGAGAGGGAGAGAGAGAACAACATACGCTTGATATTACTTTTATTTTACATGTGGCACACAATGCTTTGCACTTGTCTTTGGATTATTATTTTTGGTTATTTGCTTTTCCCCTGAGTTCAGTGCTGTTTTTCCTGTTCCCTTGTTACTTTCCCTTTTGTTCTTCCTACCTGCCCATGTGTCTTGTGCCTGCATTTGGGTCATCTTTTGAATCAGACTTAGTGAATCAGTGCGTAGCTGCTATCCTTTCAAACAGTCATATTAATTGTCCCTTACTTTCCAGTTTTCATTAATATTTTACATTTCTCAAAGGTAGTTTGTCTGTATGAATATAACCAAACACATTTTGTGGAATCCTAAATTCAATAAAAGAAACCTGATTTCGCACCAAGTTTTTGCATTTATGTGGTGGAAGTGTTTATGCAAGATTTCAACAAATGTACTGTAATCCCATTGCATCTGCATTCACAGGAATGCTGTGCTGCATACGAGCCAGCCTTCAGTTGGCTGTAGGTTTCAGTGTTCTGAAAGGCAAAGCCTTCATTCTCCCGATAAGCAGTTTTTTGGTTTAGCAGAGAATAATAATAGTGAGAACAATCCTTTAATCCTCAGAATGAAAATTGGATTTTTATGTTAATCTGAATATTTCTTCTCATGTATAATTAAATCATTCCCTTGCATTAGCATCAGCATTAATCTGTAGTATCTAGACATTCCTGCGCTTGCTTTTGGACCCTCTATAGCCATATCAGGTGTAATCAAGTGAGTAGCTTACTGAGTGGTGAACGTGTCTTATCAGAGAAAAGTTTTGCCTAGTTTTGTTGTGCGACTGCAAAAGGTTGCCTGCAAAAAGGCTGCACAGTGTTTCACTTTTTTTTCCTTGAAATGTATCTGAAATATTGACTGTAGAGGGACAAAAAAGCAAATTCCTAAGAACAACAGTACAGTACATTCAAGTCACAGATATTTTGTAACCAGATGTTTTTGCCAATTGGCTCCATTTATGAGTAGCTGGTGTACCTATTTCAAATTCAGTGGGAGGTGTAGCTTGAATTTCTCAGGTCTAATGTGTTGGGCTAGGATGAAGTGCGTGTGGGCAGTTGAGTGTTTACATCATCCGAAAATGTCAAAATGGATGATACTGAAGTAGAAGCAAATGAACAGATGATAAGAAATGTAGGGGTGAGAAAGGAAGGAGGGAAGAGAGAAAGAGAAAGTTTTTTCAATGCCAGATGGAAGAGCAGTTGGCACCTCTCTCATTACTGTGGGGATAGATTTTCCTCTATCGCACCAACACACATACAATCACACAAACACACATGCACACACATGCAGAGCTACCTCCTGTCACTCGATACCACCTGCCCAGCACCTGGTCATCAAAGCAAGACCAAGGAGGGCTCTTATCTTTAGTTGAGGGAGAAAGAATTAGACGAATGGAGAAGGCGTGGAAGGGCACTAATGCCATATGCTTTCACTTTTGGTTATTTATTAATGCCTTATTTGTCTGTGTCTAATTCATCAATTTACCTGAATCAGCTTTCTGTCATCTCATGCCATATTATATCTGCTTCTTTCTCTCTGCTGACGTCCGGACATGTGGATCTGTGTCACGCCCTCACAATCAAGGCAAGCGAGGCCTGTCGTGCCTGTGATAAATTAAATGTGACACAGATGGGTGGAGTAGCTTCCCCCTTTGATCCAAGCAGTGCAACAGAAGGACAGACCCTGACCAACACATGTCAGACAAAACTGTTGGGCACCACCAAAGATAGCTTTATGGTCCCATTGGATCTAAGCCAGGGGTTGAAACCACAGAGAGAGTTGGCCAGACACACACAGAATGGCACCATGGACAGAAACGAAACTGCAATTATTGAATTTGAGGAGTCACAAATTCTGTGGTGTATGGTAAAATGTGCGAGGGTGATACAATGCATGATTGTGTTGAAAGAGATGCACCAAGTTTTGAATAAATCATATCTGCAAGTGTGAACTTCTGTGTCTTAGCCTGTCAAGCTAGATCTCCTCACAAGCTAGTTGCAAGGTAACAGTGTGAGTCACAGCTGAAGAATGTGCAATCAAAATGCACTCAGCCTCATTTTCTGGCAGATATGTCACTCAAAAATGAGTAGGCAGCAGCACTGACTTGCTTTAGATTGAGAATTATCTGATGTACAGCAAAAAAGTGGATGTCGTTATTGGCGTTTGAGCTCAGAGTGTTCACATTCATTGACTCCCACAACCGTACCCGGGCATTCTAGGGTCTGAAGTTGGTAGGAATGCGTTACATTTACTCCATTCTTTGTATTCAACATTCGCTGTCTGCTCATCTGTCTACTGCCTGACTTCATTCAAACTCCTGTCAACTTCGGCGAGAAGTCAGACGAGATATGGCATTGAAGTCCAATACAAGCTATGACGAGTACCACACAATACAATAACATACAATTGATCAGGATTGTGCAAGTTCCACTAAAATGCACTGACTGAAAACCACAAGTATACATAATACTGTGTCCAGTTTCCATATGCAGAGAAGCAGGCAGTGTGCATTCAAGGACAAAAACTTCTTTTGGCACTTGAGATTATGTATCTCCTAACTAAGCCTTTTTGGTCATAGGGCCCCAGTTTGCTACACCTGTGGTTATGTTAATGTTAGAAATACATTGTCATTTAAAATCACAGTTATAATTGCCCCCATGGAGTGAATTCATTCACACCTGAATTTATTAACACTGGGATATTATGCAAACACGTTTTCCTGACAGTCAGGAGAAAGTTTGTCAGTGCTAAAATATTCTATTGATATCACAGTGGCTAATTGATTGTAATGTATTACATTAATCTAAAAATGCACATGGCGTAATGGCATACTCATGGCTATTTTTAACTATATCGACTTGAAATGTAATAGTTAATATGAGATATGCCTCTTCCAGATTGTGTGGAGGGTGAGGAAAATCATTTTGCTCCTGCCCCTATGTGTCTGTATATAATAGCCTATTAGAGTCTTGCTTTTAAGCATTGGTACTGCAGTACTTACACCAAACTGTCTTGAGTAGACCTAGGTCATTCAGGCTTGCAAATCCAATGAGAACAATGACCTTGTTTTCCATTTGGATGGGTGGTAAGTCAGTCTATCTCTGTTCCCCACAACCACAACCATCCCTCCCCTCTATGAACATCCATCTTTAAGAATTTCCCCCTTTCTTCATTCTTCTTCTTCCTTTTATTTCCCTGGCCATGTTTAGGCCTCCCTTTGACTCTGCTTCTATCTCTTTTTGTCTCTCTCGCTCTCCTCGTCGTGTACTCCACTGGGCTCTGCACTGGCATCCTAAATACAATTACAGTCTACAGCTGAATGGAGAGGAAGGGTCCTCAGGGACCCCTAGAAACAGGAAATGGTCAGGAGGGTTGGACTGAGGAGGGAACGGCAAATCCCTAATTCAATTGGCTGAACCTTGGCAACAAGCCCCTGGCGACTCTTACTGTGGAATCAGTGGAATCAAACAATGCGGCTCAAACCACAAGAGAGATTTTCATCCACACTTGCAAACACACACACGCACGCACACACACACACGCACACACAAACTTACACAAATGCATCTCATTTCCTTGTTTCGTAGCTCTACGTTTCTTCTTTTCCTTTGTATAGTCTTATAATGCTTCATTTATCCATACTCTATATAAACAAAAATGTTACACCATGCCTCTTAATCCTTCAATTGTTTTCAGTCCCTCTGACAAAGGTGTATAGATCAAGTGCTTAGCCATTTCTGCCTTTGCAAACATTTGTGAAAGAATGGGCCTTTCTAAATAGCTCAATGAATTTAAGTGTGGTGCTATAATAGGATGCCACTGTTGTAACAAGTCACTTCATGAAATTTCTTTCCTCCTAGATATTCCACAATCAGCTGTAAATGGTATTACTGCAAAGTGGAAGTGTTTAGGAACCACAGCAACTCAGCCACGAAGTGGCAGATCACATAAAGTTACAGAGCGGGAGAGCTGAGTGCTGAAGCGCATAGTGAGTAAAAGTCGGCAACGCTCTGCTGACTCAATAGCTGCAGAGCCCCAAACCTCCTCTAGCACAAAAGCTGCACCAGGACCTTCATGGCATGTAGCACCTTGATGCAACTGTTGTTGTGTTTTTGCGCCAAATAAATAAAATTCAGTGAATTGAATGAAATGGGGATAACGTGTAGGTGCCCCAGTACTTTTGTTCATATAGTGTAGGACAATGCTTAATTTTTAATCACCAATATAATCACTTAACTCTAACGCTAGCTTAGAGGTTCAGAGTTAGCTTCTTTGACTTTTTGTAGTGTCCCATCTTGCTGTAAACTCTATTGTTGCCCAGTTATCATAACTGGGAAAGTGATCAATAGCTGCTCTATCTGTCAACTCTGTTGACCTAGAGCCTAGCGTTTATGAGTAATTCATGATTGTAGAGGAACTGCACACTCACACATGTTCAATACACTCACAAATATAGACGAAGGGAAAAAAAATCAATCTATAACAACACTAATCCACACTGTGGGTGTCCATCAGCAACCTGGAGAGAAGACCAGTCACCGACTCACATGCGCATAAGCATTAATAACTAATATCGCAAGGGAAAAAGGCAGAAGTGATTTTATGGAAATCACAGTTTTGAGACAATTTCAGGCTTACTGGCTGTGCTGAAGACTACTTTGAGCTCTGTAACCTCAAAACACATCATTTTAAAATTAGTACTTTGAATGTCTCCATCTCTAGTGCTTACTGAAAAAGTCCCTAATGCAGTCATAACTGCAACCCTTTGTTAATGTCATATCATGTGACTGTAGCTGACGATCTGTGGAAAATAAACTGGAGTCATCAGTAAACCCTTAAAAACATTTTCAAAAGACTAAAAGCATAGCAAGTTCTTCTGTATAACAAAGGATTTGTTCGCCTATTTTGAAACCTCTGTGTCAGATTTCATATATTGGGAGACAGAAGTGTATATAAAAAATGTATATTGTCCAATTGAATAACTCATGATCAGATGGGAAAGCATTATGCTTTTGTGTAGCATAGAAACTGCCTAGGGATTCCTCTTCTAACCATGAAAAAACAGGTGCACAGAAATAACTTGAAATATTTATTTATTTATTGCATCATGCTTTCTCGTCCTTCTCCCTCAGCTTTGCGTCTTCTGCTTCTTCCGCCTCTCTCTACCTCCTACTCCCTTAAGCCTCCGTTCTCAAATGCGGTTGCCTCTGTTGCTCTAATGCTTGTGTGAATAGTACTATTAGGCCCCAAAACCTTACTGATAATTGGAACAAAGTGGGGGATCGATGTAGAGGGCACACACATACACAACAATATAAACAATCACATTTCCACACAAACACATACTGGTGCTTTCGCAGACACACAGTGGACTGGAGCCCTGGAATCAATACAACTCAAAGGCAGGATTTTCCTCAGCATTTACAATGCATGCTCAAGACAAGCTACCGTTGAACATTTTGTGCAACAGATACAACAACACTGTGTTATCATTATTATTTCATTTGTTTTTTGGGGGGTATCCTACAGAACTATGCACAAAAATATATGCAGACAGAAAACACACATTAAATAGTAAAAGCTTTTGCTCCCTCGAAGTTTGCAGGACTGAAATGCCTTGAACAGTTTCCTTGAGTCTGAAGAATCATCTAATGTCAATATTTATGTGTATATTAATGACAAAACGTGTCCATTCTTACAAATACTAACTGTGGAAAAGCCTTGTGCTTCTTTGACATATTACTTACTTTGACATACACATAAACTTCTACATTACTCTTTTGAAATGTGCCAGTATAAACCAGTTTTCAATGGCACTGCTCTTGCTAAGACAGAAATAAATTCAGAAATCTCTATTTCTCTGTGGTGGAATGTCTGTCTTCATTTATGTGTGTGTGTGTGCGCTTTCAGCATGCAAGGATGCACACGCATGTGTGTATTCCCCTAAATAAATGTCTTGTGTTTTATGGAGTTTTTCCTAGGGGAGGAAGGAGCAGCCAACTGAGACTAACAGGCAGGTCTAAGTGGAAGTGTGCTGATGGGTCTAAGTGGAAGCGTGCTGATGTAGGAGGTTACTACATCCATTAAAACAGGAAAGATATTTAATCATGGCCTTCAGTTGTCCTTCTTTGAGGGCAACAGCATCATAAATGTCCCTGTTCTTTCTTCCACAGGTCGTTTGTTGCCCTTTGAGCAGTAAAAGTAGCAGAGATGTTTAAGATATTAAATCCCTTTAATGTCTTTAAATTATTTGGAGCCTAATGGGCTCTTGTTTGCATTTTTTTTTTTGGTTTTGGTTAATTTGAGTTAAAATGGTTTTTGCTGTAGCCCAATCTAAGGTTCATTGGATTTTATTTCTTTTATATCTTGAACAGCAAGGACCTCGTGCAATATACATCCTTTTCTCTACACATGAAACAAACACAAAACGAGAAAAGAAAAGAAGAAATTACTGATGTTATTCAATTTTACTTATTGTTGAATTTTACAGTTGGGTTAAGGAATCTTGAGCAAAAGTGAGCGCTTACCTCTTTCTATTATTTTTTAATATCTACAAATCAACCTGTCCCACATGGTTAAAGGCAGCAAAAAGATTGAGTAAGTAAACAAGCGTTGAATATTCCTCCTATATCGATCTGATAAAACTGACACCCAATTTTAAAATTACCGTCACATTAAAATTCCATATAGATAAATAGCTCATCTTTAGTCCATTACACAATGTCTACACTCACATACTCAAATTCGGCTTCATCCTTTTGCAAATAATGGAAAAATAACCATCATGAACTCTTTCCTGTCGTCTTACAGCTCATTTAGTCGGAGATTGACCACACATGCGTGTTGCTCTGCCCTTTGTTTCCTTGGTATTTTTAAGTCATTTGACTGTTTACAAGACATTTTAGAGACGTGCAGGAAAATGTCAACAAAAATAAGACATTTATCCACATTAAATACACGATTTCCTGCCTGTTTTCCTCCATTCTTATTGACTTCAGATCATTAGTTTAGGTTCACACGAGTTCACCTTTCTCAGTTCTTGCAGCGCACCTGAGTTCAGCTGCAGCAGACAGCAATAAACACAGTAGATATTAAAGGGCCGTTAAAAAAAGATTTATTTGACTGCTACTTGACTGCTACTTAAAGCTTGAAGTTATGTGCTTGAGACAGACATTTACAGCAGTTATGATCTCCCATATGTGAGATAGAAACCAAGAACAAACTAAAGTAAGCTTAGTAGTTAACAGTATTTATTTCTTTGTGCCTGTGCACTTCAATTTCTGTCATATGGATACCTTAAACAGGCTTCCAACTTATCTATAGACGTCAGGTGCTCCTCCTCTTTTCATGCAATTTCCCTTCATATTATATGACACCATAGATATAAGGTGTCAGATCAATTATGTCCAATGTGCAGGGTGTTAATAATGGCATCAATATCTGTACTTACAGATGTGCTTTGCTTACATGAGGCTGTCAGATTCAGCCTTGATTAGCTTTTCTACACTAAAAGTGTTGGGTGTGTCTTGAGTTAATATATTTTTATTAAACAGTTAAAGATATACTTTGTATATAAATAAATATTGATGCAGATGCCGTCTCTATGCAATATTGCAGTTGAGCAATCCAGTGTAACTTTATGTGGGTTTAAATTAATAAAACTAATAAAAATTATACAACTGACAGAGAAAAAAAACATAAAGTTCCCAAAGTTTGATAACGATCTTTTCAGGAGTCATCGTTGTTATTGGCTTAAAATTATTTGAAGTAAAAATAGGGAAAAAATACATTATAATGAAAATGAAAACCTGGAGTGAAGCTGTAATAAGTACTGAAACGGTAGTAAGGTTATCAATATCAACATTTCAAATAATGTCAAAACATAACAAAGCATCGTTTTTTCTACATATGCTGTCATTTTCTTGAGCTATTGCATGGTGAATGTAAACTAATATTATGTCAACATCACAAGGAGACTGAGGTCTAAAAAAGCTAAACATCAAAATAACAATTATTAACCTGTTTATTGTTTATACTACAATAAAATAATTTTTTAGTATTATATTTGTATTACATTTTGTTTACAAAAATGAATAACAATGTCAATAACTGAGCAAGGTGTTGTTTATACTCTAAGTATTGCAGTTTAGTACAAACTGTAAGTACTGTAAGCAATACAGTGTTGAATGTCCAGGTATTGAGCTTTTCCATACTCTAAAAATACAACCACGAGGTCAGAAGAAAAAAGGCATAACTGCCGGTCACGACAACAGCTCGCATTAGCTTTGGTTTCATTTTCTGAAGGAGGGCAGTCTCAGTTCTTGGTATCAATATTAAATGCTGTGGAGCCTGTGGACTGTGAAGTAGCATACAGTGTAATGGTTATATAACACCATTAGAAACAAGTGTGAATAATTTTACTCAACAGGTTTGCCTATACGCCATATTTTCTCAGCTGAAATGTTGTTGTGCTCTGAGTATATCACCAGGAAAAGAATTTGGGAAAACATCATGCCTTTTTTTACAGACAGATTTAATCTACAACACTGAACAGACTCCTCTATAGCAAATATAGCAACATCTGGTTGTGAACTTTACAAATCATCATCAGCAGTGCAGAAATCACAAATGACAGTGAAACCGAGCTGCTTCTTTATAAGAACAGATGAATTATGGCAGATTTGGTAAGGTTAAGTTAACCAGCTATGCTTTTTAAACACTACTTATCCTAAAATTAACCGGTTTGAAAAAACGCATTTATATTTTCAGCAGATAGAGATGTGCATAAAAGCTACTGTATGTGTTTTTGTAGAGAAGTGTCTTTCTAAGGTCATCTTGTCTGTGGTCTGTGGTGTCCTTGCCTGCTTGGCCAAACCATCACAGTTTATTTGTCTTTAGGTAATTGAAAGATTACAGAGATTATCCCACAAACCCAACTCCTGCTTTTGGAAAACTTCTACCCCTCAACTCTCTCTCTTGCTCTCTTTATAGTTCATCAGTCAATCAACCAATAGACCGTGTTAATAGTTAAAAAAGCTTCTGTCTAAAGAGGATATTATTTATCAGTGCCTCTTTTTTGACACCATAATCACTGTAATAGATTGTGCATGTGTATTTTATGCAGATATTCACATACTTGTGCTTTCAGAAAGCTAAATGCAGTACCAGAGTATTGGACTGTCATTATGTCTACATGTATCATTAAAGACTGGCTGCACCACAAGTCAGGATGAATTTGCATTTTGGTCTATTTTATCCACTTAAAAGAAATACAAAACAATAACTGTAGAATTTAGACAATGTCTCCATGCATATATTGGAATAGATACAGTTCTTTTTTGATATGGTAAAAGATTTAGTGGGAGTAGTGTGAAATTTTGCACATAAGGTGTGAAACCTTGTAATTCAGTTCTCTAAACAATAAACTGAAGTATAACTTTTATTAGATCCTGAAAACAGTAGTGAAGTTTGGCAAACTCACACCTAACTGAACAATCCAAACGCGACTCCATTGTGCTTTAGCAATAACCTTGTCATTTTCATGATGGCTGATTTGCTACGGTTGACAGGTGGGATTGTACCAAGTGAGCGCTTACCTCAGAGGATGAAAACGTATTCATTCAGTAAACCTCTGTGGATTTATTTTAGACTTTATATATGCAGTGGCCTTTTTCTAGAGTTACCAGCTGACAATCACAGGTTGCCACCCATCTATGAGAGCATGGCTATGTGTCAGGTAACTGACATTTGAATGGTCTACTCACTCACTGTGTGGTGTTGAGGTGTCAACACCTTTGTCTGGACTTGACAGAAAGTCAGCTCTGATGGATATGACATTGCAGCTCCTTGACATTATTGCTCCCATTGAGAGGTCTGTAGGAGTCCACAGGATACAGGATACAGAATCCCTCTTTCTTTCTCTGTTTCGCATACACACTCAGACACATAGCCACGTGCATTCACACGCACACTTGCGTGACGTGACGATACAGGCTCAAAGCCAAATCGCATAATCCTTCAATGATCCATCAAGTGTTTGAGCACCCATTGTGTCCTGACCATTAACTGGGCAAGGAGAGCATCTTTGAGATGGTAATGTTGCCGCTGTCATTTAGCACATGGCCAAGACAAAATGCCAACTGCTAATCAGCCATGTGTGTTAGAGGAAGGGAGAGCACAAGAGAGAGAGGAACATTAAGGCTTTTCATAAATTCACATAGGCATTCTTCCTCATTATTTGTGTGGAAAACCTATCACAATCCGGCCCCAGCAAATAATTGGTTTTTTGTTGGGAATCTCGTGGAATGCAGTGAATGCTTAGTATTTATATAAACTTCCCATCAGCCGTGAACAATTGCGCCCATTTGGCAAGAAGTGGACCACAATTAGTGGGTAACTACTGACAACAAGTTCCAGCCAAAGATATAACTACAAGGAAGCTTGTTTCTATGCATTTTTTTTCTTTGTTTCTTACTCTTATCATATTATCTTGATTAATCTTTCAGGTCAGAAAGTACTAAAGTACCCTGACTAATCTTTAGTGCCAGATAATACTTGAGTTATAACTTAAGTTCATATCAGAATGTATGTAACATATGAAAGTGAAAGCCAGAAAATTTTACAGTAACAAACTGTTTTGGGGAGATTTCATAAATTATGGAACAAAATAATTTCCTGTAGTATTGTTCAAATACATCCTACTAAATATCATGGCCAGAACATATTATTTTTGAAACAATATGCAGTACCTGCACCCACTTTACTTGGAGCAGCACTTGCATTCCCACACAAATGTGCATCATGGTGCACTGGGATGTTTGGGCGCATTGTGTGGTACACTGTGATGTTGGGGGCGGACATTTAACAGATGGTGCCAGCTACCTCCCAGGATAGTAATGTTCAATTGTCTGTGTCCAATTTACACCTTTGAAATGGGCGAAGAAGACAGGGAGAGAGGACAGTGAGAGAAATGGTACAAATGAAAGCAGGGTTAAAAAAGATACATGGAGTGTATTTTTTTCTTTCTTTTTTTATCATTTTTAACTTCTTTAATTATCACATGGATTCTGTTCCTTCTTTTCCAAAGCCGCGTACACTTTAGCGTGCCTGTGTCCACCTTCTTCTTCTCCCACCACCCCCTTAGCTACACAGCTCCCATGGACTCGTGCCTGTGGAGCGCTATAATAAGAGCGTGTTGAGGTCAACTTTAATTTGATAGGGAAAAAAGCAAACAAGTCACCATTTTATTTATTTATTTAGTTCAATTGCCACACTCGGAAGGAATTAGTTCCAGTTCAATTTGTTCAAAATGACCCAGATGAGTTCAAATTTGTCTTTGGTAATTGAACACAGTTTTTCTTTTGTTCTTCTGTAAATATAAGCTGAGCCATGAAATGGAATTATTCATAGCTCCCAGCTTTGGTTGGAAGGTAATGGGTGAAGCAAGGTGTGTCAGTACCTGGATATTTATTTTCCTTATTGGGTTTGGGACTTTTAATCATCTTTTTTTGTTACCATACAGCTTCCAGTGAATGAATAAAAAGTAATGTATCTAATGCCTGATATTTGGGAGAGAGTATAATGCCTTTTTCCAAATACATATAAATACATTTAAAATGATAGATTTAACTGTTTGTCACAGATTTTGTGTTTAACAAGTATATAGAAATGGAAAAGCAAAAGAATTGGTAAAAAGTAGACACTTTAGTCATGACTTTAGTCATGTCAGAGAAGCAGCTTGAACATGATACTACGTTCATATGGAAATGCGTGCAATTTTAACGTCCTAAAAATATATCTATTCTGAAGATAAGCCTATTTCAAAAATAAAGCTTGTCAGGTTTTATGTAGATTGCACTGCCTGGGGTTTAGCTCCTGTGGGGAACCTGTGCGTTGCAGCGCTGCTTCGTTTACTACAGTAGCTTCATTAAAAACTCTGCTCCATTTCTCTGTCTCGCTGTCTTATGTGTGTTGATACATCTCATGTGTGCTCGCTCTGTCTTTGATTAATGTGAATCCACATCACCCACACTCACTCACTTGAGTTTTTCTTTAGAAACACCGGATGGATAATGGAAGTGTAATGAAATCTGTGTACAATACACACACACAGTGAAGGTTAGCCATTTTTACCTCTGTTTACCTCCCTCTGTCCTCTCCTACTCCACTCTACTCCCTGCTGTCTTGTTTTCTAGTGGCCTGCCCAGGGATAGAAGAAAACATGATGCATTTTTGACTATTTTTGGAGAAGGAAAAGACACTTAAAACCATTAAGGTCTCAATCTTTGGATGTAGAAATAAAAAGCAGGCAACTGGAATACAGAGGCGAGAACGCTAAAGTCACAGACTTGAAATATATCTTAGTCTTTTTTTTCCTTTTCGTGATCCCGTCTTCACTCTCCGTTAGGCTTCTTCCCGCTGATTATTGCCATCATTAGAAAGGGCGATTTGCACTGCTGTATTCCACCCATGCACACGCACACACTGACTTTTGCTTTTAAACATGCAATGGTGTGCAAAGAACAAAAAATGTTTCTTCAGCTCGCAAAATATTAACCGTCACACACATGCGCTCACACAAGCTGCAACATTCATTAGGTGTACATAGCCCTGCAGGACCGAAGCTTTCAGTCTCTCTTGTTAAGAATCTATTCTCTTCTCAACCTGCTGGAAAGCAACTGTAACACAATGCCCTAAATAGAATGGGATATAAAGGTGATGGTTTGAAAATATGAGGTAACAGCCTGGCTATGACTGAAGCATTAACAATCACAGGGAGCTTGTGCTGTTTGATGCCAAATGGTCCCTTGAGGGTGAGGCTCACCGGTCAGCTCCCTACAGAGACGCAGTGAGCACTTTGCCAATTTACCATCATTCTACCCTTTGTAAGGCAACACAGCACAAACATGCCTTTGTTCACTGACCTTTGAATAATTCAGCTCGAGCAAAATGCTATGACACATTTTTGATCAAAGTCTCGCTATCAAGGGGAGGAGGCATTTTCCAGACGCTATGTGTTCCTCTCCACTGAGGATAAAAGCTTCACTCCACAACACAATCACTAACAGTAAGGATAAAACGACAAAATAGAAGATCCCTCAGAAATGTAGGACAGTCCATTTGTTTAAAATAATGAGAGCACCTGAAGCTGGATAAAGCATTACTCCCACATAACTCTTTATCCTCTAGGGATTTCACCTCTGCGTGCGGTAAAAAATTGGAGCTTGAATTATCTGGAAGTTTTCCATGGAAATTTCCTGTCCCTTCACCCTCTGATAAATGGTTGCAGATTACAGGTTGGTGACCAGGCGTACAAATCCACTTCAAAGCTTTGTCTGGTGGAAGTCATTTGTTACCCCCAAGGCATCGATCACAATATAACCTCAACTTCTAAACAATTCATTTGAAGAAGCAGAGGAAACAGAAAGCTGCTGAGTTATAGGCTAGAGCTGGACTCTCCATCATCTAATGACAGTACCTGTTTGACAGACTGCATTTTTCTGCGTATGCGAGCACGTGTATGCATTTAGCTGCGTCTATCATCCTGTAGCAATATGTGTTTGACTTTTCTTGTTGTTGAGATTCATAATTTTGTTACCCCCTTCGGCAGTTTGCGGAAATTGAAATGTGCTTCTCGAGTTCAGGGGGAATTTCTTTAAGGTTTTAAATGGCAAAACTAATGGGCTGTGTGTGTGTGTGGGTGCGTATTTGCAAACGCGTAGCTATATTTGTTTTCTGCACTCGAATATGATCCTGGTCATATCTGCACTTTTCTTTTATCTCTCTCTGCTGTTGGGACTGTCCATACAGCACTAGACAAGCTCCCAGAAATATGACTGCTGCTGCACGCAGACTTGATAACAGATCAACATGTATAAATCACAAGAAACAAAATCAATCAGTTCTCATTAAAAATAGTCCTGCCATTCTCAGAAGTTGTCATGCAGCACGGGATATGTCAATAGTGGGAGTAATAGTTTTAGAGGCTGTCTGGATCCTGACAAACATTAACAAGAGATGCAAATTCTCAGTAGAAGGAACTTTACTCTTCCCATCATTTTTTTCACTACTGGCAACACATTAATTTATTGGAATATGCAATTGTAATTACAGTCACATCTATCTGGGCCTTAATGGTGAGGCAATGATTGCTAGCTGCTGGCTCTTAATTGCAGTTACACTGTAAGTCTACATGCGAGTGAGGCAGATGTCCTTTGTTACAGTATATGCTGCACACTGTGCACTTGCATCTTATAAAAGGCTCTGACATCACAGACAGATGTTGTACTTTCAGTTATGGATATATTTGGCTTTGCCTCATAGGCATGCATTTGGTTCCACATTATTACCGCCAGTTTCTGGCTTGTTATTACACAGTTACAGACATTATTTAGCTATAACCACTGTTAAAAAGTCATTATTTGGATATTGATTTGGTAATTGAGTGGCAACAGTTGGCTATTTCCATGTTAGTAAGGTCTTATTTCCACCTTATTACCCCACTATTTAAACTGCAGAAGGTGCTGCTGGTTTATCTTCTTGTAAAAGAGGGAAACAAAGTCATAGAGCCTTTTTTAAATGTGTGTCAGTCCTAAATAAATTGATTATTTAGCAATGATTGGCACCAAAAGTATTACTGACGCTGTGCACAATATATAATGTTTGTTTTTAGCCCTGTTTCAAAGCCTTCAGATTTAAAGGCAAACTGTTTGAGTTAAATATTTAAGAAAAACCTATTGTTTGCAGTCTGGGATGTCAGGTCTTTGATGTTTAATATCTCAGAAGTGTGCTCCATTCTGATAAAACCTGATAGTTCCAGGCCTGTTATTTGTCTAACAGTTTTTTCAGTAAATTAAATAATGTTATATCAAACTACTCAAACCAGGGAATAAGAACAGTAGAGATTTCTGTACAATACAAACTGCTTGGTGTTTCTGATGAGTTCTAGAGGCAGAGCGTTATATTTATGGTAGCGAGTATGCTTCATCTGAATTAAACCTTTACCATAAACCAAAGTATTTTTTTTAGATTTACATAGGTTATATGCATGCTTCCAAATGTGCAAGAGTGTGCAGTTGTAGTGAGCAGTGAATGTGTTGTTTTGTGTTGCAGTGTATGCTGTGACCTTTCCTATAGAACCGCTGTGAAGTCAAGTGACAGAGGAGCTGTATACCAAAATGTCCTGACATTAAAAACACGATGCCATGGCCACTGAATCCTTTTCCTAATATACTAACTTTAGATTGTGACCAGAGTGCGTGCATTTTTTTTATAACACAATAAAGTGTGGGGCTTTTTCGGTCTCACCTTCTGCACCACATCCACCGCTGACAAAAGATTACTAAAGATGACTTTTCTCACTGTGTTGAATTTCTCTGCTAAAACATGATCTAAATTAGTATTTGTTCAGTGATGAATCACAACATCTGTCAGCCAAGTTATTTCTAATTGCGTGGCAGATGTCCGTACAAAATCTTTATCACAGTTTTAACATAGCTGTCACGAACAAATTGCTCAGCACCACAATAAAAAAATCAATGAGCTCAACTTTATGTGGGAAAAATTTGCAGTTGAACGAACATATTAACGATCTATTGGATGTGGGCGCATGTCTGATTATTCTTTTTCATTTTTTTCATATATAATGACTGTGCATGTTCCATTGCTTCTACTTCAGAAACAATCAGTATCATACAGTCAGTACTACTTCCTCTCTCAGTTATGCAGGTATCTAAATGAGAAACATCAGGTGGATTTCTATTTTAAAAACAGTGTAAAAATGATCTGAATGGAGCAAATAAAACTAGCTTAAATATATGCAATGCAATCAAAATGACATGTAATGTATGTTGCATCATTCCTCACAACTTTTCTTCTGTGTACAATTAAATATGTTGCAGTTGGCAACAAAAATCATCCTTTAAGTTCAAGTACCCTCCTATTTATTATCTTACTGTTCCTTTTGCCCCCCGAGGCCACCCCGCTGGACACGCCACTGTCAGTAAGCACAACCAGAATTCATACATAAGGCACACTGTCGATTTTTGAGAAAATTAAAGGATTTTAAGTGTGCCTTATAGTGTGTAAAATACGTTATATAGAAGAAAAGAATATATCGCGATATATATCGTTACTGCACATGCTTCAAATTATACCGTGATATGGATTTTAGGCCATATCGCCCAGCCCTAGTGGAAACATACATTTAATATGGAAGACAAACATCGTGATGTGAACTGGATCCAAATAAGAACCACAGAGTTACCAAAAGCTTAGACAAAAAGGGATGTCATTTTACTGGGTCACCTCTGTGCTCGACCTGTGCCAACACAAAAATGAAGCCCAAAGAGGTGGCAGTCTATCATCAATAAGTAGTGGATCCCTTGAGTTATTTTCTTTCCACTTTGCCTCTAGAGCATACAGAGTCACAATAACACAGCATATGTTCTTCAAAGAGGTAGAGAAAGAAAAACTGCATCTTCTTAGATTTCTTAATATATTTTCAAAGATACCCAGGCTTTCACAAATTAAATTCTCAACCTCTATTAAATCCCTGCTGCATACAGCACTGTGCAAAACAAATCTTGAGCCACTCTCCATTTCTTTATATTTTGCTTCCAGTGAGTCAGACTTGAGCAATAGTCTTGGACAATGGTTGTCCAGGCTTTCTGAAGGTCCTTGAAAGGGCTTTCTTTACATTGGCTGCTTTTTCATTAATTTTGAGTCCTTGCGAAATAGGTGAAAATACAGCAGACGACTAACCCTAACCCTGGACTGAAAATCAGTGGAAACAGATCTTATCTGGAGTTTTTAGTTCAAACCATTATTAGGATGTGCAAAAGGGGTCAGGAGAGAGGTACAGCACTTAGTGTCTATATCCATCTGTAAAACACAGTGGAGGCTCTGTCATGGTTTGCTGTATTTCAGCCAGTGGTGTTAGGGATCTTGTCAAAAGTGATGGAATTCTGAACACAGAAAAGTACTGTCAGATTTTAATCTACCATGCATGTACCATCTGGAAAGAATCTGATTTGCAGCAGATTCATTTTTCAGCATGAAAGTGAACACACTGTCAGTGCAGAATACCTGGATAGAAATACACACAGTGGAACATTATCAGTCATGGACTGGCCTCCGAACTGTTTGGACCTCACCATTATTGAAGCAGTGTGGGACCAAGACTAAAGATGATTAATGATTAATAAAAGTAATAATGCCAATATTGATAGTAAAGCTTGTTAGATTTGTACAAGCTTATATACTGTATTTTCATATATGTTTGTATATGTTTCAATAAATTGCTCCGCCTATTTCACATGTTCCTGCCAAAATACAAAGAAATATCTAGTTTCATTCCTTCAGATTGCTGCCTTGCAGTTAAAAGTGTTCAAAAAACCACATTTTTTAAAGTAATTCTGAGCTGTACTGTACGTACAAGGGCTGGTCACTGTGCTGGCAAACAGAATGTACGCAGCTAAACAGAAGCTCTCGGGGCCAGATTGTCTGGTGCCATTCACACATGGTCTGGTGATGGTGATTCATAAGATTTTGTTGCAATTGCAGAAAAAAAAAGTCTGGAAGGCATTCAATCTGGGACCATAAACACCGCTACAGAGCATCATCTAAAGATGGAGCAAGTGTTATGAAGAGCATGTACGTGTCATCAACATGTGTGCCTCGTGTGCCCATCTTTGTCTCTGTTTTATGGGCATTCGGTTTATGAGCGCATGATTCAACCGCAGACAGAGTATGTATGTGTAATTGTGTTAAGGAGTGGAAATCAAATATGCTAGATTAAATGACAAAGCAAACAGATGTGTGTCTCTCTGTAATGGGAGAAAACATGGGTGTGGTAGACAGATCTAATAAAGCAGGCAGTATGGTGGCAATAAGCTGAGTTAAGTAACCTTGATTCCATCTATTAACACTGTTTACCATATCCTTTATTACAAAGAGATGAATCGCAGCCCTTAGCTAAAGCAGTGCTAAATCAAATAGGATTTAAATGCATTTGCTGCTAACTCAAATGAGATTCAAATGCATTCACTTGATCGCTATTTTGAAGCTGATTATTTTGCTTTGAATAAATACAGCCACGAATGTGTGTAGGGCCCTCTATGAATATGTCACAGTGTACATGTTTTTTATGCTCTCATGAGTATGTGACAATTGATAGTTCTATGTACAGCCAAGTCATAAGGTGACAAAGAGTGTGTTAAGGTTTTACAGCAATCTGCTCACCGGTGGAATATTGGTTGGATTCCAAAGGGCCGGGAGTACATCAGACATATGGCAAAACAGCTGCTGCTGTACGAAAGATAAGCTAAACTCTCCATCATGCCATGTGACACCTCAGAGAGCCTCGCTGCACACATCGATCTCCATAGGCTTTTTACTGCTTGTCAAACTCTGAATATATCTGCCACTGTGAAAAAAGGTAGCCTGAGGGGATAGGTATTGCAGAAGGGCAGAGTAAGACGCAGGCAAGGAAAGGGTTAATCAGGAGGCAGAATGATTTGAAAAGAGAGGTGATACAAACTCCTGAATGTGCATAAGTTGAAGGAAGACGAATGTAGACAGAAAAGAGGAGGAAAACAGGAAGGATGTTGTATTGCAACATCCTTCCTCACGTCCTCCCAGGAGACTTATACCCCGAGGGAATACTGTGATCACTGCTATGTATGTGTGCATGTACATGCCTGCGTGTGTGTGTGTCACAGTAGGTGGTTTCAGTATGAACTATCACACAGTTTATTCATGACAGCTCCCTGCTGATGGGTACAGAGACACCGAACAACCTGCTTGCACCTCAGTGCTTTCCTGTGTCACCACCATGCAGTCACTCACTTTTCATTTTCTTAGATAAAATGTCATTGTTTGCACATTACTTAGACCAAGAGCCTGCTTTAGCTAATACTTGGAAAGAGTGATGGCATGCATGTGCATCCATCTGTTCATATTACAGTTATATTTACACAGTTTGAAAAAAACCCCCACCAAATGTCTTAAGACATGTGATGTGTTAATGACTGTCTTTTGTAATAGTATATAACATGTATCCAAGAAGCATGAAGTTTATTTAATGCAGATTACTTTCACCCTGCAGGACAGACCCCATTTTTACTACGCACTGTTATTTGTGCACGCAAGATGCCATGAAATGAAGTTAAAGCTGAAGTGACATGGGTGGCAGACAAGTTCCAAATTAAAGCAGTTGAGACTCGATACAGACAGTGTTATTATCTTATGGCTATCACACCTAGTTACACATTCAGCAGAGACACAGAAGCATACTAGGGTTCTAACAAGTCTGAAACTGTGGCCAAACCCTAATTCAGACAAACCGAGAGGATTTACGTGATAGAAACACGTCAGAAGGACAGTGTAACAAAATAAGGGAAGGGCTGCTTAATTGCTTCAGCTAACTGCAGGGATACCACTGGTATGTTAGCTAAGCTTTGTGGTGAAAAATACTTTAACGGGTGTCTGTTTAGCAATTCTTTATTAAAGGCTTGTTTTGTGTTGGGGTAAACAACATGTGTGTGTGTATATATATATATATAAGTAATAGTAATTGCATTATTTAATGGTTTTCTAATTAGATCGTGTTCATTATGCTCATAGTCATGTAGAACTGTTAATCTCCAGTCCGGTTAGTGCCGGGTCTGGTGAAATCTATAATGCAAATTTTCAGGCATAACTTGATCTTAAAGACTGCCGAATAATGCAGTTTTTTTTTCAGTCATGATCCAATCGTGATTAGGTAATCGTGAATATAATATTGTAATATTTATAATTAAGCCCCATCTGCATCCATAAAAGACTTTAGACATACACAGATAATTAGCTTATAAATACTAGTTACTGATGTGGTAAAATTATTGTCTTTCCCATTCATTTTCCCTCTCCATTTCATTTCCAGGTCAGTACACACTGTGCTTTACTCCCATAGTGGCTTCAAAGTTGAGGTTAATTAAACATGGTAACTCCCTGTTTTTCACCACTAACAATTATTTTGTCACCAAATTTTTATTGACATTCCATTAGCATCACTGTTTGTGCCCTCGCGAATATCAAGCTCTGCTGCAGCCTTGGTTTGGTCCACCGACTAAAAGTGCTGGTAAAGAAATATTCATAAATAAAGTGGTATGTTGATGTGCTGAAGTGAACTCTCTTCTGAACATGAAACAATGGAAAAAGAAGAGCTTTTGTGTGTACAGTATACACAAACAGCCAAACTTAATCCAATTCAGGTGTTACATCCTTATCTCTCTCTAGTGGATTCTCGCCAATCAGTATGAAGTATTGAGAGCGTGTAATAGGTGGCCATTGTGTAATCAACTGGGGATACTATGCTCACTCCATGGTAAAATGGGGGAATGAGAGAACGGGATGAAAAGCGTTTTATGCAATTTCAGCTTGACTTACAGAACTGTTGTGTCGGTTGCCTGGTAACTGTAAAACTGAGACGCAAGTGCGGAGATGCTAGTGAACAAGTCTCCCTCCATTTCTTTTTTTCTTTTTTCTTAGCAGCTTGTCCTTTATGTCTATCAGCTGTATACACCGTATATTCCTCCTTTGTTATGAGTGAAAAGTTGTAAAAACCCACATGTTTTTTTCACCTTTTGTCCGCTTTTTTTTCCCACAGATTTTGACTTAGAAAGATCACAGAGGCAGAGTTGTGACGGGGAACTCATACTTTGACATCAGGCATGAAAAGCAGGGATATAGAGAGGTCAGACACGGCTAAAGGAATATTTCACAAAGCCATCAGTCTCATGTAGAAAGCAGCCCTGGTAGACATGTGACGTCCACTTCCCTTTTGTCTGTTGGGCCCTCTCCCTCTTAACCAGTGACACAACAACAAGGTGTGAACATTTCAAGTGTCTGTGTGTGTCTGTGTGCATTTGTGTGCATGTGTAAAAGAGGAACGATGTGTCACGTGGTCACTTTTTTTGCCCGATGAATATGACATGTAATATATGTTTCTTTTGTAGCACTTTTTCTTGCATTTTCTTTTATCTTTCATATTCTCACTTCCCCACGCTACCTTGCATCTTGGCAAGTTGTGAAATAGTACTAACAAAGCGTAATCATCTCTGTCAGCCACTGAAAATTGGCTATCAGGATTTAATGGCCCTCAAATATAAACAAAACAAAATCCATGTGAGAGTCAAGGGAGTGTACGGACTGTTTAGCAGCTGGTTTGTATCTCCGGGCCGGCATTCAAGGATTACTTTTTGCTCCCTTTCTGATAGTAAATTTAAAATTCTGTATGAAATTTCCATATTTGTCATTGAGAGAGAGCGCAGTTTATTAATCTGTAATCGAAAAGAAACCACAATAATTTTCATAACCTGCAGACTCGGCACCTGCAGTGAGATTCTCTTTGTTCTCCCGCTCCCTCATTCTTTTTCAGGCCTTGTCTCTTAGAGCTGTACACGTTTTCAGGCTCACTGGAGGCATTCCAATAGATCCATCAATTTGGCAAAGCAGTGTGTGTGAAGCATAAGAGTCATTCCCTCAGGATACACACGCAAATACACAGACACACACACGCACACTAATAGACAATCTATGTTGTTTATTTGCCTCTCCTCTGTGTTTTTACCTGCAGGATGTCTCAGAGGTGATGCTCATGTGTTGGTTAGGTCCTCTATGTTGTGGTTCCATTTGTTTTTCATACATGGCTTTGCTGGCCTGTACTGAATAAGCTACTAATTGAATACTCCCATAGCGTGCCATACACTGGTTTGGACACCATCCCTGTATGTCCTTCACTTCGCTGATTACAGCGCTGTCAGTCACAGGATTATATGATGGTTCACCGGTGTCGGAATGTGTCACTGCATCCAAACATATAAATCATTACTATGAAACAAAATCTTTATTTTCTACCCAAAGTCAAAAGACGGGCGGCAGCACAAATCCACAACATGACACGTACAGTATGCTCAAACCCATATACTGTAGGTCTGGCAGTTAAAAAACCAAAAGCACTCTTGCATGATCCACATGATGTGTCTCGACTAATTAAAAGGTGTCACACTCTAAGGTCTCAATTTGCTGATGAGCTAAATCAGGACATTCTCTTTCAGGGTTGACTGATCTGTGCGGGTGGGGGTTCAGCACTTGTGACTGACATCCAAGATAAAGACAATGCTGTTTCTGCACATATGCGACAGATGCAGACACGCTGTTCTTCCTACAGTTATCTAATCAGTTGTTCTGTCTTCTTTCTTTGTTCTTTTTCCTCTGTATTCTGACATCTGCCTCTCTTGCTGTCCGTCCAACCCCACTTGCCTACTTGGGGACTTCAGTGATGGCTTCAAAAGGCAAAGTTCGAGGTGAGTGGTGGCTGCTGCTGCTGCTTTTCCTGCTGTGCCTCAAACTCAACCTGCCAAACCAATATCAGAAAAGAGACTTAACCTTTTATTTTTAAAAATTAATGGACGAATATTTTAGTCTATTTGCTTCTATTCTTTTGTGTGCGTGTGTGTCTGTGCTGCTTTTCCCTGACTATTTTGAGAATAGTCATGTTTGTGTATTTGGGTGAAAGGGTTGTTTTTTTTTCATTTCAGATTTCTAATACAGGGTTTTGCCATAGTGGGATTTATCACTATCCCAACACTGAAAAATAATGTGGAAAAAATGATTTGCTTGAGAATAAAATTAGACAGTTTGTTTCAACATAGATTTTTAGATTTGTAAATTAGTACTAGGGAAATCATTTAGGTATGTATATACTGCAAAGACAGCTCAAGGTCATGCAATTATTAATCAACTCTTTAACTGTGTGATAATGTCCTTTGCCATTGCTTTTATTGGAAAGGTGGCAGTAAATTAAAGAGATCCAAATCTTCTCCATCATCTTCTGTGTCTGCGCTATGGCAGCGAGAACGGATTATAGATCAAAAAGTGAGTCAGAGAGGAGAAGCAAAGTGTTTATTTGAGAGCAGATAACCTGATTTCATTCTGCGTGCCTCAGCAAATATGCTTCTCAAAGACTAAGAATTTATTCAACCGTGGTTATAATCCCTTTCTGTTTAGTTACCATCTTTGGCTAATGATTACAGATACACACACACACAACAGTCACTTCCTAAGCAGAGATGTGATCATAAGTCAGATGAAAGGATTGGTATCAGCTAAGGTTGGCATACCTAATAAAAACACTCAAACTGTATCAAAGCATATTTGGCAGAAATGAAGCTCCTTTTTTAAATTTTATAGATTTTTCGCAGTGATTATGCAATAAATACATTTCTTCAAGAATCATAATCTGAGCCAAATTTTTAAATTAAAGTGGCAGAACTTGAAAGTGTTTGGCACTGTGCAAAGCTTTTATATAACTCAGGTTATTATGATGAGATCGCTTTGGAGCTCAGTCCCAAATTCATCCTGCAGCATGACTGTGACAACAGCAGGGCAGTCAGAACCAGAAAGAACAATCCTCGACAACAAGAAGAACATGGCTCCCGCAGCAGATGGCATGAGCCCTGATCGCAACTTCATGGAGTCAGTATGGAATAAAATGAATAAACAGAGGCAATCAAGACAGAGGAAATATGGCAAGTTGCTCATTATTTTAAATAAAATAGCAAATCAGCTCATGTGAACAGCTTTTATCTTAATCCAGAAGCCTCCTGTAGAAAAGCAACATTTTATATAATTATTTTTGTGCTCAGAGCTCGTACGGACCTTCTACACAGGTCCTTCCAGTGTTTGTTTCCTTATGGTGCATCTTAACATACAGGGCTAGAAAAGCTGTATATTACTAACCCAGTCTGAATGTAATGGAAGGAAGTGAAGGAAGCAACACTTGTTGTTCTCAGAGCCTGCTGCCGAATGGTAGATTTGGTATAATCCTCATGTTAAAACCCTGTCATCGCCTTACATCCTCCTTCCCTGCTATCCTCAGCTGTAGTGATAGTAGTCACAGGATCAACATCACATTCCCCCTCAACACTTCGCTACAGTTTTTTCTCATTTTCCCGCTGCGTCTGAATGCATAATGAATTTAGACCACCTCTTTCCTGATCAGCATCCAGCTGCATGTGTTTAACTGTATCATCTCTGTCTCACTCACTCTTGATTCCCTCCTCTCTTTAAAGGCTACCCTAACCTGACTATCATCCTTTTCTATCTTACCGCAGCAGTATAGGAAATCCATCGCACTCTTTAATAGGGGGAACAGAAGATGTGTAGATCAGAGTCGAGCACATGTCTCCGGCCTGCCTCTCTTACCCTTATAATGAGGCTACTGGTAGGAAAACATAACAAGCCAGATAAGATTCATGCTGATCAGTGGGTGGATAAAGGCTTAGTTCACCTCAAAGTATCGGTTCATCGGTATGTGTGCGACTGAAGGACTGAGTGGATGGTTAGGGGTGCCTTTATTCTTTTGTAAATGTATATATAGCATCGCCAATTACTGCATACAGCATGAAAGATTAATTCAAAGATGGGTTTTTTTCTGTTCTTCTACTTTTTTCCTTTTTTTAACTTGTGGAAGTTTAAATCGCAGTTATATTTCACTGTCAGCATTGCAAATGAGCACGAAGAGCAAAAAAACAGCACAAAAAATAAATATATGGCACTTGTATGTGCACAAGTGACACAATTTCTAACTAAATTTAATTAGTGTTTTTTAAACTTTACAAAATCATTATCTAGAGTGAGTCTTGTACATGCATCACTTGCGCCGTAACCACAACACATAAGTCGATTGGCCAAAATATTTACAAAGGGCTGCTCATAAAATATTCAAATAGTCACTGATAAAATACTGTCTATATATTATGTAGATGGCATGTGGGTCTCCTCACCAACTCATAGTAACACTGCAGTGGTGGTGTTTCTACAGAGTCACATCTGAGAAAACGTTTTTACAAGCACATGAATTATATTTTCGCTGGGAAAGAATAATTCAGTATGAGCAAATGAACTTCT
The DNA here is from genome assembly GCF_013358895.1 of Oreochromis aureus. Classification (NCBI taxonomy): domain Eukaryota; kingdom Metazoa; phylum Chordata; class Actinopteri; order Cichliformes; family Cichlidae; genus Oreochromis; species Oreochromis aureus. The sequence continues at coordinate 15,561,240 of NC_052951.1, read as the reverse complement.
ATTTTCTGCTCAAATGTTAAAGCTATTAGCTGCATACTGTAAATACACAATCATAACATCTTTTAATAAGTTTCACTCAATTTTCCTAATTTTCCTTCCCAGCATCCCAAAGCAGCAATTTTGGCATAGTGGCCAAACCGCATTACTATAACATCTGTATTCATCAAGTGATGCACACTGGCTCAAAAGCATTCATTCAGTCAATGGAAAAAGAGTCAATGCGAAACTGAGTGTTAGAAACTCTGCAAAAGGCCTCTTCTCATTATAAAAAGACTCTAAGACATAAAAGATGCGCTGTTAACATCTGGTACTAGATAGCAGGGTCTTGCTTAGCCTGTCGAAGCTGTTTTTTGACTGGCACACAGTTTGGGCTTCTCAATCTACTTCGCTGTAGTACATATTAAACAAAATGCTAAAATCAGTCAATTTCTTTCTTTCCATTTTTTATCTTATATTTATTTAAAGATAATCTTGCCCCAAGTTTTTGGAATCACAAAACTGTGAAGTTTAGTAAGTTTGCTGCAAGCCACAGGTTGAGACCTGTTTTCTGCTTTTCTATACATTTCTGTACACAACTACTTCAACTCAAAGAATACAAAGTCACAAGCAACTCTTGTTTGCAGCCTACTCATGATGTACAATGAGTTGTTCACTTAGATGAAGAAAATTGTAACTTTAAAAATATGCATGCCGTCAGGAAAGTTGTTATAAGAATTTCTGTAAGTCAAAATTATAGCACACATGGGAAATTTAGTGTGCAGACCGTCTCAATCAACCCCCGAAAGTCCAAAAAGGAAAACCTGTAAAAGCTGGAACCTCAGCACGGTGCATGCATATGCCACTGGAGGCACACACACATTTTTAAAATATATATCAGAAAGCTGTTTTTCTATAGACTTCTGCAGGACCGGAAGTCTTTTTGCAACCACAACTATAACCTTCTGATGTCCTTCACATGGATTGAACGTTTTTAGGCACTTCCATATACTCTGATATTATTAACATGTGAGATAGCTACACATGTGAAACCGTTTCATTTATGTCACCTGCCTAAATTCATGGATTTCAGCATATTTCTTCTTCTTTGTATGTCCCGTTTCTGTTTGTGTGCAGCCCCCTGCTTGTTGTCCACCCCTCCTATAGTGATACATCCATTCTACTGCATTTTACAATTTTACAAAAGAATTTACTGAAAAAACCCATATAAAACATACATAAAACCTCGAAGAACAGACAAAGAGAACTTTTGAATCTGCTCTGTAGCAGGATTGATAAAGAGGAAGTGCACTTGTTAAATTTTGTATTTACATTTATTTAAAGTATCAATCTAGCTTGCTTTCCTAATCTTTTGAGACAGACGGCTCTCAAAGTTTAGGAGCATTAACGACAAAAACTGCATCCCCAGACGAAAAAACCTTGGATGTCTGTGAAAAATATTGGCTGTCTTCCAGTTGGCAGTAGAGGATCCAAGAGTCCAAGGGCTAGATTTACTAACAGTCTGCGCCAGCGCAAACCCTCTTTTGGCATTAAAAAGCAACGACTGGGATTTACTGAAGAGACACAGTGTCAGTTTTGCGACTGACAGGTGTGGATCGAGGTATTTTTGCAGCTGGACTTATTGCCTATATATTTCTAAGAGTTTCCCTCTCAGGGCTCAAACTGTTTTGGTTCTACAGAAAAAGTGTGAATGTGTAACTACAGCAGTGCATGGTGTGCTGCCTGACAAGGTTGGCAAGTGGTAGCATGTATAATGAGGAAAGTAATGGACCAAGACACCTGCCCTGTGCAACACCACAGGAAATGAGGGCAGTCTCTGTGGTATTATGTGCTCTACTAAGTGAAGATGTGATAGTGGTCTGTCTCTACTCAGTATTCTAGTATCTGAGTTCTGAGGCTTCTTCAAAAGAGGCTGTACTACAAGTGTTTTGACTGTGGATTTAAAAACTCAAATAAAAAATTCAGTTAGTGCATTTCACAATAATAACAACTGGATTAAGTTATGAGATATAAGATTTTCAAAGAGTTCTGAAACAGAGACAGGGGAAAGTTTGATCAAATTTGGAGGTTTTATGCAAGGTAAGACTGTATGGAAACCTAACGTCCATTGGGATGCACTCTTTTCTACCTGTCAAAAATATTACCTTCCCATCTATCCATCCGTTCATTTTCTGCATCTTACCCGTTCCATAGTGCAGGGGCACCAATCAAAGCAGAGCTGCCCAGACCTTCCTCTCCCCATCCACCACGACATAATCTGAACTGTTGATTTGTAAGATCGGTAATCGTCAATTGGAGTGATTTCAGTCAAAATGAAAAACGTGTGACTGTAACTGCAGCTAGTATCAGCCCTGTCATTGTGACTGACTAATAGCTGTGGCAAAAGTGCTTTGTGGCAAAGTAAGTCTGACACCAACCAAATGATGAGAGCTGTTTCTTTTTTCTTTTTTTTTTTAAATTAGTACTTTCTGCCCACTGAATCTTGCAGGTCCTCCTGGGGTGACGAGCATTTCCCCAGATCCTTCTTAAATGAACAGAATCTGTCAACACATCACTACACATTAGAAAATCACACTGTGTCATGTTGATTTGGGGAATTTGGGAATTTTTGGTGGCAGCAGTGATTAGTTTGATTTCCCTCATGAATGCCACCCTAGCCTGCGATTATCCTGCTCTCACCCTGTATGAAAGCATAAGAGATGAAATCCTTCCTGTGATAAAAAAGAAGATGAAGTCAAGTACACTCTTCCTCCACATCATTTTGCAAGAAAACACAATAAATTTGATTTCCCTGCCCTCATGCTTTCATGATATTTAATTTGAATGACCTACTAAGCCAATAAACATGTGGATGCCTGCTAATATTGCTTGGCCTTATATTCAAGAAGAAATCGAGCCAAAGCTTTGCCTTCATGTCCTTATAAAGTGAAAATTTCAATAGATGAAGCTGTGATCTTGCTATTTTGAAAAACAGTGAAGATAACATTTAGTGGATATTGCACCTATTACTATTACATATAAAGCGCACAGTAGTATGTATAGCACAAAGAGGGTACACAAAGATATGTATTTAATAGTACCTGCTTAAATTTTATGTATAAATCAGGACTGCATAACTTTTGAATGTTTCCAAAGTTTCTGCTTGACAGTTCAGAGAATTTAGCTGTGCAAGAAATGGCTCTTTGATGGCTAGAAGGAAACATTTAAGATATTGTTCCTTTGTTTCTGCTCTCGCCTCAGTTGTTTTCTTCATTCTCTCCTTTTTTCTCCCTTTTTTTTTTTTTTTTTGCTTTCACTTATCTGTCAAAATATGTGCTTATATCCTTTCCTAATTTTCTTTTGCTCTCCGCTTCGTCGTCTTCTTCTTCTTGCTTGTTTGCTTTTGCTAGCTGGAAGAAAGCACTGTATGAAGTATTTATGAAGGCCTGGTTTACCTCCGTCATAAAACCGTGAGATGTCTGACCTTGGCTCAGAAAGGATAGTGAGATCCCTGGCCATTCTGGACTGAGCAAGCTTGAACTCAGGCAGCTTACATGCTGAGAGTGGGCAGAGGTTTATATCTCTGCCCTTTAAATTGATGTGGCTGAATCAAGGGCAGAAAATACTGGGCAAATGGTAGAAGTGTCTGGAAACATGTCTGGTCACCAATTTGAATTTGGGTTGTGGGCTTTTATAAATTTTCATATGTAGGTTTGGCTCCTGAAAAGTGGCATCGCAGAAAAGTTCAGCTGTGGCAGGTCTTTGTAATCAAAAACAGAAACAAAAAAATCAAGAGGAGATACGTGAGCTGGCATGTTTGTGCTTTGTAAACTCGAGAAACACCACTTCTTCTTCGGTGTTTCCCCTTATATCATATTAAATGATATTATTGTCCTTGTATTAACAGCATGTGTTAACATTATTCACTCAGTGGAAAAGGAAAAACCATACACAAACAAACCTGGACTCTCTCTGTAACACTGCTCTTAAACAACACCTAACAGCACCATGGAGAAGTAGGTGATATTTTGTTGATCTGACTCCAAGGGCCAAGTTGGATGTCAAGTTTGCAACGGCAGCACCAACAGCTGCCCAGTCTAATTACTGTATGTAAATGACAACAGCACTGCCGTAGCCAGCCTCTCTGGTGCCGAATAATTAATTTCATATCTCCAGATCAAAAATGACTGTCCTGAGGTGATTGTATGCCCGTGCTGAATACAAAGGTAGCTCCACCCTCTGCAGGGGTTGCATTCAATTTGCTCACAGCAAGAAACTTATCATTGTCAAAAGAGCAAGCTCAGATTAGAAATACTCACGCGGGCATGCTCGCTTGCAAGCGCAATTTACATACGCCTCATTTGCCAAGAGAAAAAGAACAAAGCTGAAAAGTGAATGTTTATTCAGTTATAAGAATGAAAACAGAGAGAACCACTATAACCCAATTTATGTCCATTTGCATGACAATATTGTTCATATAAGGACAGGTGACAGATTAAAGTAAACACCTGAACTGTAGACCCCTACAGAGAGGGGATCAGGTGGCTCTGTTATGCTGTGAGGGGCATAATGATGGCACTGTGTGGGACCACTTGCCCTCTTAGAGGGAACTATGGCAGTTCTAAGTGATTACTTTGGCGCTGTAGTGAAACATTTCAATCCTGATGGGGATGATCTCTTCCGGGATGAAAATAATGTGATCTGTAGGTCACAAGGGATCACCTATAAGAAACATCGAACTGAGATGTCTGACAGCACGCTCCACTGCCATCATCAAAACCCCAAATAAAAGGAGCATCCACACAGGAAACGACTAGCAGCAACAGGCTGACCAGGAGCCACAAAAAGTCAGTGACATACAGCGACTTCAGGTGATGGCAGGTGATATAACTTGTGGTGACACAAGGCGGGCAGGTCCTGAGCTTCTCAACCAGCGATTAAAAATTAAAATGAAGAAAACCACTGATTAGTAACTATATAACTTAGGCAACCAGACACTACAATATCTGCTAGTAACCGACAATCAGCTACAAAGTGATGGGCGATGAGTGTGGGTGCTTCTTAAGGGAATATCTTTGGAGAACCTGATAAAACAACACCCTCCTAGTGGTCTTACTAATTTTAATAATGATTACTAAACTTAGATATAGAATAACAAAATGTATAATGATATGTCAACTGTATAAATATTTATTGTCGGGTATTAATTAACTGAAGTTTGGATCATACGTTAGAAAAAGAAAGGTTAGCCCCAAAACACAACTGAAAGAGGCAGAGGTGTAAAGATGATGATAACAATTAGAACTGTGTGAAGTCTTCACCAACTATACAAGGTTTTAATGGATAAATGCACACAGGGAGAAAAATGGAAGGCAGATTTTAAATATTTTCACTTATGAGCGTTTTGGCAGCAGTGAAAGTGCTTTAAATCTAACTCTGCCTCCCTTTTCAAGCAATACCAGTCTAAATGCATTCAATTGTGTTTTTATTGCCGGAGATTTCACTTTGTCTTCTCTTTTCAAGATATTCAAAAGATAAATTACATATGGTGCTTTAGACTCCACTCATACTCTTGTTCTTAAAAGCTGCTATATACTTTTTGTCACAGTGGTAATTACCCTTTTTTTCCACAGGAACATGCAATTTCATTTCATAGTGAACGCTAAAGGCTGGCTTTTTATGCCAGGCGTAATAGTGTTATGAAATGTTGATAAATCACATTGGAGATGCAACATTGATTTAGGATGGATGTTGATAGAAGGCGTGAAAAAGGTCACCGCAAAAGAGAAAAGAGACAACGCCGTGTACGCAGCGTGTTCTTGAGAAAAACGAAGGAGAGAGTGTGAAAATTGTCACAGTTGGAGGGAGAGTCCCAGAGTGAGGGCAGTGAGTGATGATGCTCTTCTCTGACATGTTAACTTCTGTTCCAGGAAGTTACTAACCACATTTTGTGCTTCATGTGATCGACCCTAGCCTTTCCTTCCTGGAAATGACAGCGTATTCTTATTTTTATTTTTATTTTTCCAGTTGCGTGTTCAATATTTTTTCTGATGCTTTAAACGAATGAAGAGGTTGGAGAGTTTTTATTCTCAAGGACGCTGTGACAGGATACATCCCTGGCTGATGAATTCACACCAGCTCTTGAGATGATAAAACTGTTGACCTTGTACCATCTCTCCAATCACCAGGCCACCCTGCTGCCTGACACTTTGAGAATCACTCTGAAAACCTTGTGTACCCAGCTGCGTAGCCACCTGTGTAACCTTATAGACACTAACTGGTCATGGCAAAGCTGTCATGTCCTATGTAATCTTTTGCCTCTCATTCATTATCTTCTTAGTGGGATGCCTTTTTTAACAGTGAGCCACTTAAAGGCCACGTTTCATAGTGTCAGAGCATCTGAGAATATGCTTTGCAGGGTGGCTAAACCTTCGATGCGGATTCAGATGCACATTTTTTAACACAGGATTATTGGAAAAACATCAGCAAGTGCTCGTAATACATTTATTTTTGTATTATAACATATAGCGATAATGGGAAATTCTTCTCTAAGGCCCTGCAGATCTAGTTCAGGTTCAAATGATTAATTGCTCTGAGCTTAACAGTTTAAATGCAGTTCTAGTGTGTTACATTGTGGGTTTTATTTTTGTGCTTTTGACTATTGTTCTTACTTGCGGTAATAACATTGTGCCTCCTAATTCCAAGGGAGTCCCACAAGAGCTCCCACTCAGTGTTAGAACTTCTCTTTTCCCAGCGCTGGAAATAAAATTAAAGTTTTAAACAAACCCGGAGATTAACCTAACTTGTGTGGTCAAGGAAACAAAGGCAAGCAGAAAAATGTATACACATATTTATTATTGTGTTTAACGTCGTAGATAATAGCCAGACTTAACAAGCTAACTCTTAGCTCTTTGCCAGTTCTCACATCTTACTTTTTATAACCCACACAAATTATGGCCATGCTCTACTAATCTGGAATTGTCCTTTAAATTTTAAGTGTGATCCCAAGCCTGCAATTATCACTTGTGCTTGACTGGCTTAAAAGGTGACTCGGCTAATCAAAACTGTGGCCTGCCTCTTCCCGTCCTGTAATCCTGTATTCTCGGCCATACATCACAGCTCTACAGCTCAGTTGAGCTCCAGTCCTGGTATAAAGGTCAGTAGCTCCAGGCTGTCCATCTGTCTGCTGCATCTCTCTCTTTTTCTCTGCTTCTTGAATGCCTAAATAAGAAAGGTTAGTAGACTCGGCTGCTCTTGCTTGAAAGGTCATGTGGGGGAGCAGACAGGAAGCACCCAGGATACTCTTATATTCGTATCAGTGTTATTTGTCCAGTCATTTGCTTGGGCAAGAAGCGGCTGAACTGGCCCGTGCATTTTTCTATAATGCCTTTCATGTTTAGGCACTAAAAGTAAAGTGGGAGCTGTGTGAGGACTATAGCATTAGTTCCTCCTGTCGCTGAAGTTACCACAGCTTCGTGTGTGCATGCAGGGTTCTTTTGATGCTGCAGAATGAATTAGGAGCCAATCAGAGCCCACCTTTATGGTAATTTGTGACGGATAAGAATCTACAGCTAAAGTGTCTGAAACTTTTGCACAGTATAGTAAGTGATCTAATTCGAGCTAAATAAAGCAGAGCTAATTTCATTATGTCATTACTTTATAATGTCATGTAGATGAGAGGATTGTTGACCTGTCTTAGCCTTAGCATGTCAGTCAAGGTGGAGGGCAATTAAAATGACCCCATTCGCCGTGACAGATAGAGCACAATTGAGCAACAGAAAAGAGGTAGGATCAAGATAAACTTTAAAGACTAGGGAGCAGCAGGAGACAGAGAGAATATGAAAATGAGAGACAAAGCAAGTGGAAATGCCACCCTTCAGGGATCAACTAGAGGAGAAAACGTGACAGAGAGGGTGGAGGGAATTGAGTGGAATGGATGTGAACTGGAAAAGACAGAGCAAGAAACTGAAAGTAGGAGAAAGAGTGGAGTTGAAGTGAGGAAAGGGCCTAAATTTAGACATGGAAATCAGGAGAGAACAGCTGCCTCCTTCCCTCAGGAGATACATTTAAATCAGGTCTGGCTGGCCAGAGGGGAGAATGGAAGAACCTACTCCACTGGCCAATTAGGCGCAAAGAACACTACGCTGTTCTAATATAACCATCATTGTGGCCCCTTTGGCCCTTTCAGTCCCAATGGAAGTGTAGCACCAGACACTGACGCAAAGCATAGACAGAGGGATCCCCGGACTATTGTAGATCTGTGTAGGAGAGGAGAGGAAAGAAGAGGAGAGATGAAATGTAAAAGCTAATAGTTTAGCGTGTCTAGCCGAAGTAAACCTATGGCATAAATATCTTTATATCGGCCTGATAGACCAGTGTGCCTCTGCTACCAGACTGCTACCAGTCAGTCACTGACCAAATAGCTTTACATATATCCAATTCTGGAAAGGAAGTGCAAACCAACTTATGGTGAAAATGTTATGGCATGTGGCAGGCTTTATGTCATTCCATGTTGACCTGCAGCAGGCTGACGTTTCCCTCTCACAAATTGCTGCACTTCGTAGTAGAAAACTACAGCTCTTATTTTGTTTTGTAGCAATACGCTATGCAAACACACATATCAGTTTAAACTGCATACAGATTTGAATAAAGCTACATTCAAAACAAAATAAAATGAGGTGTGTTACACAACATATCTACAATATAGTGCTAACGCAATGCCGAGTAATTAGCCAGGGTATCCATCTGTTTCCTTGTTGAAGTAGCTGTTGTTAAAAAATAGTTCTATCAAATTCCAACAGGATCAGCTCAGTCAGTACGAGGCAAAGCTGCAAACTAGCATTTTAAAGGTGTGATAAGAGAGCGATGTGGGCATTTAAATGTATTAGATAAAGAGTCACACTGGATCTTGGGGTGTTATGTTTTGAGATTTGATTTAAGTTAGCCATGTGCACTGGTGTAAAAGTTATTAAATGTGTGGTTTTACAAACTGATAAATGTTTGAATTTAAAGAAAACAAGTGATTTTCACATATCGATCAGATTCCGCTGGTAAGACGTAAAAATTTGGAGCCCAAAACCAGTGAAGAAAATTTGATCTTGTTGCATCGTAGTCAAAATGTATTAGCATCATAGCACAGTCACTATGTATCTTTCTACACACACACACATATATATTTATATAGAGAGTTGATCATTTTCTGATATTACAATTCTGATGCTGTGATACTTTTACATTCGGTTACTCCGTAAGTCTTTAGTGAAAATCTGAATGAGCGAGCCACATTTTGGAAATGCTCATTTTCCCCCAAGACATACGTGGCATTTTGCCATACTCATTAAATCACTCAATTCTTCCTTGTTTGTCATAAGCAGATAATTTGGAAAACAAACTCGTCTATTATATTTTAAGATATAAGTGAAGAGTTGGCAACACAACAAGCAAGCGGCTCCCCAGACACATCTGCTGCGGTAATGAACTAAAATTATATTTTGCAAAATCTCACTCACAAAACATCATTGGTACCATCGGGTATGGCGGTTAACCATTAACTTCTCTTTGTGGCCAGCACAAAGGAAACAAAATGTATCACACTGGGCCGCACGTCGCTCCACTGCGTGAGCGAGAAAAATGAGAAAAAGTAAGTGATTTAAAGAGAAGGAGTAATAAAGAGAGTGAGGGCAGGCGCAGCAGAACGGTAAATCGCTGGCAGATCATGCCTCATGCAAAACTTTCATGAATAAAACATATTCCTAGCCTCCCATAGCTCACATCCATTTTTCCTTCGTTTCCCTCCTCTTCCCGCTCTATCTCTCACACGCATGATTAACCTCGGGAGGCCTTAATCAACACTGGAAATGACCCGTGCTCCATGACTTACCTCTCGCTTCCTCTCTTTCTCTCCTTCACCTCACCTTCTCCTGTCTCCGCACATCCTTCGGCGTGGGTTTCCCCTGCCTCGTCTGCTCGCCCAGAACACAAAACACCGTCTGCGGGTTTGTTTATGCTACCTGTCCAATAATTAACTTATGTAAGGAAAACTCCATTAGCAACGTTCAGTGGATATCGTGGCGTTTAAAATCTCACAAATTTGAAAAAAAATTTTCACCTTATATATGTTTTTCTTTTCTTCAGTGTTTCCTAATCCTTGCCTGGGGAGGAATGGCGGTTTAAGACGTGAGAGTTAGCTGGGGATGAATAATCTTTCTTACCTAAGCCTTCATTCACACAGTCTTTAAAATCTGTCCTCCGGGGATGGGGACAGGGATAGATTTATGGTTATTATTATTTACTTGCTTACTTGCTCCCTCAGCCTTCACACTAAAGCGTAAGCAAACACACATGTACACCCACACGAGCAACAGTGTGAGCTGTCCAGAGTTCTGAAAACTGGCAGGCAGCTATTGGTGAACTGGCTCCAGAAGTGACCTGTCCATGGTGCTGAAAACTCCCTCTATTCAGCTTAGAGGTCACCCAGAATGATATCACTCAGTTGAGCTCTGCGATTCTCTCTTTGGATGCAGGCTTAACACAAATTAACATCCATGCATGCACACGAGTCCACAGAGAACAGTTTTTAATTGGTCTTCCCTGTGTAGCTAAGGTTTCAGGGTTGGTACCGCGGGCTAAATGCCTCCTGTGTGTTCAATGTTAGGGTCCAATTTAGCACACAGTAGTGACTGGCCAGTCTGCCTGAACATTTGCTTTGTAATTAGGCTGTTAAGCTTCTTTTTTTTTTTCAAACACACAAGACATTTTTGTTCTTCCCTTTTCTTCCCTAGCAAAGAGCCGATTTACTCCTCCAGTGATATTAAAGTATTTTACTTATTTTTTACAAGCATCCTTATCAACCAGCTGGATAAAAATCGAATTCCCCAGTTTACCTGCAGAGCTTCTTATTTTATATCGCCATCCTTGTGCTGAATTGAAATTCATCAAGATAATTTAATTACCAAAGCACCCTTACAAGTTGAGCAATCGCAAATGTGCCATCTGTCTGACTCTGTCTGCCCCTGCAGCTTTCTCTGTCCCCCACCTGATGCATCCACATCTCCTCTTACACGTTTCTCGTTTGTGTCGTTTTGCAGCGATAAGCGGTCAGTATCCTCTGGTTCAGAACGTGACTGTGACAGAGGGTGGGACAGCGAACCTGACCTGCCGTGTGGAGTTTAATGACAACACCTCCCTCCAGTGGTCAAACCCAGCACAGCAGACCCTCTTTTTTGGGGACAAGAAGGGTGAGTTGATGGAGCAGACACCAGCCACCACATGACAGATCTGGTCTTTAAAAGTATATGTTGGGTTTGCAGAGGAATGCATAAAACGGGACTGAATCCTTTTTTTGTTGTTGTTGGTTGGAGATTGACCTAAAAAGCCCAAAAATCATACTTTTTCTATGTGTCTGTCTCTGCTGTGTCTCAGCATCTGTCCCACATTTCTCGAGTTTGTGTTTTCATGTCTGTGCAGCACGTTCTTTCACAGTAAGGAGAAACAGATACACTCATGTCCCAGCTGCTTTTCATGATGTTTTTTGCAAAGCTTCCCTCTGTAATGTATAGTATGCCGTTGTTATTACTCTTTTACTTTGTTACTGTTACACACATAGATAGACACACATACCCCGCTACAAAGAAGCTGTTGGTGGTCGGAGTAGATGTGACCAGCTCTATTTTGAACAGTATAACCAGTGCTGATCATCACCTGCCATTAGCAGTTTAAGGGCTTTAGCTTCTCTATCTGTTTGTGTGCATTTTGTTTTACTTCACTGTAACGGTTGTCTGTGGTGAATGATTGGAAAGTATAACTGAATAAGGTAAGTGGGGGTGTAAGAACAGGCTAGTGCATTTTTCATCCATCCTATCTGGCATTTCAAGTACAAGCATGATCAGTGCAAACCTTGGATCAGATTAACCACCGCCAATAAAAAAATGATGTGGTGGATCAAATCCATTTTTATTTTCTATAACCCCTCAATCTACATTTAAAACCATGCTTAAAAGTTTTAAATTGATGTTCTGGTCAAGTTGGAAGATGAGATCATCCCACATAGGGATGGGTACCGGTTTTGGCACCGGTTCTGACATAAAGTAGTAACCAGACCGAAAAGCAGCGCACATTTCGGTCCTTTATTTCGGTGCTTTTTTTTTCCTGAGCTGTGATACACTTTAGATTCTAGCCAATCATTTTATGTTTCCGAGGATAGTAGGCGGGCCGAGGTACGTACGTTCTTTTAGAGCAGAGCTACAGATTAAAAATGCCCAAGGCAAAGCGGTCAAAAGTCTGGCTGTACTTCACAGCAAAAGATGCAAACTCAGCAGCCTGCAACAAGTGCTTTAAGCTAATACTGTGATACTGTGCAAATGAGGTAACTCCTCGAATCCGATGAAATACCTGGCAACGCATAGCGTTTTTTTAAAAGCCGAGAAATGCGCAGTATTTGATAGCTTGCTGCGAGACCTCACACCGAGCACATCTACTGCGGGTGTGGTGCCTGTTATCGGACCCGGAGTTAGCAACATCCCCCAAAAACCCGACGAGTAGAGTCCTGGCCCCTAGCCCTGTCAGCGTAGCAGAAATGATGACGGATGATGACGGCAGCAGCAGCCGTTCTCCTCTGCGTGAGTAGCTTCATGTTGTTCGTGTGTAATTTACGTTGAGTAGGCTAACACATTATTAAATTAATGCATGTAAGGTGAACTAGCAAACACCGTCGTAGTTAAATGCGGCTGTCTTCTTGTTTGATGGCAGATACTCCCTTCACCCTGGCCAAAAAGGCTAAAATGACCAAAGAAAAAGTGGAAAACAGCTAAACATGAGAGGTTTTTGGACAAAGTTTGTGTTTTTTCCATTGTTTAAGCACTGCTTCCAGTCAAGAGTGATACTATATATGCCCTATAGCTGCAGAAAAGGCTAACATTGTTATCATTTTACAAAAACAGCTGAACATGAGAGGTTTTTGGACAAAGTTTGTGTTTTTTCCATTGTTTAAGCACAGCCAAGAGTGATACCATATATGCCCTATAGCTGCAGAAAAGGCTAACATTGTTATCATTTTACAAAAAAACAGCTGAACATGAGAGGTTTTTGGACCAATTTTGTGTTCTCCATTCTTTAAGCACCGGTTTGAGCACCGTTTAAGCACCGGTGTTGTGCCAAAAAGTGATTGCCTGCCAAAAACGGATTTCCAATGTTTCTGTGTTATTTTTTATGTGTAATATCTTTACTTATGTTGGTAAATAGACTTCGGTGAACAGGGTTTACAAAGGGGTTATATATAGAATTAAAAAACTATCTGTTTTTCAAGTATCTTTACAACTCTGTGTTATTGTACTTACATTATAACCAATCCGGTCCTTTATCCCCACTTAAAATATTTTTACAGAACTATTGTAATATTTGCTGCCATTTCTGTTGTCCTCTTGGCCAACTTACTCTTACAAAAGACATTTTTAATGTTAATGAGATTTTTTTAATTGCATAAATAAAGGTTATATAAAGGTCACTGCCAAAAACTGATTGCGGCTTCTACCTTGTTACACGAATGTTGTTTGTGGCTCAAGATGACTTTATGTCATCCATGAGGGATGCGTTTGACATATGTTTCACATATTATAGCCCAACAAGTTACTTATAGAAATTTAAATACGAGCAATCAGTTTTTGGCAGACAATCAGTTTTTGGCACAACACCGGCACCGTTTCAAAAGTACCGGTTTGGCACCGGTATCGGATAAAACCTAAACGATACCCATCCCTAATCCCACACAGTCTGTTGGTGCTTAGCTCGTACCAGCATCAGCGTCTGCAGCACACAGTATATTAGGAGTGATGCAATATTGTTGGCTTGTGTATAAGTGAGAGCAATAAAGTTGTTGCTGATATTCAAAGACTCATTTTCACATTTTGTGGTATAGCCTTCATCAGCAGAGCATAACTTGCTGGAGTATCCAGTTAGCTATTTAGTGGTACATTTTTCCCCAGGTATTACAATGGGTTCTCAGACCCAAATGACTGTCATATAACGCAGAAGCGAACAAAAACACTTTGGAACTACAGTGAAATTTCATAGCACATAAAAACATCAGCAATGAAAGCCACATCTTTGTGAGAATTGCCTAAAGAGTGACAAGCAAAAAGTACAGACTTCACTTAAAGTGCGTGGGTGAGGGGCGTGTTTAAATCCAGTTTAATGATTTAAAAATGTTGAACAGGAAAGATTTCACACTTTTTTTTAATAAGAGGTGTTAATATCCATTTAATCAAACTCATGCTTCAAATGTATGAGTTTGTAAACATTTTGCAACTGTGAGGCTATGCCACAGTGTACAAACAGAGGAGAGAATGTTTAATGTTTTGTTATATAGGACTTTAACAATCTCATCAACACATCCCACTTTCAGGGAGAAAACAGCCTGGGAGTGATGTCGTCTGCAGAGAAGAATCGAAGCTCTGTATAAATAACAGTTTATATACCCGAGATCTGCATATTCCCACACAGACATTTCTCCATTAAACAAATGCAAGCCCTTGTTATCGTTCACACATTCACCGACGCGCACAAACACAATATCCTGTGTGCATGCACAAACTCTAGGTGTGGCAGGAAACTACGATTGTTTTAATGGCTAATAAGTACAGAGGGTTTATTCCTGACCTTTTACACCATCTTCAGTAGTGTCCCCATAAAGAGGATTCATGGGCCTTATTTAGTTGGTTCATGCCTGTTGGAGTGATTGTGCCCTGCGCATCTCTCAGCTGTATTATTTGAGTGTAATAGAGTATGAATCACACTCTCTTGTAAGTGTCTGGATTAAGCACATATGGGATTTACACAGTCTTTTTCCATTATCCCGCTGCCCACTGGGTTGCCTTGTCCAGTTGGGTGTTCGTGCACTGTACGCGTGTGTGTTTTCTGTGTTTGTGTTTGTATGTATTTTTGCATAGAGTAACTGAATGCATGCATGGGGCAAAGCATTTCAATTTTCAGTCATTCACGTTTTCACTTACCTGCCTTTTTTCAGAAAGAGCAGCGGTAAAAAGCTGCATTGAACATCAAATTCAACAGTTGATGTTCTCCGCAGGTTATTCCATATCACACCAGGGGTCGGGCTTGGGGGTCTATTTCATGGCATTTCCAGTGCAAGGCTCTGAGATTGGAAATGAAAAACCAGCCAAGGACTCTCTTATTATCAGAAAAGCAGGGGGATACTACTAAGGCTCCAGAGCTGTGTTGCTGTTTTGGTTTGGGTCTGTGTTTGTGTATGTGTGTGTATGTGTGCTTTGGGAGTTGTCTTGCTGAACGTGGCAAATTCAGATGCACATGCTGATGGGAGCACAGAGATGGTGAGTGTTTCCAAAGTGCCACTGGCAGTGTGTGAAAGGAAAGATGTCTCAGCTGCAAACGCCTTTGAGCACAGTAGGTTTCAGATTAATTTTCCCTGCTGCCTGTTGGGAAGAAGAAGATGGGGATTAGGGCAAGCACACAGTTGCTCAAAAATACAACCCCAACTCGGCAACTTTTTGCATACTTTGCTATGTCACAGTGGTTGAAAAAACTATTTTTCCCCCCGTCTCTTAATGTACAAGATATTTTCCATGCAGTTTAGCATCTACCTTGTTTGAACTTGCAGGTTCACTCCGTGTAAACGCAATTCTTCTTTAAATGTTAAAGGTCTATTTCAAAGTCAGCTACCGTAAATTTCACTGTGATGAATTGTGTTTTTTCCCCCACTCTAATTTAGACCGAAGGAATCATTTCAGATTTCCATATTGATGCGCGTCTTCTCAACAGGTTGGTGACTTTGCACTGCACCTGCATGAGCACGTGTCGCATCACAAAAGAACGTCACTTGCATCCGGGGTTAAACCCAGCCACAGAGCATTAGCATAAACATATTGCTTTTGGAAAGACAAATGCAGCAACTGACTCCATCGCAGTCTTTTGAGTGGTGCTGGTTTCTCGGCTGTTGTTGTTTAATGTCAGCGCTGAGACTCACCTCTAAGACATTTAGTCAGATGAAAGAGACTCCTCTTGTCTCCCATCCTCTCAAAGGTGCTGGCTGTGAAGAGTTGTTTGAATTTCAAATAAGTCATTGTCCCGAATGTAGCCAATTTTGTCCTTTCCATCACTTACCACTAAGGGACTTAAGCTGTGCTTTGACAGTGAGAGAGATGAGCGCTGGGCAAGAGGGATTCTCTCTTTTATAAGATTCAAAAGAAGCTAATATCTCCTTACAAATTGCTCTTTTGGTTGACTTGATAATAGCTTTATTTCCTGGATGGAGAAATTCTGCAATGACCCATGATTACAAAATATTCGTTATTCCCATACTAGAAAGAGCCTATGTATAATTACTTTCCAGGCTAAATTTGCAAGCCTATTTAGTGGACTCATCATGTGTGAGCGCTCGCTATGGTATGACATTTAAATCACTTACTCAACATGGTTGCTGTAATTCGCTAACCCTTTTACATACCATTTCTTTCTTTCTTTATGAACACCCACATGTGGGTTTTCATTTTCAACCTACTTCCTTGATTCTTTTCCCTTCTCTTTAATTATCTGTCCACCCCTACCTTCCAGACTATGGCAGGATCATGGTTTACCTGTCTTTACATGCATCATAAAGCGTTTCCCTGCAGCACAAACTTGGCAGAGCTGAATACATTATAGTTCTGTTCAAAATGATACTAAAGCTGGAGGCCTTTGTACTGGGAGCTGTGTGGCTAGAAAAGATGCTGCACATATTTCTCCAGTAATGTAATTAGTGGTCTGATATTTGGGTTTAGGTCATGTTGTCTTTGGACAACCTCCAGGAAAAAATAGTAACATGCCTTGCAGTGTGGTGGTGTAGTATTTCTTCAGGGTCAGAAATAGTACACTTTATTCTGGAACTGATATCATTTATATTTGCTCGTTTAGTTCCTGAAATAGTTTCCCAGCTAGATAAGTACAGGGAAACTATCGTGTTACACTATGAGAAGATTTTTATTTAAATTTTTTTGCCATTTTCACCTTCACTGAGTAGATGCGGCAGAGGCAGGAAATGTGAGGAAAGCGAGCAGATTGACATGCAGTAAAGGTCTAAGTTCAGCGTGAATCAAACCAGGGACTCTTAAAGATCCTTAAAGATATTTGCACCCATGTGGTATTCACTCTGAACACTCAGCTATTGAGTTGGTCTGTTTACAGTAGAAAAAGATAAAAATGGATTTTACAATAATAGTTCTCAGACACATCTTTTAGATAAAAATGCCATTGAATACCGTTCTTTTCATGTAAATGCTACTCTTCAGCAAATCCTCATAAGTGCTGTTCTGTATATGTATTTGTTATGAATATATGACTAGGCACTGAAATTAGTTTGACATCTTTCCAGCTAAATGCTTTATTATTGCTTTGATTTTGAGAGATTAATGCAAATTTTAAAGCATTTTTCATGCTCTTCAGTTTCTCTGCTCTTGCCTCATGCTGCTGAAAAGGCAAACTGACCATTAAAAGGTCACGCTGTCTTTGTAACTTCTAACGCAGTGTGAACTCGGGGAGCTACCTGAGTCCCACGCATATGCGCTGGCATATTAGAAGAACAGTCAAATTAAAAACTGCATTCTAAAAATGGGCAAGTTTTTCAGATCTGTTTGCTGCAGAGGTTATTTGTAGCATTTTTTGAAGTACATATGAGCAATAGTTTGTTAATGGTTCTTGAAAAATTACCAAGTGCTGAGTGCACCTGTGGTGGACAACTCTGTCTATGCTGTGCTATTTGCAGATTGATTGAATCTGTTTAAACATTAAGATTAGTGTTATGGGTGAACAGCTAAGGGCCAACTGCTCATTTTTAGGCCCCCAAACTGCTGAATATGAAACTATTCAGGTCCTAAGATATCAAATATTCAGCTGTCTGAATCAATTTGCTGGCTGTGTGTGAGCGTGTGAGCGTGTGTATCTGTGCTTGTAAGCCCATATATACGTGTGTGCATGTGGAATGTCAAGCCTTCCACCTCCCCAGTATGCAACCATGAAAGCTTTGATGCATTCAGAGTATCTGTGCCTGAGCAATTTAGGGGGATAGGCTTTTAAAAGTTTTCCAAAGTAAATAACAAAATAAGAAATGCCTGACAGACTTTTTATTAAACAGATAGTAGAACTTTCTCTCAAAACTTAATCTTAGCTAGAAAGTTAAACTTTTGAGACAGCTGTCTTTTTCCCCCTGGTAGAGTACCTCTATGAAACATCCTTTCATATCGGGCTGAAGATTGGTACGGTGTTCTCTGTGATAGAAAAAAAAACTTGACTGTAAATCTCCAAAGATCCCTAACAAGTCCCCTTTCTCCAAGACAAGGACCATAAAACATGAGAGGAAGAAAAAGAAGGAAAAGGAGATGGAATGTAGGCCTTGGTGGGATAAAGGAGACGAATTAAGGAGGCATTTTATGAGAGCTTTCAGATGCAGTTATCACCTGTGAAAGAAACAGGCAAACTTTTTCTCTGACCTTGAGGATTCTGCGTCCTCTCTCTTTGTCATTTCACTTTGCGCATGTCTGTGTTTGAATGTAACGTTCAGCGTTTGATTTGAAAAAAGGAAGAAAAAACCTGCTTTTGTTTGCAGTGCACTTAGACGTGCATGCAGGTATTGTAATTAAAAGTAGCGTTCTGTATAGCTGTCACTGTGGATTGGAGAAACTGGTGTCAGACAAATGTCATTTCTGCTCGTTCTGATGTAAAACAGGCTGAGGTGAGAAAGACAGTGCACTGTCAAATGAGGCAACAGATCCAGTTATTACTGTCTTTATTAGTAGAGCCACTTATCATTCACAGGGTGTAGAGAAGAATACCGGAGGCAAATGGGAATAATTACCTCACACTTATAGTGTCAGGCTTATTCTTTCTGTCTTTAAGGAGAAAGTTCTGGAGTGCAGAATTGGGAATAGGAAATAATTTCTCTCTCTCGCTCTGTCTCTCTTTTCTTTTTTAGAAAAAGAAATACATTTTTTTAAACTGCAGCCTAAAATTAAGAGTTGTTTGCAGGGAACCTTTAATCCTATAAAAACAAGGATACGACACTGCAGACCTTTTCCACTTTCTTTTAAATGCTTTGCAAAGTCATTTTGAAGGATAGCTGTAGTGGATACCCCAGTAAAAATATGTAGCACCTTATAGACACCCTGCTCTCGAGCTGCTGGGAAAAATGTATTCCTCTGCAAAATACAGTAGAGTTTATGGGCAAGAGCTGTCTCCTCGCTGACCCGCTTCTCACAAGGACTTAATGAAGTAGGGCTGGCGAGGGTGTCCCACTGAACTCGACATGGCAGGTAGAGACTGATGAAAGAAAATCATTTCTGTCACAGGAAAAATCTCCACAAGCCAATTACTCTATAGAGTATGGCACATTTTACATTTTAAAAAGCCAGTATTCCACCGAAAGCTATAACAGGTAATGGAGGCTGAGGAATGCCTGAGATAGAGAATATACATTAAGCAATTCAATAGGCATTGCATTCTGTTTGCTTTTCCCTATCAGTCCCTCACACACACACATTCGCGCAGACAAATTCAAGTCCCCAGATGGGTTGTTGACAAGGAAAAGAGAACAGTCACATCCAGACACAGGCGGCTGAATGTATATTCTGAAATTTGCACTTTTCTCATTATAAAACTGTGTCACTTGAATGAACAAACACCTGCCAAGGTTCCATACTAATACATACTGTCCCTGGATAGATGAAGGGACGGGGAGGTAGAAGGAAGGGGGGGGTCAGTGGAAAGAGGGAAAGAAAAGGGCAGAAGAGAGGAGAAGGAAAAAATATAAGGAAGCAGTAAAATGTGCAAACATGACAGGTTAAAAGTGAGTAGTTTGAAAGTCCTGGCTGTTATATGGACTCTGTATGTCCATACAATAAACACGTGTCTAGTGTAAAACAAAACAAAAATGTAATTACCATCTATTCACATATACGTTTCCTTACCTGCCACTTTTAATGGTGCCACAGAGCAACACAGGAAAACTGCTACAGTATCTATGCGGTCTAATTAGACTCCAGTTGCACACACACTGTGCATGTCACCATATATAAACAATTTGCTGGCATGCTGTGGTCATCTACTGTGATATTTGCAGTTTTAGTGAGGCTCACCTAACATATTGATGGATCACAAAGCCATCAGCTGTGTGTGGTAACAAACTTACTGTAGGGTTACCCTGGTGGAGATGGACAGAGCTTTGAATACTCGAGCCTTCTGTTCTCTGTGGAAACAAAGGGAAAGTGATTAAATAGATGCCTTTTAGTTCCACTGTGGTAACGTGTTTTAAAGGTGAATGCTGCCTATAATGCAGGTTTGGGTAAGACACTGGTCGGACTGTGCCATAGTCAGATTTGGATACTTAACATGTATTGTGCCATCGCTATTTTCTGTGATCTTAACTAATTATTAAAGTCAATTTCATAGCAAAACCAGGAGGCGAAAAATCTCCATGACAGGCAGATCATACCTTATGTTTTGAGCTTTAATGGTGAAATGCAAAGATAATGTCAATAAGTGGAATAAAAGCTTCCCAACATGTGTTAACAGATTAGAGGCTAACAGGAATAGTGGCGTCAACACCGCTACTCCACCTGTTTATGTTAAAATGTTGACCAAAGGTGGTAAATGTCTGTGTGAACTACTGAAGGTGCACTATTTTAATTGAATCTGTTATTATGGATCAAAAATTTAAATTTTACAGAACAAACAGAGCATGTTTGCCTCCATCCACAGTTTCCCACCCATAATAAAAATGTCACTTCAAATATATATATATATATATTTTTTAAAGGCATTTTGCACCTTCTGTCTGTGCAAGCTTTGCTTTGTCTTAGCTTTCCATTTCAAAGATGCGCTTTTCTTCTCGGAGTCTTGGAGCTTTGGTGTTACCGCCGTTCACTGTTATCTGACGTCACGGCTGCATTCATGGGAACCTCAGCATGGATGCTGTTCTCAGCCTAAGGCCATCAGCGGTTGTAATTGGATGAAGAGAGAATCAAACTTGGGCTCAGTGAGCAAAAAAAAAATGTGGTTGTATTCCGTCAGTAGTTATTGTGGAATACAAATCTGCCACCCTTTGATGTTGACAACAACACCGTCCTCCACGAACACATTCAGGGCTGTCGGCACTAATGGTCTATAATGGATGGCATGCAGCTGCAGCACCTTCGCAGACAAATAGCAAAGGATGCATTCCTCTTCTCCACTCTCTCTGTCAATATACAAGCTTTCATGTGAAAGACTAGTGGTCGACTGTAGTTTGTTCTACATGCCGTGGAAAAATGTATGTCCTGTGCACCGTTGATCTGTGTCTGTTAGCTTTTATGTTGTATAAATCATGTATAATTAGTATATAAAATTTGCACCCTGAATAAAGTCCAAATGTTAAAAAATATAACCTACATTCATTGGGTGTTTCATCCCTTAATTGTATTGTCTCCATCTGGCGGGCCAGAAGTTGATGTTGTAATGATGTGGTCACATGAGCTTCTGGCCTCTCCAGCTTACCCTAACCCAGTCAGTGCTCTTCTCCCAGCTCTGCCCTCTGAGAGATCTTGCTCTTGGTCTTCCTAGAGCTAAGTAGCTTCTCCCCTGCCCCGATCAGCTGGGTGGATGGTGCCGATGTCCCAATGGGTTTGCAGTTTCATACACATCTCCTGCTCAGAGATATGTGCCAGATCCAGGAGGACCCTCTCTCTTGGGTGAATGACATATTGCAGCCTGACAAAGGTGTGGGCCAAGATGCTTTTGTTTCCACAGAGCATGTCTCAATTCCCAAATGTGCAGGTTAGCTGAAGGGAATGGTGCCTCAAACTACACTGATAGAAACAGTGAAAACATGTCTCCAGAAGCCAGTTTCACTGCCTTTGTCCTTTGACTGTCTTTTGCCTTCTGCGACCCCTGAAACTCAGACTATCTCTCTAATCCTTCCCAGTTAGGTAGTTAGGTAAGCATTTGGACAATAGCACAACATTTTAGTCTTAATTCAGGACTCTGATAAAAATATTGTATTAACTCTTTAGGAATTAAAGTCGTTGTTATAAAAAGCCTTTTCAGGAGGTCATTGGACAAACTAACATCATTTTAAATGGTTTGTGTTTAACAGTTGTGTTGAAATGCTTTGCAACCAGTGACCACTTGAAGTCAGAACCCATGGACGTCAACAAATGCTGTGTTTCCTCATATTCACTTACAGGCCTTTAATGCTGCCTGTCCATATTTTTTTTCTTCAGTAACTGAAAAGCATGCTCTGTTGGGCTGAGATCAGATGACTTGGTCTTTGAGGAATATCCTATTTCTATTCTTTGAGAAACTTTTTGGTTTCTCAAAGGTTTAGGTCATTATGCCTATGCATAGTGAAGTGCATAATGGATAGTGAAGTTTTAGAGTATTTGGCTGAATCTGAGCAGAGAGTATAGCCCTCTGTAATCCTCCAAATACATCCTGTTTCATCTGTCAGCAGTCACATCATCAGTAAACACTAGTGACACTGTAACACTTCCACTTGAAGCCATACATGTTCATGCCATAATGTTGCCTTCACCATGTTTGACAGATGAGGTGATATGCTGTCATTCCGCTACAAGTTAATTTTAGTTTCTTCTGTCCTAATTTTTTAGAACTGTTTTGTTTAGGGCAATTCAAATCTGGCCATTCTGTTCATGTGTGTTACCAGTGATTTTTCTTTTGCTGTAAATCCTCAGCGTGAAAGTGTCGCTGGATTGTGATATGGCTACCTCCGCGAGATCGTTCTTAACTTAGTTAGATCGTATGAGTGGATTTTGGGAACTGTACATTGATTCACTTTAGCTGTCTTCTGCTGTCTTTCAGGATGTATAGTGTTGCTGATCAGCCTGTGCAATCCTCCTCCTCCTTCTTCTTCTTCTATTTCTTCTTCTTTTTTAAATGTACCTGATTTTTGATCTCTTTTTTTGGATTTTCAGCCTAATGACAGCCTCCCTCACTTACATAAACATGTGTTTGGACCTCATATTGAGAGTACAAGTGAAAAGAATAACCTGAGAACAGGCCTCATCATGACAATGACTTGCCAGTTACTTGTCCACTTTTGATTAATTGTTTTTGGGCCTCTGAAAATGGGGCACTGGTATAAAAGTGGCTTTAAATCCTAAACAGTGAATTTAGTTTTGTTTACAACCTTTTTTTAAACTTTAATTACTTTAAATTACTTTAAATTTTAATTGTTCTATTCTTTAAGCGTTTGTTAAACCCCCCTTGATTAAATATGAAAGTCTTTATGTCACACGTTGATTATTTGATTTACAGTCCACTGCGTTGGTGTACAATGGTAAAATTACAAAAATAAATGGGCTCATTGTCCAAAAACATATACACCTTACTACATTTCTAGATAAGACAGACTTTATTTGTAACTTGCTGACCAACTGGTCTGATTATGGAAGTGGGACTGAAATCTAAGGGTATTTTTACTGTTAGCAGTATCCTTAGCAGCTATGTTATGATTTCATGGTTATATATAACAGCTTTCATGTTTCTAAACCCAGCCTGAATCCCCTCCTTCCAGGGGGCTCAGGATGATCCTGCTTTTTGGCATCAAATCTATCCCGATCTTTCCCTGTAACTACTGGAGAAAAAAAAGCAAAAACACATGACTGGATTACAAAATCCGGATTATGTATCGAATAATAAGAATCATATAAATTCAGTATTCGAGGAGTATTTAATCGTCTTTCTCCATTTCTTTATCAAGAGGTGATTGACAGGATTTTCCCACTTATTCAATCAAGTTTTGTTACAGCTGAGTCACTTTATAATTAATCGCATTTATTATAAATGTAATGTCATCACAGCAAGTCAAATCATTCTCATTTCTTTGCTTAAGTAAACCAGCAAATCAGAAAAGTCTATATGCTTTTCAATGAACTCCTCATGCCCCTCATTCTTTCTCAAATCAAATCTTAGAGTGGGATTTCGAAGAGAGGACAGGATGAAGGCAGAGTTGTATCGCGACAGCAAGCGAGCCAGCAACAGTAAATGTATTTCCTGACATTTGCCTGCTCGTACTTCCTTGCCCAAAGCAAATAAGACAACAGTTGAACTGAAGCATTGTTTAACTTTTACACATTCACAGGTTAGTGGAGCTGCCTGAGTAGACAGAATGAGGTCTTAGGGTGGGTGGAAAGAGAGAAACTGAAAGACTGACAGAAAGATAGATAAACAGAGACAAAGAGCAGTCTTTGTTGGGATTTAATCCATATTTGCCTTATTTTATTTGTTGGGACAAAGTCTATGCATTTGTTTGTATAGTTTGATGACATGCTACAGGAATCCTAACTATCTGTTCAGGAGAGCTTTAACTGGCAGTGTATTAGACTGAAACTAATTCTGTGGTCTTGCATTAATGGGCATGCGAACTCATACAGACACTCACAGAAACAGCAGTGTACTGTCACTACACTGGAGCCTACAGATATGTCATATGCTCATATCAACTTGTCATGTCTGCTCAGGCTCTGTACACAACGTGTAGCGATAACCGGTGTTGTGAAGAACGGGAAAGGACAGAACAAATGCAATAATAAATGAGACAGAGCAGCTGTCGTTTAGCCAAACCGATTACAACACTTTCGCCATCGACGGTAGATGTTTAGCCTGGAACCCACAAAGCAAAGCTTTCATGTCTCGGCAGACCAAATGACACAGCATTGCTCACTGACATTTCTCTTTATTTTTCAGCTCTGTGATCACAGCATGCACACATAGAAGCTTCCAAAATAATGCACCTAGAAAGGCTAGAAATGTGCCACTGTCTGACATTTACAAAGGTACAGTTTCCACTACGTATAGATTATTACCTGTGCAACACTGAATGCCTTCTGCTTCACCCAGTTTTAATGAGAATAGAAGATGAGCAAATTTTTCACGAGTACTGTCACGGGAAAAACTACACGTAAATCCTCAAAATTATTCTAGTGTACGGTTTGAAAAAAATGTTTCGCAACACATAGATTATTACCATTAGACTTTCCAAAGTTATGAGCAATTATCTGGCCCAGTTCCTCTGTTCTTTGTTACACCTATTCTGAAAATTCCCAGAAGAATTGTTTGGTCCAGGTTCATTTTGGTTCTACATGAAATCTTTTCAATTCAAATTTACAATATCCCCAGTACTGTTGTCTGCCGGGCCAGTAGTGTGAAGCAGTACAATTATTTCTTACATCTCATGTTTTCATGCTTGGATGCCCATCAGCAAAAAGAGTAACATATTGATGAAGTGTAAAGAGTGCAACTATCCAGCTTTGCAATAAGGCGCCGGCTCAGCCAGCTAAATACAAAGAGAGCGCCAGCTTCTTTCAAAGAATTTGAAATGAGGCCTGATCTATATCTTAGCCTTATTAAGGTGCCTATTAAAAATATCTAATTATGTATTACTCCATTAATACATTCGAGTGACTAGGAAATTACATCCATCCATTTTCTTAACCACTTATATGTTTCAGGGTAGCAGGGGAGGGCTTGAGCCTATCCCAGCTATCATAGGTCACCAGTCTATCGCAGGGAAATTGCATCCATCACTAGTAAAATTACATCTGATGCTCGAACTGCAGGAATATAACAAAATACAATGACAAGACATTGTATATTTTTGCCTTACATTTTAAAGATGTTTCACCTAGTATTGTGTAGAATATAAAAATTAATTAAAGTTTGGATTGGAGTTTGAAGAAAGGCTGAAAAGCTTAACGCTTTATGATGTTATAATTGATGTATTAGATACCTTGGGTATCATTTCTCATAATTCTGCCAGCCAGACTTTAAAATACTCCTCAAACAGACTGTGTAATAGCTTTTACTTTTCAACCCTGTCTAGAGAGGCAACAAAACCCAGAGTGTTTTTTAAAATTATCATAAGATACAAATACGCTTGCAAAAGCTCACATGAAAGAAAATGTAAACATCTGTACAGAAATAGTCATGCTATCTTTCTGTTCTTTCCTTCAACCCAAACATACTAAGTCACACATGCACACACACTGTACTTGAACAAGGGGAGTTCTGAGTCACTTTCATGGAGATTAAAAGCAAAGTAGCCTTGGCTGCTCATATTAAATAAGGTTTGTAGAAAGGCATTATACTAGCAAAAGGAAGGCTTGACTAAATCTTCCCGACAGCCAAGGCCACAGAAACAGCAGGAAAGAAATTTCTGCACACTTAATAGTTCACACAGCCTTTTTTTTTAATTGCACATTAGTGTGTAGTTTTTCGATGGCCATTTCCAAGGTGTCGACGAATTTTATTTTATTTTTTTTATTTTACCGCACGTTCCCGTCCTATCATAGACGTGAAGTCTAGTTTGAAGAGCCCTCTTGTATCTGTAAACTCGCCATTCAATCACAGCAAATCTATTTCTACTTGCACATCTTGCCAAATTCTCATTAAGCCTCACTCTCTGCCTTTTATTGCAATATTGATCCCCACTGCATTCGGTTATGTCTTTTGGAAGATTACATTTTCATATAAGTAAATGTCTGCAGTGGTTTACAGCAGTGAAGGCTGTGGTATAGTTTAATGCGGTGGTTTGCTGATGCATTCATTTTTAAAACTAATGGAAGAAAATCAATTTCATTGGTACTGATAGATGACTTTAATAGAGAAGTTCATCTAGGATATGCATTAAGTAATGCCGAGAGCAGATGTCAAAACTTTAGGGCTTCTGCTGTTGTTTGTTTGTTTTTTTTCAGAACAAAGAAAATGTTTAGAACCAAATTTTTTTTCTTGTTTGTGTTTTTTTCCAGATAAGATGATTCTAGATTGGTTAATCTCTCTCTGTGTGCTTTTTAAACCCTCTTTCTCTCCATCTGTGGATGCAGTTTATTCCCTATATGGACATCAACACTGATGCATTATAAGAACCACCGTTCAAATATTAGGCACTGTTTCCACAAGTTTCTCCCACAGCCGCTAGTTTACAGTTATTTGAACATTTTTCTAACTATCTGCCTCTGGTTATCTGTGTTTCCAGCTCTAAGGGACAACAGAATCGAGCTTGTGCGTGCAACATCATCAGAGTTGACCATCAGCATCAGTGATGTCACGCTGTCTGATGAAGGCATGTACACCTGTTCTCTCTTCACCATGCCTGTCAGAACGGCCAAAGCTTACCTGACTGTTCTGGGTGAGTACACGATCCAAAGCAAAAGCAAAAACTCTACCTCAAAGGAAAATTTCATAGATGGATGTTACAGCAGCTCTAATGTGTGTAAAATCTGTAGTAAAGTGATCTAAGTACATGTTTTTCCTCTCTCTCTCATTTGCCATGGCTAAAAAATATTATATATACTTTTTTTTAAAACTCTAAACAGTGTTTTAAAAAATAAAAAAACAGCTTCCAAATGCAACGCATACACTTTAGGTTTGCTTTTACCTCAAGCAGAAATTGTCGATTAGTGAGAAAAAGACGAAAGAAAGCAAAAAAGAAATTGCATACCTTACTCAGATGTCTCAAGTGGCTGTATATCCATTTCTGCTCGTGAGGCTGCTGAAGATACAAAATGCTCCAAATGGACTTTCTTTTTCACTGTGTCTCAGGAGCTTTTCAAATCCAGTAATAATAGTTTGGAAATAATTTGCAAATCTGACTCCCCATTTGAAATCTTTATATAAACATATATAATTATTATTATTCACAAAATGAAAATAGTGAAATTGTCAAGTTTAACAATATTTATGTGATTATTTTGTGAATTTGTTGATTTCAGAAGATTCGGAGTTACTAGTAATACAGCATAGCTAGATTTTGCAACCTTACTGGAGCCTTGCTTTTCTTTTTTGAGGCTATCAGCTTATTGGTTTGCTGTGATGCTATGTTGTTAGAAATAGCCTGTTGCTTATGCCTGCAAATGCAGATAAAAAATAGTGTACACTGTTAGTACCTCCCTCCCCTTAGCAGTGTTTGTGTTGTGATCATGGCCTCACACAAACATTGTCTCATTTCTTGCCACTGGGCTTATTATCTTGCCAATTAGTTTTTGCTAATCTTAATAGATGTGCTTGTGCACTCCAGGATCATTAGCTGGCTCTCTGTGTTAACAAGCATTCTGAGAATTAGACATTAAAGGCTACTGCTCAATAAGGATATGGAGAAAATCATTTTGCAATTTTGAACAATAGTTAATGGTGCAAGCTAGAAAACAGAGAGGGTGATTTAATAAACATAGCAAATAGTCTGGGGATGGCCTGGTTTATCTGCCACTGCTTTGGGACCGTAAGCACTGGGGACGAATAAAAGAAAACACCAAAAATGATTTTGGAAAAAAACCTGTAATACTACAAATATTCAAGCGTCGCATTCAAATGATTTGGTGCTTGAATAAAAATATGTGCTCATCTGTTGCCAGTGTGTAAAGCTGATGGGAATGTCATCAAGGAAAGTAGTGTTCAACCTTTTACCTGATGGCACTCTAGATGTTACAGATATTTTGAGATAGAGTTCAGCCTACAGGTAAAATAAATGTCTGTAATAAATTTCATAGCAATCCATCCTATAGTAGTTGAGACATTTCTCTAAAAAATGTGAAACTCCTGAAGGTAAAGTAAAAGTAAGAGCTCTGAATAATCAGGAATTCATCCACCAAGGGCCATCAATACTGGCACATTAATGCCTGGTAATCTTTCTTAAGTCTGAGTCATCAAAGTAGCAGGTTTACCAACAGACTATTTCTGGAGCTTAACTATGGAATGCATCATTAGCTGCTAGCATTTCCACTAATACGGCTAATGCTGATGCATGACTTGATGTGCTTAGTATTCGATCAGTAATTGAAAAAGTATGTAAATGTTATCAGTTCACTAGCTGGGACCACATCCTCGGTAACGATGGGCGATGAGGGATGAGGAAGTGTGAACTGGTGCTGCAGTTTGGGGAAGGCCTCGAAGGGGACTGGCGACGGCTCCCGGGCTGGGCAGATCCCCATGTACTAACGAGAAATGAATGAAGGAAAGGAAGAGAGGAGAAGAGGAGAAGAGAGGGGAAAATGGCGGGGAAGGGTGGGGCATGAAAATGAGAACAGCAGGTATTGGAGAAGGGGGGCTTTTAGCCTGAGGCCGGAGGGGGCGTGAAGGAGGAGTGGTCCCGCTCCTGAAATTCAGATGATATCTCCACTAAAGGATATTACCTTTAGCTCTAAATACCTTATGATGGACCTGAATTCTCAAAAGCTTAAAGAAAATGCATATATATTTATGTGTTGTGTAATCACACCCCACCACAGAAATTTGTGGAATTTCCCTTTTTTCCGTGTATCAGAAATTGAGCTCTTTTCTGCGTGTTCAAAACTGGGCTTTATAGAGAGAGGGTGTAAAGCTGTACAGCCTATAGCCACCCAAGGGGAACGTGACTGTACACGATGAACAATGCACTTGATCTGCTTTTATTCAGTCTGGAGGGAAATCCATCAAATACTTTTCTGAGTCAACCCACACGCACTTATTCGCACACCACCGTTCTTAGCTGGTGTGGCACTCTTACTTTAGATACTTCAAAACTAAGCAATTTGCATTAAAAAAACAGGCACATTAAAAATCACATGTATAATATTTAGCTAGATGAGGTGTGAAATCTCACTAAATTGTGCCTCTGCCGAGCAGCGGCTGTTGTTGGGATTATGTATGCAGTTTGCACCTTCAAACAAATTGGAAACATAAAACAGGAGGACCTTTAAACTGTGGCAATAAACCTTACAGGAGGTGGTGAGACGGACAAGGCAAGAGTCAGTCAATGGCATTGACTGACAGAACTTTCAGTCACTCAGCCGGAGGCAGACTTATTGCTCATTGACAGTGGAAGGGCAGACACCACACATTTAAAACACTCATTATGGGAAAGGCCAGTGATTAACATTTTCTGTAAATAGTAATGGCCTTGTCTGCGGTCACAGCCTTGTCACACACAGACATACAAAGAAAACTATTTGTCAGCGTACAGTTTTTCCTTTGATTGATGTGATGATATTTGGGGTTTTATGTTTTCACAGGAAGTCTAGTAGTGAATAAAAACCACAGGAAAAACTGTGGAATTGTTCTTTGATTGCACATTGATGTGTTTTTATGTATTTTCTAATTCTGTGAGCATCAAAAACAAAATTCCTCTCTGCCTCATTGTATTTGTTTTGCAGCAGAGACAGTGTTTTATGACCTGGAAAACCAAAGAAACAAAGCTAATGGTGAAAAATTATGTCTCTTATAATCTGGTTTGACCTAGCAGTAAAGTAGGGAATGACCCAGTGGTTAGAAAAAAAAAATCCACCCACCCATGTGCCAGCACGAATCTTCTGTGATGTACCGTCGAGCATGTCGCTGCTTGGTGAATCTCTGTAGTCTGCTCTCTAATCTCCCTGCAGGTGGGAAAGCTAGGGGGGCGGGTGATTTCCAATAAGGCATACTAATATTATTGTTGTATAATGACACCCTGCTGCGCATGAATTAGTTCTGCCATCGCTGTGATCTCCGTTTCCATCCTTCAGGTGTGCCAGAGAAGCCAGAGATCGATGGCCTGACAAAGCCCGCCATGGAGGGAGACCACATCACTCTGACCTGCATCACCCAGGGCAGCAAGCCCGCCGCTGACCTGCGCTGGTTCAGGAATGAAAAGGAGGTCAAAGGTATGTAACGTCATACCTGCGTTTACACCTGCATCACATCTATGGGTACTGTGGCTAGAAAACATGCCGTCATGCAAGCAATTCTAAAAATCCCAATCAGAATTGGTGAATGAAAAAAAAACTGAAAGGGACATTATGATAAGCACGTTTGCTTTTGTATTCACCAAAAACAGCCTGATGATTCATTCGCTTTTGTTCAAAGATTCTGTTATTTTAAAACATGATCAACTTATTTTTTAAAATCAAAAATTTACGCTGTTCTCTGTCAATTAAAGTAAAAAAAATTGTTACTTTTTTATAAATGAAACTATTTTGTTACTTTCTTTGTATTCCGTACCTATTAGCTGTGCTCTAATAGCATCACTTTCTGTAATTGGTATCTGCTGATTTACTGATATTTTAATACTCCCCAGTTAGACCCACAGTGATCTCTTTGGAAAGCCATCTCGCTGTGTTGTCAGATACAAAAAATATTGGCTATCGCATTTCACAATGGCTCATGATTGTGCTTTGTGATAAACAAACGGAGCAGAAATGTGGCAGAAAGTACTCATTTGTATTTCAGAATGGATTTAAAATGGGTATTTTCTTTTTCATAAAACTATTGCCATAAAACTGCCGCATTGGATGTCTCTACAGTGTATTCTTGTTCCGAACAAGTTGTTTCTAATAGAGCAGATTCAGCATGTGTCCTCTGGCCTGAGACCGATACATTAACCTCCCTTGTTATTAGAGGGCTGTTCTAAATCTCACTGACTGGACTACATACCTCATTTCCACCCTGCTCCCGCTCTGTTCTACTTGATGAACCGTCCGCTTTGTAATTGAACGAGACAGCGAGAGGGGGAGAGAGAAGGAAGGAGAGGAGAGGAGAGAGAAAACTGATAAAAGAGATTTGGACATGAAATGATGAAATAAAGTTTTTCAGGGAGAGGAGGAACAGATGCAGTTGTGTATCAAATAAAGTATATAACCCAGTGGGACAGACTGTCACAGATCATCACAGCTGAAGAACTCTTACAAAGGTTTCTCTGTTGATTCAGAAGGCAGATTAAAGTCAGATATCAAAATGCAAATTGCCCTTTTTCTAATTTAAATGACTGCTGAATTGGATTGAAAATCACACATTGACTTTTTAACTGCCAGAAAACAATGCAAATTTCTAGGAAGGCACTGTCAAAATCTTTGTATAACCCAACAGATCACTGAAACCTAATAAGAATAACAAGCAGGCAGGTGTTACACATTCTGAATACCCAATTAAATGTAGCAGAATATGCTTTATGAGAGGGATTTGGGATGCGCGAGACAGAAACTCCCCAACATTAATTTCCCTCCTAATACAAAGGATTAATAAACCACATAAAATGTTTTTTTGCCAATGCAAAGATAATTTTTTGTCTTATTAACTTGGCGTATTAATACTTTTCTTTCAGCTGTCGCAGACTAAATTAGTTATGTCTGTCATGTCTCTGGCACTATTTCTTCTTGTAACTAAATGGGATGTTTTTTTCTTTATGTGTATTTTTTAAAACTACTTTATCAATAGATGCTTCTGCTTCTGCCGAGACACCTTATAAATCACCTGGTAAAGTGTTGTTTCTTCTTTAATTATTGTTTCTTTAATTATTATAATATTTAACATAAAATCACATTCTTTCAATTAATGTTGTTGTTAGGGTTTTTTTTTTTTACTCGTTTGTAATTTTACCCACTGCACTTAGTATGTCTTTTGTTCCCCTTCCAAAGAACAAGCATATAGCATATAACAGATTACAAACTAATTAGCAGACTGAGTATTTTTTCCTTGCAGGCTTATTGTGTCTCTACGGGTGATTATTGCTACTCCCAGTGGCCAACTACTGAGAGAAGAGCTCCCTGTAAGGCACTGCTAGCCAGGACATTATGTTCTTTTAATTTACCACAGAAACAGGTAGTCAGTGATATCCTTTGTGGCTTAAAGTAGAGAAAATCTCAAGAGGATATGCTCTCTCATTAAGGTCAGATGCTATAATTTGCTGCTGAACATGGGCAACAACTGTCTTTATTTCAGTCCTTTAACAATTGTATAACAATATGTTGTTCGCTGTAGTTGTTTCTAAACTGTGCCTCGGAGCCGCCGTTTATAAAGCAGAACCTTGAGACAAATATAAATGTCAGATTAGAAATTTGTCGTCAGACCCGCAGTTGGACTCGTCAAGAATTTCAATCCCAAAGGATGTTTGAATTTACTGAAAAGCTTCCTGAGTTTCTGCCGCTACACCCTTTCCACCCGTATTTAAGTCCAGACAGCTCAGACTGCTATCTGGCTTTAGGATTTTCTATGGTGCAGACATGCTCTCAGATAAGACTAAATCAATGCTGGTTTTCTACACAGTTTTAAGCAGATATCATGTTTATCTTTCATTTTAATTAGTTTGCTGATGAGATTGAATCTGTGTCATCACTTTTGTTCGGAAATGCTCAGAACGAGGTCTCTCCTAAAACAAGCTTTGTTAATCTCGCACACTGGATCTGAGCGGAGTGATTTACCAACACCTGAAAAAGTCACCTCTAACCAAACAAATTCATGAATAGTAAATAGAAAACTTAGAAGAGTGCTGGTCTCAAAGGGGGAAAAAACATTGATCCCTCATAATAATCTGTCTTCCTTGACAAGTACGTGTCCGTCCATACAGAACTGTTTCATAAAAAGCTGACAGATTTCAATGTTTTGAAGTTTTTATGTTTTCTAAAGATAACATAAAAAGTGTTCAAACTTAAACATTTTAGTTTAAACAGTATGGTTGCCTTTTTTTGTTTTGTTTTTTTAATTAGATGCCTGCAGTGTAGTTGCTTTCTGCAATTTATTTATCAGACATATTCAGGACATGTTTGGTTCAGGGAGAAGCCAGCGCTCAACAATATGATTGACACAGGCACATTTACATATTTAGTTCTGCTTTGTCAATCACTAAAGCATGTCTGCCACTAACTGGACCATTTCTTGTACAGATAAGAAGGTGTGAATGGACCCAGTCGGTCTAACTTGTTATATATGACAACTTGTTATATAAGACACTGAAAGGCTGGTGTCATTCACAAAACATTACAATATATTTATTTCTTTTTATATATATAAAGAAACTGTGTTGCATTTAAATGGTTAAAATGAAATGAAACCAATAGTATGCCTCTGATGGCTGGTGGTCTGGGATGTCCTCCAAAATAACAGACTAAAAAGAAAAAAAGCACCTAAAAGCAAGCAAATAGAAAACAGCATGTGTTAATACACGATGTATCTATGCACGTGTAGGTGGATTGGAGTGCACTTCAAGTGTTCATCATCCTGACAGGATCAGGGTGTGTTCAATGTGAAAAGCCATCTGATTGTGAGCGACCATGCTGGGAATAAATGACAATTGTGACATATTGGTGTGGGATCTGGGGGAATAGAGAAGATTATATTACTGGCAGAGCCACTGGAGCAGTCCATCACCCATTCGCATGCAGTTAACAGACACCCTATGCTAAATGTGGGTGTGTACATCTTTGTATACGTGCGTGCCTGCATGAGCAAAACAGACAGATGGAGCAGACAGCGTGCATGTAAGGACATAAGCTTGTGTGTGTGGAACAGAATCCAATATTCTTATTTCTCAGTCTCTTTGTCCCTCAGATCCCCTCAGTCCCCACCCAGTAATGATATATTTCTATCTCAGTTACACACCATAACCCAGAGAGACCTCTTCCAATATCACCACATGTAGAAGTTGTTTACACACCGCTGAACCAGGGGGAGCTGTGTGGAGACCAAGCAAGACAGAGATGAAATGAATATTTATTTCAAATAAGGGTGGGGATGTTCTCTATCAGACTAGCATTATCATACTCTCTGACCTAAACTGTAGAGGTTATTGCTCTATCATGTAACGCAATAGCTCTATTCCAAGGGGGCTTAAGGGGAAAAAAACACAGAGATTTGATTCAAATTCGTTTGCAGTCGCATCCCTATTCAGTTGTCAAACTTGTTAGTCAAGGACAAGGTCTGAACGCTATTTAAGGTCATTGTGACCTCACTTTTCGTACACTATCACTCAAATACTACTGACTGTATTCATTTATGGTTAATTCTCCAGAATTTGGTGCTACTCACTATTCGAACGTTCGAATGGGGGTGAAGAGGTGAAGGGGAAGGGGAAAAATGTGAACACTGTGAACATTCCACTATGAATCAAGTTCAAGAATTTAAAGAAGTTTTGCAGTTAAAAGAAAAAATACACTTTTCAGCTGCTTGGGCAGTGTTAGACAGCTTTGCACAATACATAAAAAAGTCTGCGTTGGAACTACATTTATACTATCCAGCTCCCCGGGGTGCTGCGGATCAATGACCATTAAAGATGTAATTTCAAGATGGCTCCTGCAAGTCACGGTGTCATGAATAAAAGATGCGTTAGATGCACACACAAAAATACCTCTTCACCCTCTCTATCCTGTTACATGTGCGCAACAAAGTACTTGCAAACACGCACATCTGACATATGATCTGTGGAAATCTGTTAGGTTTCTATATTAATCAGCATTAAGATACAGGGCTCAAATGGACAAACAAGAAGTTCCACCTGTTTTATTTTACAATTTAGGTGAGAATTTTTCAAAGCCTTAAATAACAATATGTCATAAAATAAAGAGCATAAGTGCGAACGGTTTCCTTTCTTCTTTCCTTCGTCGTTCGTTGAAGGTATATCCGACTCATCCTGTGAGTTTGAGGTTAACAGATTTAGACTTGTGCACAGAAGAAGAGATCATATTGGTACGCCCACTGTCTGCGCCCATTAAACGCCACGTCCTAGAGGTGGAGCACCTGTCCATTTTTTTTAAATGTCAAGACACTGAGACTGACCAGACCGCTCCTTTTGGAGTGGAAAACCGTCTTCACAAATCCGCAGTACACGCTTCTTCTCTGTGAATGCTCAGGGAGTTTCATGTCAGAAAGGACATTATGATACTGGTCTGCCAGGCAGTGATAGAAAGTCTCCTAACATTTAACAGCGCTCCCCCCGGTTGTAGTCACACGTCAGTTAAGCATAGAGTCTAGCTGGTAAGGCAGATCAGTCAGGGGAAGATGCTTACAGACAGCCAACAGGCAAGCTCCCTGAACGCTGCACAGTAGCAGGAATAAGCGAGAAGATGGTGGACAGCACGATATATCATCTCCACACCTCGCTAGAGCGGGAGCTTGCTGCATATTTTTGCCCTTGTTTTAAAGTTTACTCATCCTTATTGTTATGCAGCTCATCTGGCAGGCAAAGGGAACAGCATACATAGGTGCTAATCTGCCAATATTTTCGGGTAATATTGTGTATTTCAGCGAATTTAAATTTAAAATAGTGTTTAGTCTCGCATATATTTTGATTATTCTCACTCTCACCCGTAGAAGATTTGATATTGTTCCTGCTTGTGCAAGTTGCTTTAATTCTCAGATGGGATGCAGCTCAGGGTATGTTGAGTCAGCCCTCGGACCCCTGCCGCCAGGATTAGTCAGGTCTGGCACTGTTGCTCATGATTCCTCCACAACCCCAGCAGACCTCCTCAGTCTCTCTTGTCGGTCCCTCTATGTTCTCTTCTTCGGCTTCAACTCTCTCCTGTGAAATCGCTTAAAGGGGTCAGATTCTCGCATTGTACGCCTGTCATTTCCATTTCTAATCCTCCAAGGCTCTGTCTTGGCTCACACCATTGATGCAGAGCCATGAGCACCCACCCACAAAACAACCGCATTTGTAGCCAAATACTACCAGGCTATTTGCGGAAAAAAGGTACCACAGGTGCATATGGCAGCATAGTGCCATTTTTTTCTCCTTTTTTATTATATCGGGTCTACAAATGGTGTTTGTAATGAGAATAAATAAAAAATGAATATGATTTTTAAATAAAAGCTAAAATTTGCTACAGTATTTTTTAAGTATCACATTATTTCCAGTTATTCCTCCATTTTCTACTGCTTATCTGGGTCGCGGTCGTGGTGTCAGCAATCTAATCTGAGATGCCATTGCTACCTTTTTCCCAACCACCAGCCACCTCCAGCTCTTCTGAGGGGACACCAAGGCTTTCCCATGCCAGGCAAAAGAAATAATCTCGCAGGGTCAGCTCCAGGGCGTCTTTCTGACATGCCAAAACCACCTCAACTGGCTCATTTTAATGCTGAGGAGCAGCAGCTCTACTCTAAGCCCCTTCTGAATGACTGAGCTCCTCACCTTATATCTAAGGATGAGCCCAGACACCTTTCAAAAGAAGCTCATTTCTGCTGCTTGTATCCGAGATGTTATTCTTTCAGTCACTACCCACAGTTCATAGCCATAGGTGAGGTTAGGTAGGAACATTTAACAGTAAAGCTTAGCCTTCACCTTCAGGCCGGTGGATGCTGTGTTCACTGCAGTGCTTTCCTCTACAGAATTATTCCTGCTTGTAATATTTGCCACCTGAAGACCCTGTTTTTTACTTTCTTCTTCCTTGTGCAGTGTTTTCTCAATATGCTTTGAATCTTTAAACGATTTAGTGCTATGTTGACAATGTTTTTCAGTTCAGCATTTTTCTAAAATATTTGTAATTGTCGACTTTCACAGAATCTCTGACACGACGTTTATATCCAATCATTCCTCAATTTCAACACCGAATATCAACATAAATATTTTCTGTCAGTTAAAAAATGCTTTCTGGTTTTATTTGCTTTGTAACATTACATATACATGTAAAAAAAAGAAGCCTTCATGGAAAAATTTGCTGAATCTTTTGCAACTTTTCTTACTCCACTGAATATAATGTGTCTGTCATGTAACAGTTTTTCTTTCTTCTTCGATTGACAAGCCAGAGCTTTAACGGCACCTCAATGGCAGCTGCTCTTTTCAGCTATGTTTAAAATGTGATAAGATACTGTATTTATGGACCAATTACATCAACTCTTATCCAAACACTTCCACACACACACATTTGTGCATGCTGATTGCTGCTCTTTATTGATGAAGTCTTACTTGGTGTTGGACAACTGTGATTATGTTCTCGAAGTGGATCTCGGAAGACTCGGGAATTATAATGTTAATGAAATTAAACTTTGAGCGAGCATGTCAGTTTCTGTGCTCTCATCCTGAATCACACACAAGCAATCAGAGACCATTTAAAATTCCATGACAAAAAAAAAAGCTAAAGGAATCCACACTCTTAAATTAAACGGCCAAATTATACACTAGAGAAAGTCATTTTTTGAGTCTTTCCAGCAGTTTTATTTCAATGCAAGCATATTTACAATCAAAGAACTTCAAAAATAGAATTACAATTAAAAAACTCAGATATAGTAATGTTATAAGATAACTAACTAACTTGAAAACGATAACTTTTTTTTTGCTGAAAGTCTACTGTGAAAAATAGAACATTAGGAGCATGGCCAAGTGCACATTATAATGATTGAAGTACTTAAATTTGCGTCTTTAGCAGCACAACTGTGTGTATAATCAGACTGCATAATTCAAGATGATACCTTCAGTTTATTCAGTCATCACAATCTTTTGATTTACATAAAATAGTTTTTATAAAATAAAAACACTGTAACTTCTTATCCTCTTTGGAAATGTGCTGTAAAATACCATCATGTCAATATGGACCAAAATCTCAGAGGAATGTTTCCATGACCTTGTTGAATCAGCGATGCTGAGCGATAGAAATATATATTATACTCACCAGCCACTTCATTAGCTACGCCAATTTAACTGCTCTTTAAAACAAATATCTAATCAGCAAATCATATAGCAGCATCTCAGTGCATTTAGGCATGTAGACATGGTCAACAAGTTCAAACCAAGCATCAGAACGGGGACAAAAGGTTTAAGTGACTCTGAATGTGCTTTGGTTATTTGTGCCAGATGGGCTGGTCTGACTTTTTCAGAACCTCCTGATCTACTGGGATTTTCCTGCACATATGGACCATAATCTCTAAGGAATGACTCCAGCATCCCGTTGAATCTATACCACAAAGAATTAAGGCAGTTTTGAAGCACTTCAGTCCAACACACTGACACAAATTCCAATCCTAATGAGGACACACACAAGATCGTTCTTTTACTCTTTAATTATGAACACAAAGCCAACAACACAAAGCAAACTTGAAATCAACCCAGAGAAACTTCAAAGCAAATTCTGCTTCAATTCTACTGTAACTGAAACATGTATAAGTAAAAATAGAGGCTCCACTATTACAAGTCTGACTCTTCATCGCTGCCTTACTGATGAAGTTCAGGCTCGGTTGCCATACACTCAGCTTTAAGCTCACACTGGGTTCTTTGCCAGTTTTGTGTTAGCATGCTGTCCACACAGATGTTTGCAAAGTGCAGATTCTTTGCCCTGGATGCAATTTGCACTTTACCAACATACTCTTGTCTTCCCATGGCATAAAAATAAAAGAAATGTTTATATATCAATTCCTCAAAAGATACAGACCACTCCATTTTCCTCCTCTCTGCACACAGACAGAAATCAGCTGACTGTAGCACAAGTGAGCAAGAAGAAAAAGACGTTTGACTTTTTTTTTTCTTCCTATCCACCCATCTTGCAGATATCTGAAGGACCTTTTCTACGCATGTCACTTCATAAATATGATGTGATTATTGAACTTACTACAACAGTGGAATATCTTACTGAATTACCAAAAAATCAAAAAGAGCAAAAGCAGATATAGCATGTTTTAATTTTTAAAAGAGCATTTGTGTAGAAGGAACCTTCTAGTGTTGCAGACAGGAGGAGAAAGACAGGTTGGACTCATGTACTGACAAAGAGGCAGGGAGTATCAGTTCATTAGGACCTGCCAGAAGTAATAGAAATGGAAAGAAAATGTTTGCACTCCTAAAATAAACTGTTGATATTACAAGTTAGATGTAATTTATTTTAGCCGTCCTTTTTTTTTCTCTGTCATCTCCTGTATCTTCTTTGTGAAATGCAGCCATTTTCTCTCTCCCCTGTTGTTCGCATGGATGTTGCTAACACTGCAGACCTGTCAGTCATTCATCTCTAGGGGAGGCGGGCTCATTGCCTCAGTTGGGGGAAGTGGCTGAGCAGAATAGTTGATTGGCAGAATTGAGAGAGAGAGGAGACAGTAGGGTGGTATGCTTGGAAAGTGGAGCAGATGAGCACAGAGGAGAGAAAGATGTGGAGCGTAAACAGTCTCTTTAGGAGGTACAAACAAAGGCGGTCAGCATGAGAGATACGGTACATACAATACACTTATGATATATATAAAAACTGAAAAGGAAGGACATATTTTTTGACAAAGCAGGGCAACATCTCAATGCAGAGATAAGCCTGGACAGTTGAATACATTATAGGAGGAAATTCTTTTCTTGTTTGAAAAGAAACTCTGAGTAGGATGTAGCGACTTGATATGATTTTTAAAAACTGGCCGCTGGCGTAATGTAAACAGACCAAACACCGTTTGTTGACGACTGTCTGAAGAGATTTTACTGAGAGAAAGAAGGTTTTAAAATAACTCCTTGGAGGTGGATATGTTTAGATAATTATCATCACGTAAGACAGCCAGTAAGTAAAAAAAACCCAAAAAACCTAGTGGCATTGAATTGTGAAAGACTGTTGAGTTAAGTGGGAGATGTGTGGTCTGAAGGAGGATGCTAATTTGTATTGCATAATGCATATATAACAGCTCCCAAGTTTTTAGGAACACGTATACCTTATTTTCCAGTTGCAGCACAAACATTCTCGGAAAATGTTTGTGAATAATGTCATCATCTGCTCTCAGTTCTGGTGTCTAATTTCTCTAAACACTAGCTATTTCCTGATATATTGTAGTTTTAGGTGAGATCCTTTAAGAGGGTGCTAAAGTTTCCGCGAAATAGTAATTTTCTTAAACTTTAAGTTTCTAGAAAAGGTAACAAAAACATTAGCAGGAAGAAGAATTAGAAGCATTAGAAGTTACTACTTCTGTGATGTAACTGTGGTCGTGTAGAGTTCACAGCGAACCACTGATCTACTAGGTCAGGGTACTCAAGGACAGCTTGACAGAGAAAGGGAAAGTCAGTGGTTTAGAAGTCTCATTCTCCACTTTGAAGGACTTCTCTGCCTTTGAGGTGCTTTGCTTTTAGAGAGGAAGGTTTATCACTAACTGATAGCCTTTCAAGGGCTCTGATATGGCAGTCTTAAACTTGAGGGCAGGTTATGACCTGTGAATCAAACACATTTAGTTTATCAAAAGTCTACAGTGTCAGAGAAGAAATGACGGAATGTGGAATATTCCAAATTTAAGCTGGCTGTAGGATTTTTCCGCTATCTTTGCGGTGTCAGGGATATTGGTGGTCACAGGGAGATGCAACAACTGATTGCTTAGGATAGCAGGTGTTGCTGGGATAGCTCTGAGAACAAATTGTACTGATAAAGAGAACTGTGCATAATGACACTTTGCTAACAGGCTAATTTAATTACTGCCAATTACTGTCTGATTTCCACTGGTAATGTTTTTTGAAGTAGTTGTCAGGCAGATGAATCAGACCAAAAGGTCGGATAGATATGAAGTGCATGAAAGTGTTGATTTGTACAAGCTGAGTGGGAGCACATGCAGAGATGACAGGTGAGGCCACACGTAGTCAGAAATGTTAACATTGTAAATATATGCATTCAAAGAGGCACAACTTAGAGTTGAGGCAGCTGGCTTTCATTTTAACACTGCCTGCAGCAAAATCCAGGTTGAATTCGTACTGAGGTAGCCTAGACATGCAACAAAGTGAACTTACAGAACAATAACAGTAAAAGAGCTACAATAGGGTAGCTTCCAATCTATTGTAATCTTTTGCTGCATGTAACTGGAGTATAGTAACATGATTGTCACATTACTGGAGCATGTTGTAGCTTTAAATACAAGCAGCTCTTACAATACATTTCTTAGTGCTTAGTAAGAGCTCTGTTTGCATATTTTGTATATTGGATTGATTGGCTGTTAGCATTAGCCATATTCTTGGCTAATGCCAAAACAATATTCAGTCACAAATCAACATGAGTAATGCAAATTTTGATAATTTGATATGTAACTATGTATTTTATTCTATAAATTAATAAAGAAAACACTTGAAATTGTTACCGTTTGTTGTAGAAGAGTTTTTTTTTCTTAAAACAAAGGATTTTTTTAACCTATATTGCAAAGCTAAGACAATCACAACAATGTGACAGGTCAGTGCAATGTTGATCCTGTACATTGGTTGAGTTTTAAAGACAACTTAATCACCCTATTCATAAATATGGAAAAATGATCCTTGCTCTTAAACTAGTGAAATGTGACCCGTTTCAGGTATACCTGTAATGAAAATCACTATGAAGGTACATTGAAATTTTAGGCACTAATTGTTTTGCATGATAGGCATGTGTTCTGTATGAATCGAAGACTAGGGTGGAATCTGCCAGTGGTTGTAACACATTGGTTCGTAGCTATCTCACCTTGCAAGATAAATGTGCTGCAACCCTGACAGAATGCAATTCTCTCCCAAGGTGCCAAAGAGGTGAATGCAAGTGGGAAGACATTTACAGTACGGAGCTCTCTACAGCTGCAAGTGGATAGAAATGATGATGGAGTGGCCTACACCTGCAGAGTGGACCACGTGGCACTCACACAAGCACCACAGCAGGCCACTGAAGTACTGGAGGTCCACTGTGAGTGTAGACGCAAAGTACAGCACTCAAACACATATATGAAGTGTACACATGAGCATAATGGATAACAGAAAATTCAAACCAATAAAAGGCAATAACTACTGTAAATAGCCATGGTAATGGGTGCTTTTATGGCTGTTGAACCCAGTTAGAGAACATTTCAACTAATGAGGCCTCCATCATTGTATGTAAATGCACTATTTCAGAGCTGATTTTCTGTGATCTTGCATTTATAATTTTACATTTAGGCACTAGTATTTTATTCAATCAGTATCCCTTGGTCTGGGCAAAAATTTATTGTCCAATTGTCCAAATATATTTATAATATTTATATCACCCCCTGGAATTGTATGTGTGTGTGATCCAAATGCTGTGTGTTTGAGGGTTCTGTTCATTATTCAAGAACTGCACTTTTTTGGACAAAGACCTTGGATGTTGTTCCTGGAATCTGCTGGAGCTACTTTTCTAGTTTCGAGTTTATAGCTCCTATTATCACTGGGACTACTTTGGACTTTACCTTTCAGATCTGCTCCAGTTCTTCCTTCAGCTCCTGATACTTCTCTGTTTTTTCGTGCTACTTCTTCTTGATCTTGCTGTTGGCCAAGATTGCCACATCTATCAGAACTTCAGTCTTCTTCTGCTTGTCAGCCACCACTATCACCTGGTTTGTTGGCCAGCAGCTTGTCTGTCTGGAAGCTGAAGAACCACAGGAATTTACCCCTTTTGTTCAACTCTGACAATGGGACTTGGGGACTTCTAGTCCATATGCAGCACAGGTGTTCTTTGGTTGTTCCTTGATTGTTGTTGGATCTTCCAACAAGATGGTGCCAGCTTGGATCTTACACCCTGTACTATGTATTGAATAGTCTCCAGGGCACCTTTGCAACGTCAGCAACTTGGGCCCTGTGGTAGACTCCTGCTTATATGGATCTGGTGCGCTGTCCTTTTTAAGCTGTCCTTTTCTATCAACCAGTAGGGCTTCCTGATGTCAGCTAGTTACATATGCGGGGGCTTGGTTGTCTAGGATAGTTCCTCTTCCTGTTCCTCATCACCATCTGTCTGCCTGAGGCAGGCTTAGAGAATCTCATCTCGGGGGAATATATATATGTATCCCATTTATGTCAAGAAAATGTGAAAACAATATGTTTTATATTATCTTCCCTCAATTATAGCCGTCTCTCTGTTTGTCTTAGATGCTCCTC
Organism: Oreochromis aureus; assembly: GCF_013358895.1. Lineage (NCBI taxonomy): Eukaryota > Metazoa > Chordata > Actinopteri > Cichliformes > Cichlidae > Oreochromis > Oreochromis aureus. The sequence continues at coordinate 15,517,727 of NC_052951.1, read as the reverse complement.
GTGTGGAGATCACCCACTCCCTTGCAGTCCCTCAGGAGGGTCAGTACTTGAAGTTAGAGTGTGTGTCCAAAGGAAACCCTTCGTAAGTCTCTCAAAGTTTTCATTAATTGGTTGACATCATGCTTTCATATAGTGTTTTATAGAATAGATCTAGATGTAGCATGCTTTCTTTCTCTTACAAATTCTCTTACCTTTCAGGCCAGATCCTGTGATGTGGACAAAGGACGGAAGTGAACTTCCTGACCTGGACAGGATGATTGTAGAAGGAAGAGAGCTTACCTTTACGTCTCTTAACAAGACAGACAATGGGACCTACCGCTGTGAAGCTAGCAACCACCTAGGGACCAGCAGTGCTGAATATGTACTCTACGTCTATGGTGAGTTCAGGGGAAGCATTGATATATGGATAATTGCATTTCATGTCACAATATAAAAAAGTAAGTCAGTCAGTTACTAATATGACACCATTGGAAAAAAAAAAAAAAAAGCTGCAAGAGGAAAACTTGGTTTCCAACAAAGCTATGTAAAAATTGTGAAAAGTATGAACCTCACAGGCATGAGTACAAAACACCATTGAAAAAATACAGGATTATAATACCTCCTGATCTGCATACTGTATCAATGCTAATAGTGATTAGTGGTACCATCCCTCACAGGGAGAATAAGGGCCTCAGGTGACACAAATGCCACCAACGCCTTTCCTTAAATAAACCTGTGTCCCAGATACACACACACACACAAACTCACTAGGAGGGAAATGTGTGAGAGAGGCAAAATTTAGTGCTGCGTTGTCAGGAATATCACCAGGAAGGATAAGTAATTCCTAGTAACGCCAGAGGAGGTGGAGGATAAAGGGACTCAGTGTCAGGGAAAACAGATAGTTCTTCCTCTCTTCCGCTTCTTCACTGCCATTTGTCTCTTGGCATTAAGTAATAATGCTTTAAAAAATAGCAAAGCAGTGAAACATCTCTTTTCACTGTGTTATAGAAACAGAATCATTAAAAAACAGGTAGTTCTGACGTTAAGAAGTGGAGATGAAGAAAAACTTCCCGAGGTTGATCAGTAAAACATAGTATTAATAATATTACATGAGCTATTTTATTTAGAAACAGAAAGTAATGAAAAATCTAATTAGAAACTTTTGAGTATAAACCCGAGCTGCCCAGGTAACACAGGTTACTATGACTAGGTCATGAAGGGCTGTGGAAACCTCTAAAGTGAGGAATGACAGAACAAAATGAAATACTCGTCCATGCAATTAGATTTATTTGATGAGAATGCAATTAATGTATAAGCCATTCAACCTTTCTCTAAGTGAATGCTGTAAATTTTTAAATATAACACAAGTCCACGCAAGCAGATGTAAAAGGCAATACAAAATATGCTTATTTTATGCAGAATGCCATGTGATAAAATCAAGGTAAGGATTAGGTATAGAAACCTTACATTTTTCTAATTACTCATATCACTGAAATTTAAACTTAGTACGCACACGCAGTATCTACTGAGACAACGTTGCTGCAAAGATGCAAATGAGTTTCATTTGCTATATATATTCTGTCTGTCAGATTTTCGCAGATCATTGCTGATGCTTTTAAAATAATGTTGGCGTAGAGTATATCGCTCAGGTATTTAGTTAAAGATTCCTTCTTTGAGTTCAAAGCCACAAAATAGGATGAGTGAAGACTAATTATGTATACCATGAAAAATGTATGATACTTTTCAGCTTCAAATTCAAATCCTGTGCATAGGTTTTATTAAAGGAGGCGATTCTGAAACAGTGCTGTTAGAGACCTTTAGAAATTTTTTTTTTAATTCAGTCCATCAAACATTTACCGAGTTTTTTTTTTTTACTAGTTGATTATTTGTTTGAGCTGTAAAATTATCAGAAAATCCCTTTCACTGTTTCCTAAAAGCACCAGGAGATGTCTTTACATTCTTGTCTTTGTTTAAACCCCAAAAGTGCTGAATTCTTGAAAATTCTATGATTAATTAAGCAATTAGCTGTGGCTCTTATTTAATTAGTGGATTGCTCACACTTGTCATGGCGCGCCGCCGCACCTAACAATTTCTTCTGAAGCTGCAGCAAGAATAACCAATGCATGTAATGACAGTGATGTTATTAAACTGACAAATTCTCTGCCAGAAAAAAGACAATTGGGTGTGGGAGGGTCAAAAAGTCCTATTCAGATTCATTACTTGTTCTCTTGAAATGGCACCCAGTCTGTTCCTATCCTTCATTAGTGATTATCACACCTTTTAGCCTTTCACAATTGCCTCCATAATTCTTGGAAAATACCTTTTTAATGGTTCCCCTCGAACAAGGGGACATTTTCTCTCTTCCCTCTTTCCCGAAGACATGCAGTTAGCTGCTTAGTGAGTCACGCTAAGGCTGAAATGTCACCAAGACACAGAGGACAGTTGGCCCAGAGAAAGACTACGAGAGCCAATTAAAAGCTTCTGGATCACCATAAAATGCAGAGTGACATAAACATAAAAGCCAAGGTGGTAATGTAACCTCATTAACTTTGTCACCCAATGTTTCGCTCTCACTTTTTTCTGTAGCTTTAACATGTGACAGTGAGAAACGATCAGTTTTACCATTATCCTGTAGTGAGAAGCCAAAATTCAACACGGAAATGAGAGCTTAACCAATTTTTTTTTTTTATTCATTTGTCAGATTACGTTTTCAAATCATCAGCTGTCTTCCCTCTCACATGTTGAAAGGTTGCTAGTGCAGGGTCTATCTCCAGAGACAGTCGCCAGCATTAGCAGATTTAAGGTTAATTCTGCTCTTTTGCTCCACAAATTGCCCTCACAATTCAAAGACAGAATACTTGAAATCAGAGTTGACAGAGAAAATGTAGAAGATTGGGACTCTTAACATCGCTGATCATTTCAGAATCAGTGAGAAAGCCTTACTGGCCCACTAAAACAGGAACAGTAATGCACTCAACTCATGTATGTTGTTAAGGGCATCACATTTCATTATACTGGAAAGGGCATGCTTTCTTGTGCTGTGATCTTATGTTATATGCTTTGAATTGTGTCATAATTTTCCCTTTGTGTTTCCCATCACTGTATATTGTTTTTTTTTTCTTTGTGTTCTTTTAACGTATCTAACTTTCCCCATGTGAATTCATTTTGCTGTTGTTGTATTTTGTGTATATGTGTTTATCTGTGCCCTCCACCAGACGCCCCCACCACCCTGCCTCCACCCACCACTCCCCCCCTACATCCCATCACTCCAGATCCTACCGCACTATTAGGCTCCCACGCCTCAGACCCCACAGTCACTGGCAACAGAGGTACAGTACCACCCCACGCATCTCCACAGCATGCTACAGCATAGTCTAACTTCCCTCTCACTTTCATAGCTCCTCTGTTACTTCTTTCTCAGCTACTTCTCTACCTCAGTCATTTATATTCTTATTTCTTGTGGACATAAAACATGTGAAGACACTTATAGGTCATCCTACCCAATTATTGCCTTTAAGTTTTGACACTTAAACTATTTTCTCACCCGAAGGACTGTAAACATTGAGCAATGATATATTTTTTTACACTGGGACAGACTTTTCTGAGTTTCAGAGAAACTCCAGGTGTTCAGATACTCTGTGTGCTGTCCCCTTGGAATTGCAAAGACTCCAGCACTTCTGTGCCCTGAAACCTCAAAGAAGCAAATGTCATGTCCAACTGAAAATGTCTGGCCACTGGAGATATCTCATCATGCCTTCTAATGCTGTGTTAACTCTTAGAGAATCCTAACTTGACATAGTCCCTTTGCCACTAAGACTGCATATTTGGTGTTTTTAAAGTGGTCCCTGTACAGAACTAAGGCTTTTCTCTTTTTCGTCTTATGCCCTTAAACATAGATAAGACAATGCTAATTTCTGCATGCTTGTAAGCAGGCTAGCTCCAGTAAGCATATAGCAAGCTTCATTAGACTTTGTGCTTCCAATCATGCATGAACATAGGCGGGCTTAATGCTGCATTTGATGGCATGCCATTCCTGACTCTAAAGAAAGCAAACAATACTTTTGCACTTAGTAAATCAGATACTGTTTCTAAACACTGATTATGCAATTTCCACACATAAAATCTTCCCCATATTGCTTTTAATATAGTAAAACTGTGATTTTTGCTTCTTTTTGGCTTTTGTGTTGCTTTAGATGAGTAAACTACACTACATTTATGACCTTTTTTGTTTTCTGTAGGGGAAAAGGAAACAAAGAAATGGTTGGGGTAGCCATGTTTTTTTGCCAGTTTGTGCACTAACTTGGCAGAGTTTGAAAATGTTTTCATTTTGGCGTCTGAATTCTCACATACAAGGTAGATCAAATGCAGCATAAGGCCGTGCTTCCCTTATCCCTGTGTACAACGGGGGACGGCAGCATCCTGTTCCAGCTCTAATGCGGCTGCCAGAGCCGATCGTTCCCACTCAAGACAATGCTTGCGATTCCACCAGACATGCTGCAGCCCGTTTCAGCAGCGTCTCAGAAGCAGATTACAGCTACTGATGACACAAGGCCCTGCAGCAAAGGGCTATCATAACAATCTCCTCCTGCTAGCTTTTGGCTGAGTTTTCCACAGAAGTTTTCACTTTGCTGTCTGCCTTTCAAAAACAAGGGCAGCAGCAACCAGCCAAGGTTGCAAGCCACGTGAATTCTAATGCACTGAGTGGTGAGTCCCAGGTTCAATTCCAGCTTGACATTTGCAGCTTTTCGATCTCACGAGTAACATGATGTGATATTTAACAAAGTTAGTCCGTTTTGACAGACTTAATTACCACTCGCGGCATCATAGGCTGCCGTTGCCACTCCTCAGTATACGATGCATACTCTCGCTTCAAAAGGAGTCAGTCCCACTTGAGGTCCTCTAGCACGTCCATCTGAACTTGTTCAAAGAAGCCAGTTGAGTTTTTTTCTTGTTATTTCTTTTTTAGTTCTTTGGTTGTTTTCTGACCAAGATCCCTACTGTATTTTTTATGTTTTTCCTTTTATTTTAGGAACAAAGTCTATTTGCATTGGCTAATTACACTGTGCTTTTCCTGAGGCCATACAGATCTAAGCAATACAAAAGAAAAGAAAAGCAAGAGAAAAGGAAAGAAAACAGAAAGAAGAGGAAAAAATAAACCAAGGATCTGTGTGTAGCAACTAATTGTAGTGTATTTTATATGACAGTTCTTCCTCTCTTCCATGAAATCAGATCTAAATTGTTTAACAAACTCTGTCCGTACTTTCCAGTAATCATCAAACATGTCCACCCTGAGTCTCAAATGAAATGTCAGTTTTTCCATTACAAAAATATCATGCATCACATTAAATCAGTCTGCTCCGTTGAGGCGCTCAGCCCTATACAACAGGGAGGTGACCCTCAGGCGGACACAGAAAATGCTGAAAGGAATCGCATATCCCACCTGTCTAGGGAAAGCATCAGGATCCTTCAGGAGGACACGGCTATGGAAAAGGATGTCTCGGCACCCCTGCGACACATAACTGGCAGTAAACAGATGCAGTAGATGAAAAGGATATGGCGAGCCTCTGGGAAGGTGTAGTTGCTTTAACCTATTTGCCAGGGCACAGATGCTGACATGGCACCACATCTGCTACAGTAGATTGATATGTCCACGTTTTTGAGTGACACGTCAATTTAAAGCTAATGTGCTGTGATGGCCCGTATGCAGAAGAACTTGCTCACTCATATATCATCTTCATCGTGGTTTCCAAAGCTGTTATCAGTGTGTGACATGTTTTCCTGAAGTGATTGTGTAAACAATCCATCATAGTGTGATATCGGTAATAGCACATAAAATAAATTTTGTTAACATATTTATAACGCTGTATATTTTCTCACAAAGCAACATATTTAACACTGTATATTTTCTCACAAAACGTTGCACAAAATATGAGCTTTCAGTTTAGCTGCAATTAAATATACTTACAAAATCTATGCATTCATACATTTTCTGACACTTATCTAGGTCTGGGTCACTGGGGCAGCAGCCTAAGCAGGAGTCTTCCCATCTCCAGACAACACCCACTCTTCTGGTGGGAAAGAGAGGCCTTCCCAAGCCAGCCAAGGGATATAATGATTCGAGGGTTATTGGGTCTCCCGCTAGTAGGAAGTACCCAAAACACCTCGCTTAGGAGGTGTCCAGAAGGAATTTGAGTCAGATAATTTAACTACCTTAGGTGGCTCGTTTCGATGTGGAGGAGTAGCGGCTCTACTCTGAGACCCTTGCTATCTCTAAGACTGAGCCCAGCCAACCTCTAGAGGAAGCTCATTTCCACCCCTTGTATCCCACAGCTCGTGGCCATAGGTGAAGGTGGGAATGTAGGTCGACCAGTAAAGCAGCAGCTTTGCTTTCACACTCAGCTCTCTCTTCACTGTGACGGACTGGTACATCATCCACATTATTGCAGCTGCTAAACAAATGAACAAGACCCCAGAATACTTGGGGAAGCAACTCTGTCCTTATGCAGGATGGTTACCCTAGCCTTTTCCAACTGAGAACCAGTGTCTCAGACTAAGAAGTGTTAAATCTCATCCCATCCGTGTTAGGTGGTTGGGATGAAAGCATCTCATTGGCTGAAATCACCCAAATGGCAAGCTGGATGAAGTCAACAGAGCAGCATCATCTGCGTAAAACATACAAGATTCCTAGACCGCCAAACCCTGCACGCTCTGCTCCTTAGGTGTGCCAAAAATTTCTGCCCATTATTTCAAATAAATGGTGAAATATAAGAGAAGAGAGTCATTGATCCTTTACATGTAGTTCACCCAAGCAGCTGTATTCATTTCCATTTATGTGTGTGTGTTTTTTTTTTCATCATATAGACGTAAGCAAGATATCATCTGTCTTGTCTGTGCTCTTTTGCTCCCTCTCTTCATTCCTCTCAACATCATGGTCTCCATCTCAAAATAATTTCCTCTCATCACTGCTGCTTTCTGTAAATTACCATCTTTAAAGTCCTTTGGGAGGCTTGACTCCCCTTCTACCTTTCCTCCGCTTTAGTCCCTCTCTAAGCTTTTGTTCAGTTATTCCTCTCCTTTCCGCTTCATCTCTTCTGCCCCCTTACATCTCTCTGAAGGCCCTGTTAGATAACAGTCTTCCACACATTGTTGGATGTTCTTCATCAGTGTGCCTCAGTTCTTCTCTGATGTCTGTTTGTGTAGTTCAGAGACACAAGAGGAGCCGAGCCTCTCAGTATATCTACAGGGAATCTAAATATCAGACTCCTTCACTGCGTCCCTAGTCACAGGATACTACACTATCTGTTTTCATGTGTCTACTTGATTTATTACCAGGTTTTTCATGGCCCTGGATGAAAGCAAACAACTGTGGAGCTTTACCAGCCCCATGACGTTTTGTATTTTTGCATAATGAAGTTGTCTTCCTCCACAGGCATGCTGTAGGTTCAGCACTATAGCCTGTATGCGTTCTCAGGTTTCCCTTTGTCTTTTCGGTGATCTTTCCTTCTGCTCTTTTATCAGCGTATGGGGGTTTTTTTTTTTGAAAGCGTACGACTATCCCTTTATGCATTTATCTGGATACCAGCATTAGGGTTGTGGTTTCTTTGATTGGCTGTGGATGATTACTCTATGCAAGCCCTCACTTCTACAGTCAATAAATTGGGTGGGTTATGCTGTTGGTACCTTTTGGAGCATTTCCATGGATATGGCTTGCTGTGTGGTACAGCTGGTTCAAGAAGTTTGTGCTTCAGATTTCATGAGTGAAATATTAATATTTTATCTACCTATTGGTGTGTAACTATACTGTAAAAGGAGTCAGTTTGTCAACTGAGCTTTCTAGTGTTAAGTGAAAAACTGGCTCTCCAACCTCTTATCCAAATGTTGACACTAAAACCAATGGGTGATGTCACAGTGGCTATGTCCATCTTTTGTATACAGTAAATGAAAAATGCTGTCTAACTCATGTTGCACAGCAGCTTTAAACTGGCTGCAGATATGAATTTCTTTCCTTTCAGTTGTTTAAATTATTTCATATACAGTATTCACAAAAATGTGTTCCCATAATGATAAATGTTATTGTCTAGTAGGATTTCACAGTAATGGCTTTTTTATGTGTTACTTTGCTGACACAGCCTCACCGAGTTTTAGTGGCCAATATAATCATATACCGAGACATTTATTTATCCTTGTACGAATATTAGACAATAAATATTTTATCGTACACTTACTGGAGCTAATAGGAAATTTAGATTTGATAAAACCCATGCCTTTACTTGTCTTGTTGACCTTTAGAGTGCTGGTAGTGCACAAAAAACCAAGAGATTCCTCTGGTTTTCATTTGTATTGTATAATGCCAGAACTGATGCATTACTGCAGTCTCTAATTCTCTTTATTAATGATGTGCTGGCAGGTATGCCCAACACTCACACTGCTTCAGTAGCCCAGCCAGTCTTAATGGCTATAATAACTCTTTCAGTAAGTATCAGAGGTCTATGTAATGTCATCAGACCTTCACATTATGAATACACACACGCGCACACACACTGAAGCACAACACGCGCACACGTGCACGCACATCCACACATTCTCTCTCTTGAGTTCTCTAAAATATGCCAAATGCTTTTTGTGGCTTGCAAATTAGCATTGACCTTGTGATGCTAAAAGGTGAATCATGCACAAGGGTTTCTTTGGTGTTTAAAATATTTACTATTCACTTCTCATAATAAGCATTCGTGTGGCCAACCCCAGCCCCTGTAGCCTGGTGTTGCTGCAGAAAAAGGGCCCCACTGCTGGGAAGACAGCAATTATTCATGCCTAGTGTCTTCTCCTGTGGAGAAGAGAGAAAAACTAAAATACCCCTATACCTGATTGTAGAGTAAAGGTCTTGTTGCCCACGAGGATAAGAAGATAAAAGTCAAGGAATGCAACAAGAACCTTGGGACTATTAATCAAAGTGCAGTTGTCTTAATTGATACAAGAGGGATGGTTAGCATTTTTACTGACAGTGGAGGTTATCATGATACTCTGTACTTTTTTCCCTTTTTTGTGGCCGGTGCTCCAAAGCCAAATCATTATTCTTCTCCTCTTTAAGCTGAAACCAGTACCTGCAAACTTAAGGAGAATTCAAGAGCAGAGACAGTAACAAAAGGTCAAGGTTCAAAGATCAGGATTAGCCCTTAAGCTTTCTCCCTTCTGAAGTGTGCGCTGGCCAAAATGCTGCATGCAAATAGTAAAGCAAGGTTGTTGGCAGTAGAACCAGCTTGAGATGCAGATTGCTGAATTTCCAGTCTTGGCCAAAGAGTTGGGCATAGCAGATTCAAAATAAGTCAAAGTCTGCAAGCCTATTTTTACCAACTTCTGTTTGCAGTTACTCTTTTTTTCCCAACTTACTGTCCTTGCAGAAGAATTAAAGGAGAGCAATAGGTCTTTACTTTTCGCATTTAATGTGAAAAATTGTATTACTGGGAACATTACTTTCCTTTAAAAAGTTCTTTTGATGAAATGTGGCCAGAAACATTATTTTCTCAGATATCCTATAACTCTATTCATCCTGATTATCTCAGGAATCCCTGGAGATGATTTCTTCATATTTACGAGACATTTTGGTTGTCAAAGATCAGTGTTACTGCAAACTCTCAATCATTTTCTAATTATAATTAGAAATTATTATAAAATTTCATTTAAACAGCATATTTTATGGTCAGTCTGTCGGTCAATCCAAGTCCCAGGAGGAGCCACGAATCCCTTGGAAGTTCTGTCAGGAGGGGCATCTGGTGTAAAAATCTGCAAAATTAAATATTTGGAGCTACCTGTTGCATTGACTCCTTGTAACAAGAAAACAGTTGAAAGTAGCATTAATTAGGAATATTAATCTAAACACTCACCAGCCATTTGCTTATGTACATCTTTTCAACTGCTTGTTAATGCAAATATCCAATCAGTCAATCATATGGCAGCGACTCAAAGTTATAACTGAGAGTTTTGATTTTTACTGCAACATTCAGATGGAAGTCAGAATTTGGCAGAGAACAGGCGAAAACATGGCTCCGTCCTGCCCTGTATCAATGATTCAAGCTGCTGGCGGTGTAATGTTGTCGGGAATATTTTCTTGGCAGACTTTGGGCCACTTAGTACCAATCAAGCATTATTTAAACACCACAGTCTGAGTATTATTGCTGACCATGTACATCCCTTTATGGCCATCGTGTACCCATCTTCTGATGGCTGCTTCCAGCAGGATATCACGTGCCGTGTCACAAAGCTCAAATCATAACAAACTGGTTTCTTTAACATGACGTTGAGTTCGCTGTACTCAAATGGGCTCCACAGTCACCAAATCTCAATCCAATAGAGCGCCTCTGTGTGTGCATCCTACAAATCTGCAGCAACTGTTTGATGCTTTCCTGTCAATATGAACCAAAAGCGCTCAGAAATGTTTCCAGCACCTTGTTGAATATGTGCCATTAAGAATTAAAGCAGTTCTGAAAATTAAAAAGGGGTCAAGCAATGAAATGAAAGTTTGGGATGTCACTCCACATGGCTCTGAAACTGTACACTAAGCCACACTGCAGATTCTAAATGTTATGATGCTAAACATGCTGAAAACTATATGTAACCACACAGTGAAACAACAAGCGGCTTTACCTCAGCTGTAATTGCTGTCATTACTAACGTCTGTTTTTGCTTCCTGAGAAAGGAGAGGGAGAGACAGCTCTATCTGCTCCCCGCAGCTCAGACTCTGATGGCAGCTTTGAGGCAATCATCATTTACCTAACAAACACACACACACACACACACTCACACAGGCCATTATCACACTACATGTAACGTATGTAAACTTGCTTATGTTTACTGACAACCTGTCACCTGATTGTTGACTGTCTTTTCATGTTCCTTCTGTGCTCTGGCATTGCAATACTCCCGATTGTGATTATCTGCATAATTCACAAAATACCCATAGACAGTTTAAATATAGGCTGTATTCGCATCCCAAAATAGGTTATTAAACGTCATTTAGCCTGTTTGTACATGCCGGGATGTAATATAATATTATATATAGACTTTAACATATAACATTCAAGTCATTTGTTTTAAATCTACCTTATATAAATCTAAATTATACATGATTTTGTAACTCAAAAAATGAAAATAGGTGAGTAAACATGCATCAGAGAATACAGTAATTAACCTTACTAATGGTCTCAAAACTAAGAAATAAATAATTGGGTGGTTAATTCAAGGTCCTTAATAATAAGCTTTGTGTATTTAGGGAGATTGTTCAAATTTCAAATCATTTCTTTTCATCGCTGTCACAAAGTGTTTTGAATTCAAAAGAGCTGATTGTACTCCACAGGTGACCATTTTCTGGCTATAACCACACATTCTATTCAAGCTTATTCAGGCTGAGGACAAACCTTTTGTGAAAACTCAATAAGGGAAAATCCTTGGAGGGATTTGTAACTGTTTTATTCCATTGATATCGATCTTGCTTTTAAATGAAGGACACAGGTAAGGCAATGTGATGACCAGAAAACATATTTTCTGGAGGGCAAGTAGCCCGGACAGCTCTTTAGTCGCTGTGCTTAAACCAGAGAGGTACAGGCCGCTGCATCCCTGGGGTGAAATGGTTAAATATCGGACAACGGAGATCACCTTCACACCGCTCTTTAGACGGTAAAGCTTAGGAGCACTGGAGAAATTAAAACATAATGCAAAGGTCTTTCCACTTATTGCCAGGAAAGCTTATTGATGACCTGTCACATTAACTCGCTTTGGGGAAGAATTATAGCAACAATTTGGAATAAAGTGTAGAACAGAAAAAGAGAAATCATTAGATCCTGGGGCTACTGTTATGAATTACATGTAATAGCCCTTCTTTTCATTAAATCCCAATGGCAGAGGACACTTTCAGCAATCTTGAAGAAACACATACACACAGAGAAGGCAGTCCAATTTTCATTTATTGACATGAAGTGCTATTTGGTCCTTTTATAAATTTTTCCTTCCTTGTCCCCCGCCCAACCCCCCCAAGTCGGGCTTGTGGTGGCAGCTTACTTCATCCAGAATCGCTCATTTCTTTAAGCCATTATTTGTGCTGTTCCTGTGCTGCAGTTGGCTCACACAGCGCGGTTCTTTCGGCAGAATGTAGCAGTGTCGTTTGTGGTGGAAAATATTTGAAAAGCAGCAGCAACACAGGCAAGATTAAGTTACCACAAGTGTAACATTGATGCTATCTTTCTGCTTCTTCCTTTGGTGGATTTTATTGCTGTTTTGAAGAGGTTATGGATTTTGCAGAATGTAGAGCTGCTTTGATAGATGATTCTTGCATGAGACTTAATTAATTCTTATGATTAATTATCTTGCTTTGCTTATAATTCCATGCTGTTACCCTGCTGACCACTATTTCTTTTTATTCCGCGAGTTAAAAAAAAGAAAAAGACTGGGTTGAATATTCAAGATAGTGTCCACATGTGGGCTTTATTGAATGATTAGCTGAAGTAATTTGTTTTCAGAATCTAATTAATCCGCACGACCCAGCAAGCAGCAATGTGCAAGGACACACACAAACACGGCAACACGCACATCTTGGTAGCATCTACTCTTTTTTTTAATTCTCTCATGGGCTTGGGTGCATGCATTCAAAGGTGGACACACAAGTGTCTTTCGGCCCTCTGCTACAGCCTCCAGGGAGTCTTTCATCTTGGCAGTAGAGCCAGCATTAGATGCAGATTGGTGAATTTCCAGTCTCAGCCAAAAAGTTGGGCATAATTGACTCACTGAACAAGCAAAGTCTGCAGGCACTTTTCACCACTTTCTCCCCTTTACTTTCTGATTGTAGACACTCTAGCTTTTGTATCGGTGGCTTTAACTTACCATCAGTGCAGAAGAATTAACACAAAGTAATTCATTTCATTTATGTTTCACGGTAAATGTGAAGTGTTTTCAAATACTGTTTTAAAAAAGACTATTACTAGATAGATTATTACCCTAAAACACACAAAGAGGTTTGGAATTAGCCTGTTCACCTGTGTAAATCTGCATGTATTCTGAATACCCTGGACTGATATCATTTGTCCATACATGCAAGTGTTCCATTCTTGTGAAAATGAGAATGTTTGATTGACTGAGGATGTGATTATAGTTCGATCTCCAAAGGTCACTTTTGCAAGAATGAAAATTATGATGAAATTATCAAGTTTGGATAGACATGGATGTAAACTACTGGTCAATTTGTTTGTGGCCGCACACAGGAAGTTTTGTCATGAAGCTATACCTCAACATGTAGCACCTTGCCATGGAAACTGCACACTTTTGCTATGCTTACCCAATGATGTTACGGTGTGACTTGTGTTACACATATAACACATGGGCATGAATCTACAGAAACATCCCTCAGAGACTTCGGTCTTTATTGGCATGATAGCATCACACAGTTGGCTGCACATCCATGATGCATGTTTGCGATAATTAGAGTTTTGTGACATGGCACATGATATCCTGCTGGAAGCAGCCATCAAAAGGTGGGCACACTGTGGTCATTAAGGGTTGGACGTGGGGAGTAATAATACTCAGGTGGGCTGTGGCATTTAAATGATGCCCAGTTGATACTTAGAGGCCCAAAGTGTGCCAAGAAAAAATTCCCCACACCTTACACCACCATCAGAAGTCTGAACCATTCATACAAGGCAGAATGAATTTCTGACTTTACCATATGAGTGTTGCAGGAGAAAGTCCTCAGACCAGGCAACATTTTTCCAATTTCTATTGTCCAATTTTGGTGAGCTTGTGGGAATTGTAGTCTCAGTTTTCCTCTTCTTTGCGTGCAGGAGTGGCACTGGGTGGGATCTTCTTCTGCTGTAGCCCATTGGTTTCAAGGTTCAAAGGTATAGTCATATTTCGTGAACAGTGAACAGGTGCATCTAAAAAAAATGGCTGGTGAGTGTGTAAACATACAGTGTGACAAAAAGCTGCTGTATTTGCTGTCATTCCTAATGTCTGGGCCGCTACCTGTAGATAGAACAGTTTAGAGTGAAAGAGCTGTATCTGAGTCCTGCAGAAAAAAATCATGGTGGCTGTGAAACAATCATCATTTGGCAAAAAATGTAAAAATAAAAAATTTTAAAAAAGAAAAGTGAACACTGTGCTTGCTCATTCAGCGTGTACTATACAGCCTGTCAAAATCAGGAGGGGTGATTCAAATGTCACAAATATAGGCTGGCTTCAGCTAGCCAGTATAATATAAAAATATAATAAATATATAAAAACTGAGGGATACAATGTATTGAAATGATTTAGTCTATTTATGGATCCACTGCAGCCTGTGCAATATTGCCTCAGTTTGTTGAGAACTATACCTTCAGTGTCTTCACACTGTAGGATTCTGGCCTTTTTCTGAATGCTTACGCTAATGGGCGCTGACAGCTTTACTATGAATTTCTTTTCACTTGCACAAAACAGCCTCTTTGTGATCATAAAAATCTGTTTTGTTCGCCATCTCTAATGTGGGAGTTCAAACTCACAGTATATTCTAAGTTGTTGTTTTGGGTTGCTTTTTTCTAATTTTATATCAAATAAAAGTAAAAGTTTAAAAGGTTTCCAGGCAGGCGTGCCAAACAGTGTGCAGGCAAATATCAAAACACATTTTAATTACACTTACTAAATGGGTAATAAAAGGGGAACAGATGTGTGTGGTACATTATAAGCACTGGTGTTTTTGCACAGACTGTTTGGTTTTATGATGAAGAGGCAGAGGTGGTCGCATATCTTTCTTGCAGCACCTCAAAGCAACGGCCATCATTAAACAAAAAAGTTGTCCCCAAGCCAATAAAACGTATAAGCTCGATACACATGCTCTTTTAAACTTACTGACATCCCATTCAGTGATCATTCCATTAATGTACAACAAGTTTCATATTACCTGATAAAATAGCATCCAATTTATTTATGTATTTATTTATTTTTATGTTTCTCATGAATGGAGAAATATGTTGAGTTTCAGTTGCAAACTCGTATTCTCTGTTCTGCCACACTGAAAGATTCCCTGACCCGCACCACAGATACAAGGACACTGCAGCTCTATAAGCAGCCCGTGCTTAAGCTAGCTTCTGCTCTATTGATCTGAGCTGAAACCACTGCTTCACAGAGCTAAATCTAAAACTGAGAACGAAAAAAGCATAACACAAAAGAAGAAAAGGTGCCTGTGGGGGATGAATTTTAATATTCACAAAATTACGACCGAGAGGGAAAGAGAGGGAGAAAGATGCGTGTATGTTAAAGCAGCAGAATGGAAAGGACATTTGAATAGCTTGCACTGTATGACGAATTAAAGGATTCTGTCAGTGCAGATGAAAGGCGGTGTGGTGGATGGTGTACAGCTATAACAATAATTTACACGTGGCAAACATTTCTCGTGATGTTCTTCAGACACTGACAGCAAACGGTGTTTGAAAAGTGAGATAAGGACATGCAGTTGACATGCAGTGTGCTGCTCTAAGAAGCTTTCTTTGACACTTAAGCTGCACACGTTTCTTTTGCTTACGTGCTGTCTGTGGAGATAGCAGCCCTGCTGAACCAAACGCAAACTAGCTTAGTGTTAGATACATACTTGTCAGCTGTGAGTGTCAAAGGAGTCTCTGTGAGTCACAGTTGTAGATAAAGTGTTTAATATCTGCTTTGGATTTACAGCACTTAGTGCTTAAGTACATCAATCCTTATATCACCTTTTAGACATCATGTCATTAGGTATATATGCTTAATGCATGCACATTTTTATTTCCAGCCTTTACACAGTCTCTTAAAATGTGCACAGTATCTTTATTACATACCCTTCCACAGTAACCCCATATGGAGCCAGCATCAATGGAAGAGATCAGATGAGCAGTTACACTTTTGGCTCTCTGCGGTCATACAGTGGTTCACAGAAGACCTGAACCCTCTTTAATTTATTAAACAAGCCCAACTCGCAAGGCCAGGCGACAAGGAGGGTGTTATAAATATTAAAAGAAGAGTTTGCTCTGCCACACTCTCATATTAAATCACACAGAGAAGAATGTATCTGCCCTTATTAAAAGATAATGTGTTCTGGAGCCATAAAAATGTATAACCCACAACTCTAGATCCCTCTCCTCCTCCCCCTTCTTTCCTCTTTTGTCTTGGTCCAAGTGAAATTTCAGCCTTTTTGTCTCCATCAATCTCTATTTTGTCCCTTTTTACTTTGTCTCTTTGTACAGCCTTGTTGTATTTTTTTCTCCATCGTTGAGTAACAGCAGACTAGACCAGAATACATAAGAGCAGAATAGATGATTTTTTTTGTATTTTTTAAATCACTCACACAAAAGGCATGTACACATTGTAAATGTTGCAAGCTTTTGACGCTGCATGAATATCAAGTTAATGGAGTACTGGAAAATTTGGTCTTGAATGTCACATAGTCTTCCCTTTAGCTTGAAAGGAGCTTGAAAGGTTATGAAATTTTGAACATTAATAAAACAACCAAATAACTATGCAGATAAAATCAATAGCACCCTTAGACTCCCTCTGCATTGTACCCTCAGCCCAGTTGAGGTCCCAACTTTCAAACTGTTGGCCCCTTACTGTGTTTGTAGGGAGAGTAGAACATTTTCACACATGTTCTGTACTTCTCTAAACATTACACATCAGGACCTCATGTGAGAATCCAGAATCAGCTGGATCTGATGTTAACCACCCGCCTCCCTAGCACAATGTCCACAAATGTCTGATTGAGCTCGTGTGAGAAAAGAGCCGGTAATTACCCAGGTAATTCAGAGCAAGTGAGAATTATGTGTCCTGCAGCCTGCAGGCTCTACCCATCAAAATGAGGATTTCCTCCAGTGAGGATCTTCTGTCGAGAATCTCCTGCAGTATTCTTTTTTTTTCTTTTTCTTTTTAAAGAAGGACAACTTCAGACAAGGCCTCAACTTGATTATCTTGACAGTGTATGGAATTCATGTGTAAGAACGTCTGAATAGGGTGACCACTCACGGCACATTGTAAAAGCTTTGAAAAATCCTCTGTATGCGTGGTGCAGTGAAAAACACTTGCTTAGCAGAGTGGATTAGAGGCAAGAGGAGAGGAAGATAATGTTGGGCTCATGGTGGTCAGATTGATCCAGCAAAAGCAGGACCTTCTTATTTTTGTCAAAGCCTATCCACCAATGCAACATAACCAGCTACAGTTTGGTGAGAGACTAAGCTGTTTTTTTTTGTTGTTTATAATGTCTAGGATCTGGCTAGTATGCTTCTTTCTAATGCCACATCAGCAGACACACTGATTTTATTTTTTTTTAAACCTCTTTTGTTCAGCCACAGACGACGACTTGAATAATATCACTTGAACTCACTCTGAGCAGCTCTACTGTATATGTAGCTAAAAAGGCATTCTGCAAGTTTTTTTCACATATGCAATAATACTCCCTAAGCTATCACCAATAAATCAATAAATGTGTAACTCTTGGCATGGCCTTGGAGCTATGAGGGAGCAGTAGCACGATGTATGACTCGTGTTATGAAGAATGCATTAATGTTTCAAATGTTTGAACATAGGGTCAGTAAGGACCAAATGGGTTATTCTTCTATTTTTGAAGCCACTGAAAGTGCAGTTTTTCCAGGATTTGAAATTTGCATTGTAATCTATACAAAGATCAGACATCCAGTTGGCTTGTTTGTGGCTGACTTGGGCTGTATAATAGCCAAACCAGAGTGGAAGCGGTCAGACAGTGATAGTGTATGATGTGTGTTTAAAAAAAAAAAAAAAAAACCACTCACAGTCCTGACAGGTGGAGGTGAGGAGACACAACCATGTGTGTAACTTAATGCCCTAGTCCTCGCCCTGCTGGGTCCTGCCAGGGGAACATTCCTCTACTCTTTGCTCCACTGACCAAGCAGAACTGCGGCGCAGTGAAACCACAAACGTCTGTGCGTGTGCGTGTGTGTGTGTCAGTATGAGTGCGCGTGTCCACTGGGAGGCAGTGAAGTGTGACAGCCTGGTCACTCGGACCATGGAGACTTATGGAGCGAGAGCAAGCCAGCTGTTCAATTTGGCCACATGGGCAGACAGAGAAAGAAAAGGAGAATACTGAAGAGAAACAGTGTCAATATACGACGTGTGTTGTATGGCTAAACCGTCCTCCTATCACTGCCTGCCCTGCTCTGACATTGCTGTATTTTAGCTATCACGAGCCCACACACTGCACACAGACAGGGGCAGGGTTGTATGTGGCATTCCTCGGAGAGGATAATGAGATAAGTGCTAATTTCTCAGGTGTCATAGACTGATATGAATAATACAGGCCATTCCGTTACCTATCTTCCCCACTGCTGTCACTGTCACCTTTTTTTTTAGATCCGCCTACAACGTGTCCGTATGCTGTCAGCGCATCGGTGTCGTGTCTTACCTTGAATAACCTGAAAACCAGACTTTGTGAAAAGAGGAAGTCAGTGCGAATAAAGGAAATAAGCTTTTGTTGGAAGAAAGGGAAACCTTTGATGAGTTTTTGCATGAGGTGTGGACAGGCAGATTCCTTTCTCTTTCATGACTATCATCTCTACTGCTTATCCAGCAGCTGGAGACCTGTATTGACTCCTAATTCATTTTCCCAACAACAATTTCTGGCCAAGAATCAGAAAGAGATTGATCCCCCCCTTTTTATTTTCCAAGTGATGATTTATTTACTGTGTACTGCTCTTCCACTACTGCCCTGGTTTGCATGTTGGGGACTCCTACGGCACTGTGGGGGTGGTCCTGAATTATTCACTTCTTTTCTCCAAGTCCCTCTTTCATTCTCTTTTTCCTTCATTTTGCAGGGCGAATGTGTGCCTGCTTGTCTCTTTGTGTAAATCTGGTGTCCGTCTCTCTCTTCCCCTCTCTCTGTATTTTATTATTCTCAGACAGCTACGAAGCTCTGCTCTGACTGCATGATGTGAACCAAATGATAGCAGCTTAGAACAATCGTTAAAGCAGGAACGAGCTGGAAATAATCATCTCCTTCCTCTTTGCTCTGTTGTGTACTGTCTGCCTTTCGCTGTTCTCTTCTCTTACTCCCTAACCTCACCAATTGGCACTTTCATCAGCTCTCTTTGTCTCTCTCTCGCCGTCTCTCCTCAGATCCCAATGCTCTTGGGCAGCACGGCACTGACCATGCCTTGATCGGAGGAGTGGTGGCTGTAGTGGTCTTTGTCACCTTGTGTCTAATCATTGTTCTGGGAAGATACCTGGCCAGGCATAAAGGTAAAATCCACAGTGGACCAGACCTACGGCTCTCAAGGCTCATGGAGCTAGTGGAGCATGTCGTTCTTGTCCCATTAGAATACAGTCCTTTCCTAATTCCCAAGTTACACCTGCAGGTGTAGAACAAAAATGGGAAAGCTTACCCCATCCACACATTAAAAATGTTAATGAATATGTGCCTTTGATGTGCAGCAAAAAGTAATAGCACATGTTGTTATTGTAATTCACTCTCTATCCATGTATTTATCAATAATTTGAATGGAGTTTTTTAATTGCGCAGAGGGCCGTAATATTATTTTAATTTAGTTGTGATGATGATGGGAGAAAATAAACATTCATAAATCCACTTTGGCACCACAGAAAAAAAAGCATTTTATTCCCAAACAGTATTAGACAAACAGTAATAATGTGAGGGAAGAAATTCATTTACGCAATTAAACATGCTTTCTGTATGTGTAAATGTAAATCACTTCTCAAATAGAAAGTGATCGATTGATTCTCAGACTAACTTGTTACAGTTTAGCTCCAAGTTCGCGAAGAAGAGTGGAAATAAAGTGAGTTCCAAGTTGCTGCTTGGTTTTCGTCACTAATGCCACAACATTAACTTCTAAGTTTAAGCTAAGAGCTCAATTTGGACTTGCAGCTTTGAGTTCTGATGGCCGTCACGCGCAGCGTAGGTGTTGATGCTATTCTGCTGTATCGGTGCAGGGTCTCACAAATTTTGCTCTGCTTTATTTAAATACTCCACCACACTATCCCAGCTCCTCATTGTTTTAGATATGAATAATGTAACACTACTGATGTTGTCTTCAGATGTGTTTTTCGCCTCAGGCAGCCAACACCATGCAGGGCTGCTTGGTATTTGTTTTCCTCAATAGAAGTTTGTTTTTTCGTTGCCACAGGAACATACTTGACAAACGAGGCCAAAGGAGCGGATGATGCCCCCGATGCCGACACAGCCATCATCAATGCTGAGGGCAACCACGCGCACGCGGAAGAAAAGAAAGAATACTTCATTTAGACTGCAGGGGGAGCTGTGCAGCTCTCGCCTTCTCATTTCCTTCTTTTGATCTCTGTACTTCTTATTCTCTCTTTCTGTCTCCCACTTTTCTTGTTCTCCTCCGGCCACTGGCCCCCATCATGTCAACAAGGAACCCACAGGCAGTCCACAAACAGACAAGTTCCCAGTGTGTTTTCCTGTTATTTCCTTCTGTTGAAACGATTTCTGTCATTTACATCTTGTCCTTTATTTTTTCATTGGTTTGGGGTTTTTTTGTTTGTTGTTTTTTGCTTTTGGCAGATGTTTTTCACTAGCAGCTTGCTGTTGCTGCTGAAGTTGCCCCTTTGTCACTCTCTTCCTCATCGTCAACATGAATACCTAGAAATCTGTAAATCTACCATGACTGCTCCTTAGCCCTCTCGTTGGTCTTTACTCCTCTTCCCCACCAAGCAGACACCCAAACACATATTCCTGTTCACACACATCCACAAACACATATCATCTCTCACATCAACACGGTGCCTAAAAATACAGACGCCATTGAACTTCTGTCAATGCCTTCATGTATCGTCTGTCAGTAGCAATGTAAATGCTTTGTAGATGGTTACCTTGGCCATCATTCCATTGCTTAGCTCACAGCTTTTGATTACGCATCGAGTCTTTTTTTTTTTCTCTTTTCTTTTTCTTTTTGAATGACGATTTGTGCTATTTACGCCTTATACATGTCTGTCACACTAAATATGGTACTTTTAGGTGATCCACCTTTCCCTATTCCATCTCCCTCTAAATAGAGTTGTAATTAAACCGCTGACCCTTGTAAGATACGAAGAAGGATTTGTGTAACACTGTAGCAAGGTTTATCAGATACAGTAAGTGTACAATATGATTTGCATTATTAGGGTAGGAGTAATAAAGGGTAGTGTGGTATTGTTTAGAGCAGAGAAAAACACACCAAAAATATATGAAAGATGCTAGGTCAAGCGTTCCTTTTCAGCGAGCATAATCAAGTATATAAAACCACTTGCTAAATCTGCTGCCCCTGTACTTTTACCTGTATAGTCCTGCACCGTCCAGGCAGCGGTTTAGCAAAACACCATCACCTTCAGTGTCATCTGGACAGCTTACAGTAGTTTGTGTTTTCCATAAAGGGTTCAGGTGTGCAGAAAGAGTCACTCTCCTCTCTCTGTATAGGCTGTATAAATTGTATTCAAATAACTTTAGCTTTTCACTTTGAATAATTTGGTTATCGTTTGTCACATTGAAATTATTTTAAGGCTTGAGGAACCCGTGAAATGTAAACTCAACCATAAAGTGTTAAAACAAGACCAGACCAACAACATCTGCTTGATTACTGTCATTTTTTTTATTCTGTCACCTCCAAATTTATTTTTAAATAGTTTTTAATAGTTTAGTGAAGCTGCCCTCATCAGCTTGTCATGCTTTTTATGCTTATTTTGCCAGTCTGTCTTCATTAACTCAACTTTAATTTCCATTTCACGGGGTCTTCAAGAAAAAAAAGAGAATAGAAAAACAAACAAATGGTGTGAGTGCTGGGTCATGGATCTGCAGGGGCCTCTTTTCCAAAACTTAAAAAAAAACTGAAAACAAATAGAAAAGCACAAAATTGTCTGAACGAGTTACTGTGTTCATTTGCCAACAAACAGATCGCCTTGTGAACGGTTCTTTCATTCAAATGGGTAACGAGAAGATGAGAAGGCTGTCTTTGATTCAATTCTGAAGGAAAAAAAAGTGCAGTGCATCTTTTTGAAAATGTAAGCTAAATCATGTTTTTATATTTAAAAAGAAAATGTTTCTAATATTTTTTTGATTTTAATGGTTAAGCTCCCTGCTGTATATTGTGTCTGCTACAATGTGGTTGGTTGTGAAAATTGCTGTTAAATTCTGGATTCCTGTATTTGCTCAAATATGTATATTAGCCACCTTATCTAATTACTTTTTTTTTTCCATTACATTATCCTCATTAGAGAAATTTTAAAACAAATGTATTTTTGTTTTGGCACAAGGCATGTATATAATGTGTGAGAACTAAATTTTGGTAATACACATTAGCATGTTTTTGTTTGGTTCTTTTTCATGTTTAATTTATTTGAAATTGAAATTTATTTAAGAGAAAACCACAATGAAGATGGTATATTTGTACCTTGATTTTGGGAAAACGGTGGCTTTGTGTGTTTGTGGCCTGACCCTAGTTGCTCCAAATCTGAAGAAGTTGATGTTCTAGGACATTTGGCAAATCAAACGCGCAAAACTCCGGAATAAGCTGCTTTTCCATGGAAATTGAGGTAATAGAATTTGGAGCTGAAGTCAAAAGAAACAATACCTCCATGCCGGTGGCAAGAAAGTTTCCACATATTAAGACAGCCATGACGCATCATAGTCAGCAACCTTTCATCTTTCATGAGTTTGGAGAAGTTTGGCTTTGAAGGAATGATCCTAAATGCTTAAAAGCAAGGCACTAGTCTACTACCAGGGAGCAAATTTTAATCAAGGGCAATAATATTTTGGGCCCAATTGTCTCCATTTTGGTGGTCAATTTACAACATTATGCAAATAGGGTCAGCAAGAATCTTTTGTCTGTATTTTGTTACTCAAGCGCTGCTCAAGTGAACCACAAGTTGGAAATAATTAGGTCAATCTGCTCAGTTTTACCTTTCATCATCGATGTAGGATTTAGGTTGTTTTGACATTTTAATACATTTTAAAAGCAGTTATTTGTTTGTTTTGAAAATAAAGAAGCTTTGCCACAGTTTCCATATCTCACACTTTTAGTGCACTGAGCATATCACTATATACAGGTTCAACTTCAGCGTCAGCACAAATGTTCTATACAACCAGGCTAAAGTGTTCTGACTCTGGTCCTAGCAAACCTTGGGTTTTTCATGTGTAGATATATTTCTTACAATGATTTAACATCTTTCTCTTTCTTTTTTTTTGGGTTTTTGTATCTCATTCTACTCATTGTGTCTTAAATCACTGATGGTGTCAATCACACTTGGTGTTGCTTTACAACTCCAACTTTGAAACAGGAAAGTAGTTGAACGAAGTCAGAGAAACAAGTTAGGCGGTTTCTCTGATAAAACACACTGAGAATTAACCAGGTCTGCAGTGATGAGTTGATGCTGGCATTAGTAATAAAACAGTTGCCATTTACTCAAGTATGCACTCTGACCAATGCGGTGGATATTTCTTAGTAATTAGTAAAATCTGTGTTTTGTTTTGAGCTTCTTTTTTTTTTCTTTCTGAAACTCACATGTAAATATTTGTTTTGACATAATAGTAATGAGCTAATTTGTTGCAAATGGATTTTTATAATCATTAGACCAAACCTGAATCTTGTTTAATTTGTTATTTTAGCAGCCTGGCACATACGACCATGCACTACGACAGGATCAACTGTAGCTCTGTTATATCTTGGCTATCTTTGTTGTATTTCTTTGTTGTTGTCGGTTGAAAATAAGCTTTAAACGTGTTGCCTCCTTGATTTTCAACATTTATCAGTTGGGTTAATATTCACTAGATCACGAGCCTTTAATTTCATCCTGGCAGCAAGACAGTAACGGCACTAACAGAGCCGCAGTGCCATTTCCATTGGGCACAAGTCCATTTTGTGGGATTGTAAGTCTCTAATTTCCTGGCTCCAAACAAACCCGCTTTCTTCAACTGAAGGTGCGAGTCAGGGAGCTGCGGTTGTGCATTTATGCAGATTTAACAGTGCAATACTGGCAGTAATTTCGCCATGAAATTGCACCCAGTTTTGTGAACAATTTTCAGGTTGGCGGAGGCACAAACAAGCCTGTGCAAAATCGCATTAAAAAAAAGTTTCATGTATAGGCTACTGTTTTGCCTTGGATTTGTCAGATTGAAATGCACAAAACGCACACCTTTTACGGGATGTAAGCTGCTTGCAGTGGGTTAAATTGGAAGATTGTTTATAGTTTCACAGTTCCTCGTGGGTTTGTGAGACCATGCGCTTTGAGTTGATTAAACCTTCAGCTGTAATCATCTCGTGTGTGTCTGTTCTGAATGCAAAAGAGGGTAACTGTACGATCTCAAGTTACTGTTACTATTTACCATGTGGGCTGAAACAGTATATCGTTGCCTAAAAAATGACCAGATTACAGAGTATCTTATAAAGTCACATTAAAACACATATTTGAAAATCTTTATATTAGTGCCTTGTGACTCTGCACCTGAAGTTTGCCGCTGAACCTCCCTCCTGGGCTCATTTAAAGAGAAATCAGACAAGTTGATGCGATGTGTGATTAATAAAGCTTTCCAAACCTGCTAAAAAAAACACACTCGTTTCATCGTACCACGCTGACCTCGAAGCAAATCGGGTTACCAAACATTGCAGGAAGTAATGACACACACATATTTTTTTAAGTTAAGACTTCCAGGAAATTAGAGGCCGACGTTAGTATTCAAAATATTAAAATCCGCTTAAAAAAAGAAGTGACCGTAATGGACACTTTGGGTTATAGTCTGTCAGAAATTCTCCTTTTTTTAATCGTATGGTTTATATTTTTTTAATACATGAGTTTAATGGCAAATGTGTTCTCTACAGTAGTGCTTGTAACATGACATGGCCTGTTCCTGTCCCATCTCTCTTCCTCTGGCTCTTCAGATGTCTTTGCTGTACAGTATGGCTTCAGTGCACTTCTCTATCACTCCGCAATAGTGACACAAGAATCAATCAGCCCAATTTCTTTACTGTCACACCGATGACAACATGTGACACAATCGCATGTAGTGATGTGTTTCTTTTTTATTATTATTATATCTGTTTCTTTTGTTTTGCATCTCAGGAATATATTTCATTTAGATTTTTTGGTTTGTTTGTTTGTTTCCTGTCTTAAAATGGGGACTTGTGAGCACTTTTCACTCTGCTAGTCCCTGTGTGCTGACACCATGTATTTTTTGAGTTTTAAGATTATCACAATGATAATAAAAATGATTCAGTGACTCTTCAATAATTCTGTCACCTTGCTGTCATTGGAATATTAGACTAAGGAAACCTTTTTTTTCTCTTTTAATTTTTTGATCACTGACTTGAAATACTGAGATTTAGAAATATGCTGCAAATTACTGAGTTTCAACGATGATGGAAGGTGTCTTTAACTATCTAATTTTAGCTTACGTAAGCAGTTCAGTGCTTTTTGTCCTTTATCATGTTTCCCTTTGTAGCAACACACATCTTTATGTATATCAGTCTTTAGGTGGCAGGTGCTGCAAGGCACTGTCTCTCACTAAATACAAAATATCCACAGTGAGGCTCAGTAAAGATCAGGATTAGAGCTAGACAAATGTTAGTTCAGCCTCTGATGTACCTTGGTGAAATAGGGGGTTTGATATCAAGCTGTACTCCGAAAGCTTGATTTGATATATAGCACCGTAACGGAGGTGTTTCTCTCCCATTGTCTGTGGGATTTATTATATTTAATTTAGAGGTTCGTATGTATGAAATGAAATTGTTGAATAAATAGTTGCCAAAACATCTGTATAAGCCTGATTCCATTTTTTCAGTAATCATTTTCCTCCTGAAAGCCTCTTACCTCAGTATTTCTCAACTGAGTGATAATGATACGCAATAAATACGCTGGAAACATCTGAATGTGTCCTCATGAGGATCAGTGCACAAGCGCACCCACACAAACACATACATATACACATACTTGCAAAAAGACAAGAAAACGCATGCACAGATACGTGTTCATGAATTTTTATTAACAAGAATAATTCATGTTGTGTTTTTGCGCCCTATCTGAGCTCTGTGGTTGTGATGGTACTATGATACCATTCACATTATAATGTGGTATCTTTTTGGCTCTCTCTGGTATTTTTTCAATATTCATAAATCCCCAGTTCGAAAAAGGTCGGTACATTAGGTAAACTGTAAATAAATACAGAATGCGATGATTTGCAAACCTTGTAAATCCATAATTTACTCACAACATAGAACACAGAAAACACATCAAAATTTTAAACTGTGACATTTTACTATTTCATGAAAAAAACTAACACGCTATGAATTTAAGGGCATACATCTAAAAAAAAGGTTGTGGTGGAAAAGTAACGGGGGCTAAAGTGGTGGAGAAACATTTTTCATTTGATTAGGTTAATTGGCATCCGGTCAGTAATATGATTGGGCATAAAATTGTAAATTATAATTGTAAAATTGCATCGATTTTGAATCTTCTACAAATTGTGACATCAACAAAAGATTCAGAGAATCTGGAGAAATTTCTGTGAATAAGGAATAATGCCAAAAATCAATATTGGATAGCTGTGATCTTCACTCCATAGAGTGGCACTGTGTTCAAAACAGGCATGGAAATCACTGCATTACCCCCCCCCAAAAAAAAACATTTGGCACATCATAAAACCAAAAATAGCTGTTGAGCAGCCGTAGTCCTCTATCAGATCCAAAAGTCCAGTAGCTCCACTCTTAAGTTCCCAGATGTTTGTTGTTAAAATGTCAGTGTTGCTGCATTAGATTCAAAATTACATTACTTTTTTCTTAAAATTGCAAATTTTTCTCATTTTAAACATTTGGTACGTCTTTATGTTCATTCCGTTTCTTTTTACAATTCCACTTTTGTTGGATTTGAGGTTGTAATACTCCTTCAAAAGTATCGCTATCTGAGATATGCATGAGGAACTTTGAAATTAGTGCCAGTAAATCAGAAGAGAGCAGTGCATGGAAAAGTCATTGAAAAGAATGAGGAAACCTGGTGATTTATTTCAAGTCTGTGTTGCTGGGGAGAAATCACTCTAGCTTGAAAGACACTGAGGGAGATGAAATACAGAGGAGATAATTCTTAAAGTTTCTAACCATTATTGAACTGCTGGTCATATCATCCATCTATTTTTCTTGACTGATGAGCCAACTAAGTCGACCTGGACCATGCCCCAGCTGTCCAGAAAGGCAGGGTACACCCTGGTTTCCAGTCCATGTGGGCTGCTATATAAAATAATAATAAGGTGGAAAATATGTAAGATAAACTTGTGCCAGGAGAAGTCCATATGAAAAAGAGTGGTGTTCATTTAACAACTCAGTGTATTTCACCATAGATAAGGCTGAGAAAAGCTCTTTTGTGGTGATTCTACTGGTAAAATTGTAATAGCTGACAAAGTATTAAGAGAAATAAGGAAAATAGAGACATGCATCGTTACACCCTTGACTGAGGCGCATCTCTACTAGCTTTTTAGTTACTTTTATGAAAGTTTTAGAAATGGTGCCCAAAAGAGAGAAAAGCATTCACAAAGAGCAGAGTGCTTTAATAAGTAAGCTATAATTTTCTTCAGATCCTTTGAATTAGTCAAACCCAAATCCAAACATTTGAGCAGGCAGAGTATTTTATTGTAGTAATGAGATCGGTACGTACATTATCCTCTTTCAATACTTATGAAAAGATTAAGGTTTGCTTTCTAACTGCATCAGGAGAGTGAGAAATGGGCATAAATGAAGGGAAAGATGGAGCACATAAAGAGGAATGTAAGACTATGAAAAGGGAAAGACTGGGAGGAGGTGTGGATGCAATGGAGCCTGAAAGACAGGAGGGAGAGGTATCCACCCCTTTCAGTGAGTCAGGAGATGACTGAGGGGGGAATTAAGTAATGGCAATAAGATGTCATGTTAGACTGAAGAAAGCAGCTGCAATCAGCCCATCTGTCAGGAATAAATACAGCCTGGAGTGGGTTGCATTTGTGCCACCGAGGTATGATTCTTCTCCTGATGAAAAGTGAGGGGTCAGTGAATGACTCAATTACCACTCAATCTGTCAGAGGAGTCATGTGAACTGGCACACTGAGAAGGAGGAAGACCTAACAGGACCAGCAAAACTGCGTTTTCTTGCAAAATATTACTGAGCGGACATGTTTTTCATACTTCCTTACTGTCAAGCAGGCTTTGCAGCCAAAGGGGTTGTATTCCATGCGAGAAATATATCTTCTTCTTCTTCTTTCAGCTGCTCCCTTTAGGAGTCTCCACAGCAGATCATCTGCTACCCCATCTCTAGCATCCTACTCGTTTACACCTGAGTTGATCGGCTCTGTGGTCTTTCTCTTTTCCTCCTGCCTACAGCTCCATATTCATATCCTTTGTCCAATATATCCGCTGCCCCTCCTCTGCACATGTCCAGATCGTCTCACCCTTGCCTCTCTAACTTTGCCCCCAAACCATTCAACTTGAGCTCTCTCTCTGACATACTCATTTCTAATCCTGTCCCTCCTGGTCACTCCCAATGAAAATGTTAGCAACTTCAATTCTGCCACTTCCAGCTCAACCTCCTGCCTTTTTGTCTGTATCACTGTCACCAAACCACACATCACAGCAGGTCTAACTATTGTCTTATATACCTTAGCTTTGTCAGATTTGCTGAAAGATTTAAATCTGTAATATTATTGCTTTGATAGGTGTGATGTGCAGAAGCACCAAACTGCTGGATCACACGCAAATGTCTATATGAAGTATATTAAGCTAGATCTAGCCATCCATTTATTTGTGAACTTCAATTACAAAGCCTTGATTTTACCATTTTATCTGTATCTTGATTTTTTGGAGCCAGTTACCACATTTTAATCAAAGGATTTTATTTTTTTTTTAGCCCAACAAACCACATGGCTCTATGTTTCTGTGCTTCCAGCATCCACAGGAAGTCTGTACTGTAGGGGTTCAATGCTTTGTGGCTTTAGGCATGGAACGTCACTTCTCTGGTGGGGAAGGAGAGATACTGGTTAAATTTATTCCGATTCCACTCTGGAACCAATTTCCTACAAAAGGACTGGACTTTGTTCCACTTTTTGTCCCATTGCACATCAAGCAGGGGTCGCTATACTTCTATCCCTCCTGATGATTAGTTCCCTGCAGCTTCAGGTTATTCACCAAGCCGCAGTTTACAGTAGTGAGGAAGTTTAGTGTTAACTTGGGCACTGAAAATGAAACCTGGAGGGGTATGACTGGGAGGAATGGCCACCCCAAGTGTTGTTCTGTTTCTGTGGGACACAGGAGGCAGCTGACAGATACTGGCAGGCCAGGCAGAGTGTAGCTGTGGTGATGAAGCAAAAAGTTTGAGAGATGTTTATTGGTACCATGGAACATGGCTTTTGGTCGGCCTGGAGGCAATTCTAGCAAAGTGTCATAAGTGGAGTGGAAGCTACAGCAGAACAGCATGAGAGAGGTGTGGAGGGGCATGAAGACCATCACTGGATTCAGGCCAACCAACAGCAGGGGAGCTGAGGGAGGTGAGAATAGAGCTAATGAGTTGAATCTGTTTTTCAATAGATTCGACACCACAGTGTCTGCTCACACCCTCACAACCTCACCTGTAGTCAGCCTGGAATCCAGAGCCACACCACTGTGCCAGCCTCTCTCTTCACATGGCACTGTTGCCTCCTGTGAGATTCCTGACACCCCTCCCCCACCCATCACCTTCACTCAATACCAGGTTGAGATTCAAATGAGGAGACTTCACTCAGGCAAGTCTGCTGGACCAGACGGAGTGAGTCCCCACGTCCTCAAGGCCTGTGCGCCCCAGCTGTGTGGAGTCTTCCATAAACTGTTTATGCTGAGTCTGAGTCTGCAGAGGGTACCAGTGATGTGGAAGACATCATGCCTCGTCCCTATTCCAAAGACGCCACATCCCAGTGGCCCCCAGGATTACAGGCCCGTGGCACTGACCTCCCACATCATGAAGACCCTGGAAAGGCTCATCCTGGACCAGCTACGACCCATTGTCTGACCACATCTGGATCCCCTTCAATTTGCCTATCAGCCTCGTCTCGGAACAGAGGATGCCATCATCTACCTGCTAAATCGTGTCTATACCCATCTGGACCAGCTGGCGAGCACTGTGAGGGTCATGTTTTTTGACTTTTCCAGTGCTTTCAACACCATCAGGCCGACCCTCCTGGGTGATAAGTTAACAGCGATGCAGGTGGATGCTTCTCTGGTGTCCCGGATTGTTGGATGTATCAGCAGGGATGATGAGACAGAGTACCGGGCTGTGGTCGACTCCTTTGTCACGTGGTGTGAACAGAATCATCTGCAGCTCAACGTGGCAAAGACCAAGGAATTGATAGTGGACTTCGGGAAGACCAGGAAACACTTGACCCCTGTTTCAATCCAAGGGGTCAGTGTTGACATTGTGGAGGACTATAAATACCTTGGAGTACATATTGACAATAAACTGGACTGGGCTACAAACATCACAGCACTTTACAGAAAGGGCCAGAGTCGTCTCTATTTTTTGAGGCGACTGAGGTCCTTCAACATCTGCCAGAAAATGCTCAGGATTTTCTATGAGTCTGTTGTGGCCAGTGCGATCCTCTATGCTGTTGCATGCTGGGGGAGCAGGCTGAGGGTCGCAGATGCCAACAGACTCGATAAACTGATTCGTAAGGCCAGTAATGTTGTGGGTATGGAGCTGGATTCCCTCAAGGTGGTGTCGGAGAGGCAGATGCTGTCCAAGATAAAGACAATGTTGGATAACACCTCCCACCCACTCCATGACACGCTGGTCAGTCACAGGAGCACGTTCAGTGAGAGACTGAGATTACCAAAGGCACCACTGAACGACACAGGAAATCATTCCTGCCTGTGGCCATCTCCCTGTACAACTCCTCCACTTAACACACTGTTTACTGCAACAGCTACACCCTTTTTGCACATGTTCTTTTTCAGCTATTTATTAATAAGTGACTTTTATGTATATATATGCCTGTATATATTGTGCTATTCTTAGTTAGTGTATTGTCTGTCTCTGTTAATGTTTGTTTATAATGGAGCACTGTAACGAAAAATAATTTCCCCTAGGGATCAATAAAGTATTTTGATTCTGATTCTGATTCTGATGATAAAGAATAAACAGCACACGGTGAGGATGGAGTGATGTCTGGAGTGGAAAATAGAGGTGGGTGGATTGATTCGATAGCATCAACATCAGTGCTGGTATTGGAATCAGATCGATACTAACACAGGGAAAATGAGCTATCAAAAATGTCTGAACCTGAAGTTATTTTATTTATAGCCTATAGCATATTTAGACAACAGAAGTTGACACAAACTGCTTTAAAGAGAGACACATTTACATATCAGATCTCCAAAAAACCCTGTTTTAATATGCATGAAAGTTGAAAGGTGTGATTTATTGTCTTAACTAAGTATTGTGGAAAGTAAAAATCCAGTAAAAATGATTTAGAGTTTAGAAATTTCAAATAGATTATGATTCATCTCATAAATCGTGACACATTGCTCTCCTCTATATAAGCTGCCTTTACAAGTTAAGAGTAGCAGTACCTGTACTGATATCGGCAATTTGCTTGGTATCGGATTTATATCAAAATTTGCAGTATTGCACAGCACTACTGGAAAGAATACTTCACTGGCACACCTTTCATTGAGCAAGCAGAATCTTGGGATGAGTTTAATGATTTTATATCTTTTATTCTTTTATGCATTTATATATTTTAGTCTTTGTGGCATATATTAAGTTACACTGTTGAACGTCAAAGCCTTGTTTCCTCTTCCCTAGCTTCTAAAGGACTCACTTTTAAGAGGGGTCTGTTTGTTACTAGTGTCGATGACGTGCAATTTGATTACCTTGTTTCTGTAATCGCGTCTTAAGAATACTCTTTTCATGTTAACATGATGTGGCGAGGCAACCCCTGCCTCTCCACACATGTTGTGACAGCTGTTACTAGCCCCAGATGGGATGGGATGGGATGGATGGATGGATGGATGGATGGATGGATGGATGGATGGATGGATGGATGGATGGATGGATGGATGGATGGATGTGATGGGATGGGATGGGATGGGATGGATGGATGGATGGATGGATGGATGGATGGATGGATGGATGGATGGACTTTTGAGCTAACCTTAAGTGGCCATGAGTTGGATGAATTTTTAGTACTTCACAATAAAACACACCACTAAACTGTCTCATAATCCAAATCCAACACCCATCACTGTATCCACTTTTAGATGGATATATATTCTCTTTATATCAGAAATAATTAGATACTTCTTCAAACCTTAAGCCTTCGAGGTAGACTTTCAATTTTCTCAGTTATTTTACTGGCAATAAGAAATATTAGATTTGTCAATATTTTTCTCAGTAAAAGTTGACATAGAGGCTTTATTGAATGTTTCTAAGCCGTTATTTGTTATTCTTTTCACAAAAGAAAACAAGTGGGAATTTGGCTCAAATATTCCCCCAAACATGATTAATAAATCATGAATAACTACGATTTTAAACCTGTTATAAAAGTGACTTAATAATAAGTTAAAACACAAAAGCACAACAAGCCAGGATACAGAAATGTTATATTAAAGTAAAAAAGGATTGCAATACACGGTATACATTCCAATTTGTGCAGCCTATTTAAAATTGCTGCTTTGTTGCCACCAGAGAAATGACAAGGGAATAAAGCAGGAAGGGAAATAGGGGTATTATTGATTGATGCATTCATTTAAGTTTGTCAGTGCACGACTGTTTCAGAATAAAGAATAGCCCACATATTGGCAAAGCAACCACGTTAGGGCACGTTAAACACGTTCATGTAGGAAAGTTTAATTTAATAAAAAATAAAGTCCTGAAATCAGTCTTGAGCATAGACACAAATGTCTGGAATATGAATATAACACATGAATGTTCACTCATGTGTTTACTCAGTACAGCATTTTCCTGCCCCTTAGTTTAATGTTGGGAGACGCACGGGAGAAAACTGTTTGGGAAAAAAAAAGCAGCAATTAGAAACATGGATGCAGATGGTTTTGCTCGGGAAAAGAGTGATCTCATAGAGTTTATCTCTATTTTTGAAGGCTGCTGCACAAAAGGCTGTTTAAGATGAATGGTGCCCTGCGCTCACACACGGACACACAACTCTCGTTAAGTGTCACTTTCTGAATGTGCCACGGTGTCGAGCCTCACACCTGCCCAGCGCTGTCAGTCTGCCAGCTGTGAGAGCTGGAGCTGTCTCGAAGGTATCAGCCGCTCCATATGCAAATACATTCCTCTTCTTTATGATGTGGATGCACTAGCCCACATAGCTCCTTCTTTCAGTGCTTTTAGGCAGAGCCACTTTATTCTATCTTTCTATCGATGCTTATCTTTTCCTCAACTGCTTTTCCCCTGCTCTAAACGCAGGACTCTTAATTCATCTTCATTTCCCTCTTCATCTTCCTTAATTCCCCACTCGTCTGCAGGATCCTGTCCAGTAAGAGCTCCGTTGACCTTGCAAGATGATTCTCTTCAGAGGATGACAGAAGATATGTTAGTACCCTTTGATGTTCAGTGATTGTGCTGACCATGTGAGGCCAAAGCTTCGCCAACACATTGCCTAGATACATGTGCACACATTCTCACATGCACACACACAAAATGTTTGCTGTGCTTCGAGATGCCATCAGAGAGGAAAAAGGCTTTGATGTCTACATGTTTCACTTTGAGGGAATTTTCCCCACATGAACCACTGAGGTCCTCTTTGACTTTCGTGAAGTTCAGGCCAGTGAACAGAGGTGATGAAGCAGGGGACTGCCAGTCAACACCTTATACCGACACCCTTCCATGTCACAGAGACATAGTGAGAACATATATTTTTGTACGGTAACAACAATACAAAAGAATAGAAACACAGTGAAGCAGAAGTTTAGAGACTGTTAAGTTATATATCAAATGGTTAGACTTGGGAGAAAATAATAAATTGTGAGTGCATATTTTACTCATCAGACCCTGAATGCAATTATAGTTAATGCAAGACAAGAGAAAAGTATTAGATGTACTTCATTCATTTAGGTAATGCAAGTACATTGAGAAAATAATACGATAACTAATATGAATATATAATCACCAAACCAAATATGCAGCAAGTTATAGATAAAAATTAGATCAAGCAACATCAGTGATCTCTAACTTAATAATTATGGAGTATAACTTCTGGTTTTTCAAATTAAATCAAAAAAATGATAAAATTCATATCATGCTCCATTCATGAGTCCACTTTTGTAAGCTGAAGATTACAGTGCATTACAATAACCTTCTGGAAAACAGAGTTTGGAAGTTAAAGAGTGACCCCTTATTACTCACCACCAAAACCCACTCGCTCCTTCTACACAAACAAACAATGCTTAAGGAATTAAAGGCAAGTTATTGAATAGATGTACAGTAAGTAATGTGTAAAGCAAACAAATCGTTCCACTAAGGAACCCTCTTTGCACATGTCCTTGTGTTTTTAATCTCTATAATCTCTCTCTTCTCTCTCTCTCTCTCTCTCCCTACATATATATATATCTATATATATATAGATATATATATATATGTATAAAATTCCCTGCTCGCCCCCGGGCGGTCAATTCTTCAAGCTCGGGTCCTCTACCAGAGGCCTGGGAGCTTGAGGGTCCTGCACAGTATCTTAGCTGTTCCTAGGACTGCGCTCTTCTGGACAGAGATCTCCGATGTTCTTCCCGGGATCTGCTGGAGCCACTCGCCTAGCTTGGGAGTCACTGCACCTAGTGCTCCGATTACCACTGGGACCACCGTTACCTTCACCGTCCACATCTTCTCGAGCTCTTCTCTGAGCCCTTGGCATTTCTCGAGCTTCTCATGTTCCTTCTTGCTGATGTTGCTGTCATTCTGGACCGTTACATCTATCACTACGGCCGTCTTCTTCTGTTTGTCCACAACCACTATGTCCGTCTGTATCTGAAGTCCCACAGGATCTTAGCTCGGTCATTCTCCACCACCCTTGGGGGCGTCTCCCATTTTGACCTCGGGACTTCCAGGTTATACTCGGCACAGATGTTCCTGTACACTATGCCGGCCACTTGGTTATGGCGTTCCATGTATGCTCTGCCTGCTAGCATCTTACACCCTGCTGTTATGGGCTGGATTGTCTCAGGGGCATCTTTACACAGCCTGCACCTGGGGTCTTGCCTGGTGTGATAGACCCCAGCCTCTATGGATCTTGTGCTTAGAGCTTGTTCCTGTGCTGCCATGATTAGTGCCTCCGTACTGTCCTTCAGTCCAGCTTTGTCCAGCCACTGGTAGGATTTCTGGATATATATAAAAAAACAAAAAAACAAAAAAAAAAACACCCAGCACGCCCCTGCGGGCGGTTTATCCTTCAAGCTCGGGTCCTCTACCAGAGGCCTGAGAGCTTGAGGGTCCTGCGCAGTATCTTAGCTGTTCCCAGGACTGCGCTCTTCTGGACAGAGATCTCCGATGTTGTTCCCGGGATCTGCTGGAGCCACTCGCCTAGCTTGGGAGTCACCGCACCTAGTGCTCCGATTACCACGGGGACCACCGTCACCTTCACCCTCCACATCCTCTCGAGCTCTTCTCTGAGCCCTTGGTATTTCTCCAGCTTCTCGTGTTCCTTCTTCCTGATATTGCTGTCATTATATATTATATATATATATATATATATATATATATATATATATATATATATATATAAGAGCTATCAATCTGTCAATCCTTTCCGTGTCCGGGCGGGGTGAGGTTTCCCGTGTTGGGTCAAATTAAGCCGCAGGCTCCACTCCTGAATGGTAAGAACAAGATCCGGGCCATCAACACCTACGCCCTGCCCGTGATCAGGTACCCTGCTGGGGTAATAGGCTGGCCAAAGGAGGAGATAGAAGCCACTGACATCAAGACAAGAAAGCTCCTTACCATGCATGGAGGGTTTCACCCCAAGTCCAGCACCCTGAGGCTGTACGCTAAGCGGAAGGAAGGGGCCGGGACTGGTGAGTGTCAGCACCACAGTCCAGGATGAGACAATGAACATCCAAGAATACATTGGGAAGATGGCCCCAACTGACTGAGTGCTCAGTGAATACCTCAGGCAGCAGAAACCCAAGAAAGAGGAGGGAGACGAGGAACCATCATGGAAGGACAGGCCCCTGCACGGTATGTACCACCGGCAGATAGAGGAGGTGGCTGATATCCAGAAATCCTACCAGTGGCTGGACAAAGCTGGACTGAAAGACAGCACAGAGGCACTAATCATGGCAGCACAAGAACAAGCTCTGAGTACAAGATCCATAGAGGCTGGGGTCTACCACACGAGGCAAGACCCCAGGTGCAGGCTGTGTAAAGATGCCCCAAAGCTCCTGACCATGCATGGAGGGTTTCTCCAGCACTCTGAGGCTGAATGCTAAGTGGAAGGAAGGAGGCCGGACTAGTGAGTGTCATCACCACGGTCCAAATATGTGTGTGTGTATACATATACATATATATATGTGTGTGTGTATATACATATATATAAATATATATATATATATATATATATATACAGAGAGAGAGAGCTCCTAGAGAGAGCTTCTGATGCTCATGCTTTTGTGTCTCTGTGCAATCGCACATTTATTGTTCACTCTATGGCCCTTGTGGGGGGAAAAAAGGTGTGTTCTAGCATTTGCTTTCCATATTTTTAAAACAAATTGGCATCCACTACATTGCTAAAAAGAGCTGAAAACTTTGCAAGTTTAACAAACAATAATACATTTGTGGCACAGGGGGAAAAAACTACTTTACTGGCCCTGGATAAAGTTGTCAAAACATGGCAGAAGTTTTCCAACTGCTTATTTCATGTGAGAGAACGTATCCATTAAAGCTGACAGCCTGGACATGAAACTAATAGCAGCTGTGCGGTTTCACATCAAAAGTAATAACAGCACAGAGCCAAACATCACTGTATGGCTGTCCAAAGAAGCTCATTTTATGTGAGACACCAGTGTAGTAGGAGTATATCATGGTGGAATGTGAGCTTTATGGTGGACTGCAAAGCATTAGTCCGCCTTTGGCTGGATGCTGCCATGGTTGCAGTGGTACCGCTAATTTATATCTGCTGCACAACTAATGGAGGATATAAAAGGCCTGGGGTCTGTCCATTCTAGACTGCGCGTTTTGGGGCACAGCTCCAAATGATGAGAAAGCACAGTGGTTAGTGTGTGTGTGTGTGTGTGTGTGTGTGTGTGTGTGTGTGTGTGTGTGTGTGTGTGTGTGTGTGTGTGTGTGTGTGTGTGTGTGTGTGTGTGTGTGTGATTGGGTGCTGTGAATGGTGATGCCTCATTAAATTGCTGCAGAGTTATCATAGTTTATTATAACAGATTACACTCTCTTTGCATTTTTGTCTGTATTTCATGCACAGACACTGCAGCTAAGTACAAACACAAACACACACACCACTTAGCAGCAGCTCTGAAAGCGTGCGTTACGTAATTGCTGCAAGTATAAACCAAAAAGTATTGCTTCTTTTTCTTTGGCAGGGGCAGCCATTCACTTCTGCTCTCCATCTTCTCCGTTTTTCTCTGTGCGATAGTAAGAACATGAGCCATTCGTACTGAACCATGATGCTTTGAAATGTATTATAATTAATTTTTATTATTCATTCGCGTGTTCTACCTTTTAACCTTATTAATCAATTTATTAATATTTACTCTGTTGTTGTGCTTCTTGTGTTTAATACTAATTGTAATATAGTATGTTTTTGCTCAGTGCAGGTTGTCTGTCCATGGCTGCATCAGCAAGCTGACTCTGTATTCTTAGTGGGTATTTGGTAGTTCCTCTAGGGTTGATTGCTTGGCTCTTCAGTTGAAATCTGTTTGTTTGCATTTTCATCCATCCATCCGACTTCTTCTGCTCATGCAATTCAGGGGAGCTAGTGCCTATTCTAGCTGCCATAGGGAAAGAGGTGCATCCTGGACAGGCTGCCAATCTATCACAGAGCTAACATACAGAGACAGACAGCCATTCATGCTCACATTCACAGCTATGACCTATTTAGAATCATGATATAACCTAACCCCGTGCAGGTCTTTGGACTGTGGTAGGAAGCACGAGTGCCTGGAGAGAACCCACGCAGACACAAGGAGAGCATGCAACCTACAGAGAAAGGCCCCAGGCTGGATTATAATCTACGACCTTCTTGCAGTAGTGCAGTGGTACTAACCACTGCACCACCATGCTGGGTTTTTTTTTTTTTTTTGTACAAAATAAAAAAATTACAGCATATTAAAAAAAATATCTAGCTGATGAGATTTGCTCCGTTTGGTCCCAGAAGAACAGTCAAAATTGATGCCACAATGTGGAGGTTATATAGTGATGACACCTATTGCTCAGGGAAGACTGCAGCAAGCCAGGAATGCCTGTAATGCTGGTATAAATGGTGGCAGGCCTGTGGTGAGGAATACATACTACTGATCTAGGTACATTTTTAGTTGGAATCAGATGTATGTATTATCATAATATGTTCTGGTACATTTATCAGAAAGTATTAATGCTAGAATTGTTTGTTGCCTTTACAGATTCTTTTTACAAGTTGGGTGTGGCTTTAGCATCTAAAAAAATCTACCCTAATTGTGGCATACAAGTACTTTAAACAGGTAATTCTTTTTAATAGCCAGCAGGAGTGACTCCTCAAGTTCTTTGACAATAATAAACACTTTCAAGTCTACATTCAAGTCTTAATGAATACAACATCAACTTTATTTTGAAACTCCTGTTCTCAGCTACAAACATCAGACCAACATTTTCAGCCCTTGTTTTTAAGAAACTGTTGATCTCAACGTGGCTGGGACCATCTTTTGAATACAGTCTTTGGGTACATTTAATTTATTTTAGATATCTCCCATAAATGTGGATATTGTTAGCATATTTCTACATTTTGCATTGTTCCGTAGTCAGTATAATAGTTTGCCCCTTACTAATACTTATTAAGCAGGGTTCAATGATTCTATATTGAGGGATTAGCTTTCTCAGTAAAATCCATGTCCTAAGGTATTAATATTTCCCTCAATCTGCAAAGCAGCTTAAAAAAAACATCTTACTATATAACCATTTTCTAAAAGTTGTTACTATTTTTTTTTTAATCAGACATGTCTAAATGTAACTATCAGCATGCTCTTTAAGGCTAAATAATATCTTTGATTTGATTTAAACCATGGTATTTTTTTTATAATCTTCCATCAAAGTTACATTATTAACCCACTTTTAAAATTTAGCTTAAAATATAATAAAGTTTAAATAAAGATTATAGATCAAGTATGTGGGTTGCTATTTGGTACAGTTTAGTGCCCAAGGACAACAAAGTCTTGGTTATCTGCCTGGTTCTAGGCACATAGATGTGGATTTATTATAAGAACAGGCCACAGAATCCATCTTATTCTGCATTTTCAGAAAGAAAAAAAAATCCATGCCCCTGGATAGAAATAAATTACTTTAATTATTTCCCAAATCAGTTAAATTTTGTGTTATGCCTTCTGCAGCTGCATTCTCAACATTTAGTGCATTAACTGGCACCATTTCAATAAATTACAAATACTTGAGTCAGATATCAAAACTCACTGTATA
Source organism: Oreochromis aureus (assembly GCF_013358895.1). Lineage (NCBI taxonomy): Eukaryota > Metazoa > Chordata > Actinopteri > Cichliformes > Cichlidae > Oreochromis > Oreochromis aureus. The sequence continues at coordinate 15,478,133 of NC_052951.1, read as the reverse complement.
AGGCCTACTTCTCTGTTATGGAAGTCAAGATATGTGGCCACCATATATTGCGTCTAAAGAATTCCTGTAAGTATGAAGATGTTAAGCCACCAGAGGGTTATTATAATTTTATTGTGCAGTTCTTAAGACCTATATGATGACAATAACTTCACCTTGCATTGCATTGCAGGCAGTCACCGCCCAGGTGTACAAATTAAAAACTGTTGAAAAAGCTGTAACTTTATCAGAGGTTGCAGAAAGGTCACGATGAAGCAGGTGTTTTTCACTGAGCTCCGACTCCACATGCTTCTCTGTTCACAGACACTACCCGCTCTGGTTCGGCCAGAGGTAATGATCTATGTCGAGAGAAAGGTACAACTTTACACCAAGGTGCCACACTGGGGTCAGGGTCACCTTTAAACAGATGTTATGGCAGAGGCAGCAGTCAGAGCATCGGGACATGGGTCAGTATTAAGCAGATGTTGCAGACCGGGAGGGATTAGCATGTCATATCCTCTATGAGCTGACTAAATGCTACCGTCTCTGTGAAGAGACCTCCTGTTTGCGAGTGCAATAGCAGGAGCGAGGCTTTTATGCTGTTGTCATGGTGTTGCTAAGAAAAGATCGTTAAGGTTGCATATCGTGAGAATGCACCGTTGAAACATGGCTCTTTGTCACGTCATTCAGTCACTGCAATTACTTTATACTTCTCTGTGATGAGCTTTAGTCCCCTTTTAATGTCATAACTCAGGAAACTTGTTTTGTGTAAGAGAATGTCTGGGTTGTTCAGTAAAGAGGATTTTTTAAAAAAGAGCAGTGGAGGTCAGCTGTTCAGTATAGGCTGTTCATCCTTCTGTTTGCATGTGAACAGAGAAATACAAGAAGTCCAGGAGTGATGACTTGTTTATCAGTGGTTGTTTTTAAGCGATGCGAATGAAAAAAATGTTCAACAGATGTCACCGTGGTCCGAGGTAAGTGAGGTCCTGCTGTCCCCTGCAGTTCTGACTCACCGCTTTGCTTGGACACAGTGGGTTAACGCACACAGATCTTAACCAAGGAGGAGAAAAACACATGACTCACACAGATAAAAATGAATAATCTATTGCAAGACTTGTTCACTGTTAACTGCTCTGTTAGCAGTTAATAAAGTGTAGTTTAAATATGTATTTTTTAACAGGTAGAATAACTTAAATATTAATAATATTGCTACTGTATACTTTGGCAATGATATTTAATTATAATTATGTTGAAAAAACAAACAGCAAAACAGCAAAGCCTTTTGAATGACATGCTGAACTTGTTTAAGACTGAACAAAAACTTTTCCCCTTTATATCCAGAGGCTAGTAAACTAATTCATTTTCAGAGCTGAAAATCTTGAATGTAGGTGATTGGAGTTCAATTCCAAAACATCATTGAGCAAGAATCGCAGAAAGCAGCGATGGGACAGTGGTGACCCGTTTCACTGCTTTTTGCAACTCAACTATGGATTCCAGTGACACATGTTTCACTTTTTCCTCTAGAACATTATGTTTGGCTTCTATGGAAACCAATCAGCACACAGATGAAAACACAGAGACTTATTGAAAAACTACAGACATTCTTTTCAACATCTGACCCAACGTACCTTACTCTTACTTACTCTTTATCCCCCTGTTAACGCTGAGTTGTTGAATAAATTATAGGTTTTTGTCTCCAGAATCTGAGGTCTGAAAGTGTCTAGGTCAGGGGTCTGCAACCTTTTACACCCAAAGAGCCATTTGGACCCGGTTTCCACGCAAAAGAAAACACTGGGAGCCGCAAATACTTTTTGACATCTAAAATGAAGATAACACTGTATATATTGTTTTTTATCTTTATGCTTTGTGTGAACAACTAAGGTGTGCTGCTTATGAAATCCATGAAGTGCTACAGAGAAAATTAAATTATATTTATGTAATCAACACATTTTGAACTCTTAAAGAAATATAACAAAAGGAAAGACACCCAGCTGAACTAAAATGATCCATGTAGCAAACAAAAACTGTTGTCAGCACACACCCTTATATCGCCTTTGGGCTGTTGGAGCCTTGACCTGACTCTTAAAAATAATTGGAAAAAGCACTATGCTGCTGAAAGATGAAAAATAGATATTTGCAAAATTCTGCCTAATTATGTATTTTACCTGGTTAATGCGTGCGGCGGGCGTGGTTTGCAGCGCCGCTGCAGGGGAGGCGGACGCACCTGAGCGGCACCCGCAATCACGCCTCGCTGCCTTTACGTCTGCGCTATCTGTGCTGTGTTGGTGGTGTATGTCGGGCTGTGAGCTGAAAAGCTACAGCCGGCTGTATGCGTACAGCAACCGTGTGTGAAAAGAAAAGTGCCCAATAAAGAGATGCTCAAAAGCATGTTCATGGAAACATCGTCGGGTCTGCCGTGATTTGTTTACAATGGGACTTCTGCTCCTGAACCTCTGCGCACAGAGTCCGCAAATCGGGGCTGTACGAAGTCAGTTTACGCAGGACTGTAAGCTGTCATCTGTCAGGCGTGAACGGTGTTTGTCTTTAACATAGTTCACGGTGGAGAACAGCTGCTGACATAATGTGGATCCGAAGATCCATAATTGGCCTACCTGGGGTTGAAAGTCTCGATAAATGCACGGCGTTTCGGCGGGTACACCGCTTCCGCGAGTGTGACTCTTATTTTGAGCGATGAAAAAAATAATAGAATATAATTTTATTTTTATATTTCAATATCACAATAATCTTCCAATTTAGAACTCCGAGTTAAAAAGAACTAACATAAATAAAATACACTTCAGCTAAATGCTTCTAATTTATTTGCCCAAACCAGGCGGAGCCGCACTTTAAGGACTAAAGAGCCGCATGCGGCTCCGGAGCCGCAGGTTGCCGACCCCTGGTCTAGGTGAATGCGGTGTTTGCTGACAAAGTCACTTAACCCAGTGCTGCGAGATGTCATTTGTACTTTCAATGGCTATACTGTACACATCCTTCAAAGCCTGTATTGTTTTCTATGCCTTCAAAGGGCATGTACAAGACAACATGTTTGTGACTCTTAATTTACAATATTTATGATTATAAATACCAATCCCTCTATTCTACATCAGTGTATATACCCATGCAATTACCCAGCTACACAATTAAGGTTAAATCATTTTTTTTTCCACTTTTTGCCATACAGTGTAATGCCATACACTGTGATGCTACATTACTCATTCAGCAGATACTTTTTTATTCATTTATTTTGAGTCATCTTTCCATGTGTTTGAATCTTGAAGTCCAACAATCAGAATAACTTTGGTTTGTCCTGAATGAATCCTGAACGAAATTCAATAATGTGCAAAGAGTCAACCCTAAATTATTTATATTCACGTATCCCAGCTATGACGATAAAGTTTAACATCCAGGCAGTCATGAAAAAGAGGATTTACAAAGTTCAGCGCAGTTAGAAGGACGTTAGCTTGCTAGTTTCCACCTAAAGATGATAGAACGTGGTGACTGAGGGGTTTTTAAATAACTAAAAAAGTAAAACCTGCATTTCTATCACTTTAGAGGTAAATGAAGACAGAGAAGTAAACAGCAGGAGGTTTGTGAAGTTGGGCTAGCTGACAGATAATAGCGTGCTATCTGGTGACTAGCCGCAGAGCCATGGTTAGCATTAGGATTAGCAGAACAGAGACAGAGGATGAACACTACCTTTTTCCCTCAATAAAAGTTAATGTGAGGGTCCTCAAGGTGCAAAGACAAAGACAAGACCTAGACTGAAAATCAGAGGTAATAGGTCATCATTATATAAAGAGGAGTTCAGCAGAGATGTGCAACAGTGAGTGTCTAGAGCCATTTTTAAAATATGAAGGAAGATCTGTCATGGTCAAGAAAGACATTTAAACTCACAACAGAGTCACTTATAGCAGCAACCAAGACTGCATTTAGCAATGCACACACAGAGATTCACAGAAATACTCTGTTGTGGGAAAAATTGCATCATTTATTGATGCTACGAACACACCCCACTACAAGACTGCAGTGGCATTACATCTAATGTCAACAGGTTGCATGCATGTTTTCATGAGAATGTGTATAAGCCATATTAGATAACTAAAATGTAAGTCTAAAAAAGAGACAAGCAATTAGCATTTAAAATCCAGCTCATATTCTACAAGTTAATGTTCTTTGAAAGTACACTTTTATTTCAAATTGAACGGGTTTTGAATTCCAGCTCTGACCTATCCCAGCCATCTATGCAACACACTGCAGATTGCAGCTCAGTGCTTCTGTGTGTGGAAACAATTGCAAATTAAGTGTTTCATCATCGTTTTGTTCTCGCTGTTTCTTCTCAGTAGCACGTATTATTCGCAGTTCAGTGTTTGCAATTTAAAGTCAAATGCGAGTTAAAATTTTTAATCCAATTATTACAATTTAATGATTTCCCTTTACATATTAAAAACATGAATTCTTTTGTTCCGAATCCGTTTGTTGTCGTGCTTTACTTTATACAAACGCATCCGCTGAAGGAACACGCAGTTGCTATGATATGATTTAGCCCAGCAGTGTGCTGTTTATTAAAAAATGGGCCGACTGCTGAGCTCAACACCTCCCCACTGTTTTTGAATAATAAGTATTAACATTGTGCTATCTCCTCAGTGAAAAATGCTGCACTAGAGCAGCGATAGCTTTGTGTGTTTGTGTGGGTAGCGTGTAGTACATGTGCAACTTCTTGCAAATAAATGCAACTGAGTTATGACCTTATTTGGATTAACAGGAAGGCTTTGTTGTATAGCAAGGGCTTTATTAATTCATGAAACTATCATGCTGTCACTCTCCCTCCTGAGGTGATTAATATGTCTGTAACAGAAGAGAAGTGAATTCCCTCAGGAAAAATATGCACTATGAATCCTCTTTATCATTTATCTATTCTGTGTATTTGTATAGCATGATAAATCAATTTCCATTATACTCCTAGTCACACAAAGCTGTACTTTGTACAATGGATGACCTGCCACATTATTCCATACAGGGTATGTAGTCATATTAAGGAGTAACTATATTCAATAAACATTGCTGTTTTTCCTTGTAACATATTTGGACAAGAAAACATCTTTAAATCATCATTTCAAAATAACATTAATAGTTGTTATATTCTTGTATGAAATACAAGTAACATTTCCACCACTGTCCTTTACAGCTATGATACAATGAAGTCTGTTCTGGAAAAACTGCATTTTCTCTGCAAGTCTACTGTTTTTTGTGACCACATAACTCTATATTTGTGTTGTCTATCCAGAACACATTCTACCAAAAAGATCTGATCTTTGCCTTTATCTTCATCTGCAAACTGTAGTTCTGATGTTCTTTATGGGCAGCAAAGGCTTTTTTGTTTCTGGCAAGCCTCCCATGCAGGTCAAATTTGTGCTATCCCCTTTATGATTGTAGATATAGTTGCTTTGACTCCAGCAGCTGCAGAGTTGCAAGCAGATCCAGTGACTCTGTTTTGCAGAAAACAGTCCTGGGCAAATTGATGTTTGTTTGAAATCCATACACATGGCAGAAACTGCATTTAGACAGGGTCAGCATTGAACCTTGAAGCAGACAGGCCACAGCAGCAGAGGACCACACCTGGTGTCACTCCTGTCAGCTAAGCACAATTCCCACAGCTTGCCAAAACTAGACAAAAGAAGACTGGAAAAATGTTGCCTGGTCTGATGAGTCTCAATGGCCATAGGGCAACTTCAAGCTGTTATTTCCAAGAAGCAATGTTGCAACAAAGAAATATCGACAAAACACAAATTTCCTTACTTTTTGTGCTAAGTTTATTTTCTTTCCATCATTTAAACACCGGAGCCTAACTGAGTGTTGTTGCTGACCATGTCCATCCCTTTACGACAACAGCGTACTCATCTTGGGATGGCTGCTTCCAGAAAGAGCCCACAGAATTTCTCTGAGAAATGTTTCCACCATCTTGTGGATTTTGAGGTGTTTTCATACCTGCTGTGTTTAGTCTGTTTAAATCAAGCTCTGTTTCATCGGAGCGCTTGTTGCATTTGATGTGAACAGTAATCGCTCTCGGCTGCAGACCAAAACAAGGCCCTTTTAGAGGAGGCAGTCTCAATCCAGTTCAAATTAAACTCCAGGGCAGTTTGTTTATGGTGTAAACGTGATCCGAGCTTGATCTGACCCAACTACCACTGTATGTTGCAAGTTTCAACAGCAACACATGCTTTGCCGGGGTGGCTGTAGCTCAGGTGGCAGAGCAGGTTAGCCACTAATCAGAAAGTCAGTGGTTCGATCCCAGGCTGCCTCCTGGCTGCATGCCAAATATCCTTGGGCAAGATACTAACCCCATGTTTGCCTACTGGTGGTGGTCAGAGGGCCCGGTGGCGCCAGTGTCCGGCAGCCTCGCCTCTGTCAGTGCGCCCCAGGGCAGCTGTGGTTACAATGCCAATGGGTGAATGACTAAATGTAGTGTAAAGCGCTTCGGGGTCCTTAGGGACTGAGTAAAGCGCTATACAAATGCAGGCCATTTACCATTTTGTTTTCTGAGAAATTGTCTGTAGAGGCTAGCAATTAGTAGTGAAATGAACTTAAAGTTCTCCAATAGTCTAGAACACACCACTTTCTAAGAATTACGTTCTCACGTGGTCTGTAGTGACACATTTTGGTTTGCTTGGGCATAGCCTGCCTATGTCTTCACTAAAACCTCTGTAACTTTGGTCTGTTTCACTTCAGCACCATCAGATAATGCCCATATGTTGATTTGTTATTTTCTGGAGTTTATTGTCCACCACTGCATATTTTCAAAAGGGTCATATGGTATAAATTTTATTTTAAATGTAGCTGAGGAAAAAATTTTATTTTTCTGTTACTTTGCAGGATAGTATTTGCTGTAATATTTACATTTGATGAAGTCACACAAGTGTTAGCTTTATAGTGATATCAATGTTGTTTACACAAAGTTTCTAAGGTGCAGAAACTTTGTCTTGTGTAAACTATGAATTTTCAAGCAGGAACAACCATGACCCTTAGAGTTTAAGAGGTATCTAAACTATTTAAGAGGTATTTAATAGGCATCTTTCAACATTATGACAGCATTAAAGAACATACAGAATTATCTTAAAATTAAGTGAAATTTAAATAAAATATTTGAATTTTTGGAGTAGATACAAATCCACACCGGTCTTAGTCACTCAAAAAGAATGTAGCACATTTTTTCCCTGATTTTATTCGGTAAAGCAGGGTTCATGTCCTTCATGTTCTTTCCAGCGCTGATTTTACTTCACAGCACTAAGACATGCCAGATAGCACTTCAGCATAACCCTGTATGAGAACCAAATAGATGCTCATGCAAACTATACAGAGCAAAGGCAAGACTGAATAAGTGGAGGAGAGATATACAGATAGAGATGAATGAATGAGGTGAAGGGCTAAAAAATATCTTTCTCTGATGGGGTGTCAAAATCACTTTCCACTGATGTCCCTCTTAACCCTGAATGTGTCAGCGTGCACGCACATGCGCACTGACACATTTCCATACACATACACAAGCACAGCTATTCATTTTCTTGAACCATCTGGTTGGAGTGTTTAAAGCCAGTTTAGTGAGACCAGCACGGATAGAGAGAAGTGAGGGAGAGGGGGAGCAAGGTAACACAGGGGTGAAGCAAGTGAAAAAACTCCAAGGAATGAGTGAAAGTGTCTTTTTTGGTCTTGTTGTCAATCATTCCACAGCTTTAAAATTCAAAACCAGTCTGGATTAAACAAGTACAGTGAGTTTTGGTAAGCTACAATACAAAAAAAATAGCATCTAAATATTTTGTGCTCAGCCTCTGGAGGAAAACATTACACCCCGAGGCAGCGTGTGCCCACAGGGGGCTGCTGTTCATTTTTTAAAAGTGCAGCTATTATGGTCAGACAAATATCTGTGTCAGCCTACAAAGAGTAAAACGGTGCATTTTGAATTAATGCAAAAGAATTATTGATTACCGTGCCATATACCATTCAAGAAACACACACAAATGAGCAGCTTTATCATGGGCCCATTCAGGAGATGTCCAATTTCCCCTCACTAGTCAATGATAAGCATTCTCCTTGCCTGTCACTCAGGACTTAGACTGATTCCCTCTCAGCCCATGAGCCCAATTTAGACTCCAGAAGAATCTATCACACAGCGATGTTATCTGCAAGTAACCCAATCTCCCCATCATCCCTCGATCTGTCTTTCTCTCCATGTCTCTCCCCACCTAGCCGCTCTTTTCTTTCTCTGTTGCTACTAATCCAGCTTGTACCCTTAACTGTTTCCCTCCTCTGTCTTTCATCTCCTGCCGTTCCAGAGGACCTCACAAACTAATCAAGCGTGGAGAGAACTCCCACTTTGCATACAGAACGTATACTCCCATGACAAGGGATAGCGAAGAAAAATGTCTACATCCCTTACATATGAAGCCTTTCAGCAACGTGATGGATGAGTTGCATTTAGCTTCAGCAAACTTTTGAGACATTTCACTGATATGATTTGATTAATGGCCGGGCGAAGACGTCCACTACAAGAGTGAATCTATTGAGGAGGGAAATTCCCTCCAGAAGATCTCAGATGAAACACTTAATGGCTGGTTCTGTCAATCAGCCCCTCAAACATACTGAGTCAAAGCATAGCGAGAAGATTTATGTTATCTTCCAAACAATGACACCACAGAGAATGCATCTCTTAGTAGAAATTACAAAACATGTTTTTAGTATAGTCAGTATCGTAAATGGCGATTGCCTGGTGGCGTGCTGCTTTTCTAATGGGCTTTAGAGAAATAACAAAGGAGAAAAAAAGGAAACCATAGGTAGTAGAGCCTGGAGACTCTGAACCCAAACAAGCCTGCATCACCTGTCAGCACTAAAAGTGTAGACAAGATATTAAAATCCTTAATTATGAAAATTAGGTGTAATTTCAGCTTTGATGTTGCAGTGCAAAGACCCTAATTAAACTATCTCTTAGGGTCAAACGTCTTCTTATCATCAAGGGATAGAAAATTCCTCGGGGATTGCGACCTGGGAGTAAATCTTTCAGTAAGAACCAGATGTTTCGGTAAGTCAGAGTTGCATCCTAATTTGTTGGAAAAATGTGTCTGTCAGTGGAGAAGAAGCCACATAGGAAGTCATTACATATGAGTCCCTTGTGCTACTACACTGTTTTTACTATATCATATTTATGATTTTATATCACATGATTATAACTTAAGTTCTCATAATAAGGCATCATGAGCTCAAATTAATTGTTTATTTAGTGATAATTTTGAGGGGAAAAAAATCTTTATGAAACAGAAATTCATTATCGGAAAGATCGAAAGTAATGATTATGAAACACTAACTCATGTATATGAATAGGAGCCTTTTACTATGACGCAAAAAGTCACAGTTATTAGATAATATCATGTAATAATGGGGTACTGTACAAAATTATGAGAAATTATGTTGTTATTAAAAAACATTAATGCAGCTCAGTTGCAGTGTATTTCTAACAGGACAAGAGACACTTGTGCAAAGAGTACAAAACTAAGAGTGCAGTAATTTTCCTTACTAAGTATCCTAAGTCAGGCCGTCTGATGGAAGGCAAGCACACCAGAAAAACTCTGAATCATCCACATCATTAAACTTACACTCTGCTCAGCTCTGCATATTTAGGGTCTCATTAAAGGTATGGTTTGACATCAGGTTTGATGTCAGTGCAGTTTCCTGCTGCATCAACATTTTGGGTTTTTTGTTTTTTTTACAGTTTTATTTATTTTTTTAGTTTTTTTATTGTTGTTTGTTGTGGGGGGCGTTTGGGGTTGTTTATGTGTTGAAGTCTGCCACTGAAGCCCAAACCAGGAGTCATTAGACAATTTTCAAAATTACTGTGTTGTTCTCTGCCACTGAATGCAGCAATTATGCTTCTGCTGATTGATTTTTCTTTTTGTTAAAAGCATAAAAGACACCAAAGAACACAGTTTATATATTGCAAAAACAAATTACAGTTGAACTAGTAGATGTAATAGTAAACTAATTTTTCTTTATAAGGCATAGTTTGAGAATGTCTGTTTTTCTTTAAATAAATCTAATTATTATTAAGTGAGAGGGTGACAGTTCTTTTTTTTAATATAAACTTGAAGCTACAGTTCACTTTACATGTCAGAGTTTCTGCAAATGATAGGAAAAAAATGTGTTTTGCTGCTTTTTGCCATTCTGAAGTTGCATTTAAAAGGAAATCTATTGATCTGGATTTGTAGACTAGAGTTTTTGAAAGATTTCAGGTTACATAAGAAAAAGATAAAAGAAGAGCTGTAGAAGTCAATGGTATAGTTATTGACCTTAAGCTTCAATCCATGCATTTAAATGGCTTTCTCTTTGTCAACTAAGTTTTTTTCATTTCTTTAACATGCTGTATCTTTCAGTAGAGTTGAATGGCCTCTGATGCTTTCCTCAGTGTTCTAATAGGTCACCTATAGACAGGTAGATATATAACTCTCTCTTTATATATAGGTATATGTATACGTAAATGTCAAGCAGCATTTTCAGTGGAAGACGTTAATTCAGAAATCCATGCACCTCCTTTATTAGTGGTAACTTGTGAGGCCTTGGCATTGTTGTCTGTATTTTTCTTTTAAATAGGGCCAGTGAAAACACAATTTAGTTAAAAGCAAGTGTTGCTATGCTGTAAGCATAAACTCACTTAGCTTCAAATGCTGGAGAAAGATTTCTTGTGGTAGTCCTCCACTAATCCTGCAACCCAATCTTACAGACAAACTACAGTTGTACCACTGCTAATAAAACAGCAAATTAGAGCAATTTCTTACTGTGAGTTCAATACCGAATTTAAGGTACATTATAGCAACTAGCTGCAAATAAATGGCTTATTGTTAGTTTATTGAAAATTTACTGCTAGTTGACTGTAAAAATGACAGCAAGGTATATCAGCATGTTTTGTGTATAGCAGAAATCTAACAATATCATTATTGTGTGCGCTAATGCTATTGTCACGTTTTGATGTATGACATGATTGCATGAATAAGTACATTCTAGTAATGTGTAGCACATCCTGGATTTTATGAGTCTCAGATTTGAGTTGAGGGTTTAAGCAGTAGGGCAAGATTATTTTAGTGACAAAAACAGATAGGCCATTCAAAATGATTAACATAAAACGCAAAAGCTTATTTTGTATTTTTGATGATTGCAATAATATTGAGTTCTTGTTTTTTGTTTCATCTATATCTCCTGATTTATGAGTCGTTTCCTGTTGTAGTCTTGTCCTCGGTGTTTTACTTTCAGTTATGCAAGTGCGTTAGTCTCTCCCCGTGTTCCATGTTCTAATTGTCATGCTTGTGTTGTCATGTCTACGCCTCTCTGTGTTTCCTGTTTTATTTTGAAGAGTCTAGTGTTTCCATGTTCAGTGTGTTTTGTTTCACTACTCCCTGAGGTGTCATGTTCATTTGTGTCAGCTGTCTCCCCAGTTGTTTCCACTTTCCTCATTACCCTTCTGTGTATTTAAGTCCTCTGTCTTCCTCTGTTCAGTGTCGGGCCATCTGTTTGTCTTCACATCAAAGTCACGTTAGTAGAATTTCTGCTTCCAACTGTTCAGGCTCTGATTACATTTTTGCATGTTCCCATTCAGTTTCATGTTCTTGTCTTTTGTCATCGTTTTCATAGTTAGTATTAGTTTTCCCAGTCGAGGTTTTAGTTTAGTTCCGCTTTTGTTTTCGCCTTGCCTCGTTTTTCCGTTTTTTGTATCAGCCATGAAAAAAGCTCGTTTTTTGTTTAAATATCAGTTCTTTTCTCCCATGTCTGCTTTTGGGTGCGCTTCATAAACACACTGGTGATCCCTGTCGTGACAAAATCAGTGAAAAATATAAAAGCAGTAAAGCAAGACAATTTCAAAATCATTTGGACATAAATTAAAAATAGTTATTTCGATTTAATTTAATTTTAATTTGTAATTAAAATTTTAATTATCTAGTTTAATAAAATGGAGTGGAAATAAGAAAAGTCTTTAGCCTTGATTTAAAAGAATCAAGAGTTGCTACTCGTCTGCAGTAATACTATGCAATATGTATTGTCACATATTTTAAAAATATATGTGACTACAGACTCCTATATCTCAGTTCCCAATACAAATGTATGAGGGGAACAAGCCTTGTGCTTACATAATGAACATGCATGCATCCTTTGCCTTAGGTTGTGAACTGGTTCTACAACTTGTTAAAAGCAATACCGCTGCAAACCTGAGGGGATTATTTATATGTAAGGCTTGTAAAGCCACATTAAACTTTGCAAAATCTGTTCTTCCTTTAATGTTCTTCCATGTGAAGCAGCACGTCTTGTATTATTCTTAGAAGTCTCGCATGTATTGCTTACAAAGACTGTGAAACAGATATCCATCAAACATGTCCTTGCAAAAGTCACATCTTGGCCTGCCATCACCAAACAAACGACTGCTTTGCCTTCATCCACCTCTCTTCCTCTACTAACTCTACATAGATCTGTATCTACTTTGGGGAAAAAGGCCATCTTAGCATGTCATGTTTTTTAATATCCCCCCCAGTGCCCCCTATAAATATTTATTAAAGATGTACCATTAAGATGTGCCAAAAAGGACCTGTGCCAGACTGTAAGCAAACACCTTTTGTTTAACTTTTGAAACGTATTTCTAGCTTAGAAGCCAAACTGCAAACGCTATAAGGGAGCAACCATGCTCCAGCATCATGGAAAGACATTTGGAAACCCTTGCAGCAATAAGCCTGGACACGGCTCCCTTCAGTGTAACATTTTTCAAAATCCTGAAACAGTGTGAGCAGACAAAGCAATGTCGGATTTAGAAGTAGTACAATAAAGTTCATAGACAAATAGTTAGAGGATGTACTGTAATTCCAGAATGGTTTGAATATAAATACTTTTAGAGTTTACTTAAAATTGGAGACTCGACATAAATTCTAGATAAAAATACAACTTGAAATTTTTTTAAATAATTTAACAATATATTTTACTACAACTGTGTTCAGACACTGATTAATGATTTATAATTTCTCCTGATGAGACTAAAGACCAGTTACCTTAAATTTAAAACTTTCTGTAAATTGTTACTTCAAACAAAGCTTCAGGGGAATACTGTAAATGCCTAAATATCTGAATGACTGATATGACAGAGATACTTTACACCAATGTATTTTTATGGGCTGTACCATCTTTGTCCTCTTTCTTTCTTTCCCCTCTCTTCACTTTTTTGCCTGTTTCTTGCCTTTCCCCACTCACACCACATCACATCTCCATTTGGCTGCTGTACTTTCTGTCCTGCTTCATTCTCCCTCCAAGGCCCAGCCTGGCCCACTTTAGATCAGCTGCCAAAGTGAAAGTATGTTTCAGTTTGCCTTTGCACCCTTGTGCCTGTGTGCGTTGCATGTATTGTGTGCCAACAGTGCGTTTATAAGCTACAATTTTCAGCTCAACCCTGATTAGGTTACACAGACTACCGTGGATGTTAAAATTATTAGAAAAAGTGTAGTTCTGTGTCCACTGCGAGGAAAAAATAGATTGATTAATTAATTTTTATTTTTTTTTAAACTGAAATTTTCAGCATCTGCAGCGACTCTGATATCATAGGTTCCACTGTTTTGGGAGGGGAAGGTTTGAAAGTACAAAAAAAGAACTCAAAGTAGCAGGCAGATGATTTCTGTATAATCTGCACATCAATACACATTATGCACAGTGCAGGGGAGGTATCCAAATGCAAATGAATATGCAACCCGAGTAAAACCTAAATGTAAATCAAAAAGCATAGAACATTACTTAAAATCAATAGAGATCAAAAGGGCATGGCATCAGACATATCTCCGGGCTAAGTGGAAAACTGCATATAAAATAAGTACCAAATATAATCGAAAGGACCTGCAAGATGTCCTGTCTTCTGCACAACTTGAGCGTTTTTAGCTGCGTGACTGTAATGCATGAGGTTTGAACTGCCATATGGTTAAATTAGCGGGGAGTTTGCCTCCCTGTTCTTCTTTTTCTGGAAATCTGGCAACGTATCAACGAATGGGTGAAAATTCTTCAAAGTGAGCTTGATTTTCTGTGCAGTCAAGCAATTAACTAATCAACACACTGGCTGCTTTCATTCTCTCAGTGTTGTAAGCAGATACCATTATATCATATTTAGAAATGAGAACAAATTTGTTTGCTATTTGTTTGATTTGTGCTATAAATGTAATTTACGCACATAGAGGGGAATGGGGAATGTTTCTATAACTGAACTGAACTGAAGCATCAAACATGCTTTTGCTCATTTGACTGTGCTAGCAATAAGAGATACTATACAAGGATGCATTACTTTTACCAGTGTTTTTAAGTGTTTGCTACATAGTAAAATCAGTTGACCCCCTACTCACCTGGAACACTCACCTTTGCATGGCTGGCGACTGAATCGTGCTCCAGGGTATCTTTACTCCAGACACTTTTAAAAAATGTGAGGGGGGAGTAAGGCTGGGAGGTAATTTTAATGTCCAGATCAAACTTCTTTCAATCTTTCAGCATGATGAATACTAATGATGAGACTGCAGGCAAGCCTTAGATGTGTTTTATAGCCCTCCCGATGCCTGTAAAAGTAGTCGAAGAGAAAAAATGATTACCTCATTCTCCATCTGTCTGAGGGACATGCAAATTAGAGTGGTCAAAGGAAGGTCGCAGGAGGGGGTCAAAACATTGTACAAGAGTGAAGTGAAGGAAATTGTGCCCTCGTCATGTCTATAAAAACATCTCATGCCTATTCTTTGAGTCAAGTTTCAAGCTTAGAGCAGAACCACAGTCACCTCAGGTCATTTCGTGTTCAAGTCGCTACATAAAGTCTGTATCGGGTTTTGACTGTTTCAGCTCCAATAAACAGTAGTTCAGGGGCTGAATCATGCAATGCTGACATTTCAAAAACAACACATTTATAGGACTATATCTTCTAAAATCGAGACGGAAAGAGGAAACTAAAACTAAAACAGGTAATATAGCAAGTGATTACAAGCAGGAGTGTGCATATGCTTTTCATCAGAATTATAAAGCCGTATTTACACTTTATATGGTTTTATAAATCTCAGTCACTGTGGACGTGGACACATTTGCAAACCTGATTTCTACTCCCACAGTTGCAAATCGTGAATACACTCATTTTACCAGGTGCACCTTGCTAGTATCTGGTTGAACCACTTTTGGCTTTCAGAACTACCTTGAGACCAGAATTTGAGATCTGTAGCCTGGACAACTAATGCAAGGCATGATGGATCCATGCTTTCATGTTGTTTACAAATTCCAACCCTACCATCTGAATGTTGCAGAAGAAATTATCAGAGAGGCAATATTTGTTTTTGCCTGTATCCTCAGTTTCCTGTTCTTAGGTGATAAGTGTGGCACCGGGTGTGGTCTTCTGCTGCTGTAGCAGATATCCTACAAGGTTTGTGCATTTTGTGCATTCACAGATGCTCTTCTGCATATCTTGTTTGTAACAGGTGGTTATTTTAGTTGCTACGGCCTTTGTATCAGCTCAAAACAGTACGGCTATTCTCCCAGGACCTCTGACATCAACAAAGGCATTTTCACCCAGAGAACTACAGATCAATGGATATTTGAAGAATCATTGATGGATGGCCCTCATGTACTTTAAATAAAAGTCCAAATGGACAAATTCAATAGGTGCCCGTCATCACCTTTTACAAACATTCATCTCTTCCAACAATAAAAAACAAACCTTTTTTTATTGCCTTACTAAGTGCATGCTGGCTGGACAAGATCTAATCAAGATCGGACGCTTTGCACAAAATCTAATCATGTCAAAATTAACTGATATAATTCTGACATGATCAGAAAAAGAAGAATTATGAAGTTGCACTTTAAATACTCTCAGTGTGCTCGCTCTGTTGGATAGACTCCGCCTAGAGTGATAAAAATTACTCAGTCTTTGGTTCATATCCATGCATACAGAAATAATATGGCTATAATGTAAGAATGGTGTTCTTATTCTACGTACTGTGTGTGTGTTTTCATATAATGAGAGTGAAAGGAGATAAAGTAAGAGTATCCGCTTCAGCCGGTGTTCATGCATTCATTCATGCAGAGTTTGTCTGTGCATGCTTACATGTGAATTTGATGATGTACGTCTTTGTGTCTTCTGCATGGAAATCAACAATAACATTATAACCCAGGGGAGCCTATTAAGAGTAGACCTCTCCAGCGTGGCTGTGTGTGTTTAAAAATAGGAGCCATGTGTTAGAGTGATGGGTGAACTTCCCCGGCTCACTCAGGGGGACTCAATTAAAATGAGCAATTTTTTTCCCCACTTCCCTAACCCACAGTACGAGGACTCAGGTGCTGCCTTCAAGCATGGCATTTGTGTGAAGGGGTATGTATTTCAGTGTACTTGTATTACTCACACTGGGTTAGTGGTATATGGCCACATTATAATAACTAAACTTCACCATTAAGACTTAAACTTTAATGTAAGGGCAGGTTTAGGTTAATCTCTAATCATCTTAATTTAAGTTTGCAAATTAAGTATTTCTAACCAGACGTGATGCATTGCCATATTCTTGTTTTGAATGATGCCCTCAGAAATTTCTAAAACTGAATAAGAAAGACTCAAAAGGTGCCACAGTTGAATCCAAAAAAGGTGCAGTAAGCCTGTTTCACCATCCCATACCATCCCACATGCTTTATTGGTTGTACTATGATCCCTTAACAGTGTGTGGTGTGCTATCACAGTGGGACAGCTGTGAAGCCATGTCACTGGAGCATACTGCCACAGTGGCACCATGTTAATTCGACTGTCAGCGTGTTCATTATAATACCAGAGAAAATGGGACGGAGGGGCAGGGACACACTCTGTTCTGGTAAAATCCAACCTGGTGTAGTAGCATGGTTGCTTAAATACAGCACATTACAGTAATGACAGGGTTTCTTATCTTCAATATTGCACAGAGAAACGGCACATGATTACTGGCAGTCAAACAGAGGAGGGAAAAATCTGAATGACTACAAATTAATTCCCCACGTTGCCTTGTGCGGATGTGTGTTTTTGCACAGTCCAAACGAAATTTTGACTGTTTTCTAGACCATGTGAAGCTAAACGTAATCATAATAGTATTGGTTGACTGTTTTACATGAAGGCTGCACAAAATCCATATAAAACACTGGTAAGTGTCATGCTATGCTGTTTTCGTTTCACTAAGTAATGGTTGACAGTTAGCCTTCAAAACAGCATGGCCTCTTTGTGTTTAGTCAGCTAAACTAAAGGGGAAAAGAAGAGTTTTAATTAGTATTTTTTATGTTACTGACAATTTATGCAAAATCCATACAAAGTCAAATGTTTTTTGATCAAAATATTCAATTTGGTTTTTGTCATGGTGCTAAAACCTCATGTTAACAATGCCCATTGCATTGTTTTATCCATGGTAGCTCAGTATTATGGTAATATGGTGATATGCATGATTGAGTTCTTCATGTTATTGCAGTGCAGCAAATACAAAAAGCCCACAGCTCACAGAGAATTGTAAATAAAACAAACTATACCTTGGTATTGATACGTCTTGGCTCTGTAGGACTTGAACCCTCACTGCGTCGGTCCTATCAGCTGCTAAACTGTGCACTGTAAGGAAGCATTTAATGACCTTGTCTGTGCCGTGCCAAAAGACCTTTGGATTATTTATTCCTTGCCATGTCTTTAAAAAGAAAGATTTAACCCTCTGTTATACTGGATTACATAAAATATTTTAATCTATTGGATTGTTACCTTAAGTACTCAACTTTCCAAAATGAAAATGTTATTTTTCCGCATGGCTCATCAACTGCAACAGCAACAGTGCTGTGCTGTAGTAAATATAAGGTTTACAGTATATAACTGTTAGTTTAGTGGTTTTATTTTTGTTTGTTTGGGGGGGTTTTTAACCATCAAACTGTTATTTTAGTGTTTCTGCTGTTGCCTTTTAATATTTGTTGTGCACATTCAGTAAGCAGTTTTGTCTTATGGTTTTTAGGCTGTTGTTGCTATGTTTTAGCTATAGTTTTATTGCAATGCTCCATAGTCTTTGCACCACATAATTATATTGGTGCTGCATTCAGCATGTGAGCAGTTTATACTAATCGATGAATGTGTTTAATCGCTGCTCATCGCAACATGACTGAAATGTTTTAACCCCGTTCTTGATCACACAAACACTGGAAACCTCATTGCAGACACAAACACAAGTTGATCAATTGTAAATAACATTTGTAACATAAGAAAACAGCTAGTAGCTTGCTGGTAATATTTTCAAAGAGTTTGCATGTACTTTACTGTTCGCTGCAAAGTTCTCTGTATTTTTACAGCAGGTTGCTCCACTCTAGAAATGGCTTCCGTATTTATGCTGCTGATGCAGGCAGAGGTATAAGACTGTTCATTTGGAGATAGACCCGTACAGCAACCAGCGGGACTCCACTTTGCAGCTCTCACACTTGAGACTCAAATGGCATTACTAACTCTGTAATCTAATCATTGGCCAGTGTAGTAATGTGGTCCACAGCACAAGCCCCGGGAAACTCCTGGGCATACAACCAATTAATTAAGTTAATTGCATGGTTCGCTTAATTGATTACCTTGTTATTTTTGCTAGCCTTGATAAGGCTCCATTGCACAGTGAGATAATGTAGACATAATGTGAGTATTAGCCCATAGGCAGCACTGGTTTCAGGTATCTCTTTCTCTCTGCTCTCCGTGCTCTCCAGTCTGTCAGTGAAATACCAAAGTGTGCTAGTTGTGCAGTGAATGAGTAATTGATGTCAAATTATCATTGCATTATCATAAGCATAATTCGTTTTATTTATTAGCCATTAGCTCAATACAGCCAGTGCAACAGAAAAATGATAAGCCGGGTGTGAGTGTGCATGACTGCTGCTGACTGATGCCAGCAGGACTCAGCTATGCTAATGTCACTAAGACAAAGGTTGTGTAATAAAACACAAGAGGGGTAAATTATGTTTCAGATCAACAATTATCTTAATAATGATAGTTCCGAAATAACACATCTAAGACTCAAGTGTTACAAATTAGCCGTTTCTCTCAGACAGAGAAAACAAGAGCTACAGTGGCGTGTGTGCATCCTTCAGAGTAAAGGTTGTTAAAGCCAGAGGCATTTATCAGTGGAATGGATTGGCCTCAGATTTGGCCTCAGACAACTGTCATATCAGCACTGCTTTAGGGTAAGGCAACCAGCTTCTCTCTTTTCCTCTCTACTCCTTATCCCCGACTCCCTGCTCCAGTTCTCCATTATCTTGTAGCTTCTTCTCTCTGTCTTCCCTGTCTGTCTTGTCCTAATCTCCCACTCCGCCCTTCTGCTCACTCATCTCCATGCCTTTCTCCATCTCGCACTGTTCCTCCCTCCTCCCTCTCTCTCCTCTGGTCTCTCGTCTGCTGTGTGTATGAGGGATGACTCTTCCTCCTGGCCTGATTATATTAGCTCCCTGGCTTCACTCTTTTCTGACAGCTCTGACCTTGTAAGAACTGAAGAGTAAGATGTCCACTTTTACAGCTGTAAAAAGCTGCACTATTACTTTTTTCTTCTTCTATACCTTCCAGTTTTACACTGGAAGATAGCTGCACATAAACACATCATCATCGGAGGGATCATTAAGAAAGGGGCTGCCAGCACCAAAACATCTCACTTCAAAACTCCATCTATTTATATCCAAAGGAGCGCAGCTGGAGGTGAGGGGTGGGGGATTCGAGATGTTTTTTTCTTAACTTCCTTTGTACAAAACTTTGCTTTAATGTCCCATAATGGCTTGCTGAATTAGTAGCACCATCTACCTCACAAGCACACCTTATACGCGTCTTATAAAAACCAATTACCATACCCCATCATGCTCCATGGCACCACTAAATGAACTCATTAAATACACCTAGGATTACAAATCAAAGTAATTGCCAATTAGGATTTACTTAATTGTTAAAAAAAAAAAAAGTCAAGAATTTGATGCTTTCTCACTCAGTTTGCGGCAGTGCATCAGGTTATATCACACTGTGTACTTGTTTATCGGCCAGGCCATTCTGATGATTTATAGAGACGAGTACAACTAGCCGGGATCAAATTGTGATATACTCACAGCAGTAAATGCCACAGCTGAGGCGGACGGAGACAGGTAGTGCTGTAACTAAAAAAAGGTAAACTCATGACTCTATCTCTGAATTGTATCAGGACAACCAATGCCAAGGTGAGCTCCAACTTTTGTTTGAGTTTCGAGCGTTTCTGAGATCTGTCTTCTGAGCTGAAAATGAAATGGCAGCACTGTGAGTCTGGAGGCTACTTTAGTTCAGGGCTGCTTTGAGCTAATTCCTAATGTCAGAAGGCTACGATGACAATATAGCAGCAGGTGATTAGCTGAGGGCTCATCAAGTAAATATTTATCATGTTCACCATCTTATCTTAACACAAGGAGGAGTTAGAGGTGGTGGAAATATCTGTATTTTTTTTTTTTTTTTTTTTTTTTAAGCTGTTAAAATACTTTAAGGTGCCAGCATCAAATTTCATATTATCCAGGAGCTGGAGACCTGCAGGTTTTCAGTAAAAATAGCAGCTTATGGTGACACTAGAGTAAAAAAAATTCCTGGGACCTCTACAAGTCCTTAAGATTCACATCTGCTGGCTATGGATGTCTGTAGAAAATTTCATGCAAATGGATCCCATAGAAATTTGAGTCTGGAACTAAGCTGCAGATCCCCTGCCAACACTGCCCTCCCCAGTCTGGATGATTAAAACAGGCGCTAATTGTGGGATTTAAATGCAGAACTATATTTTGGAGTTTTCTGTGTTTTCTGGTGCACTGTCTGTGGGGTATGGTAAATGTCTTGTTACTCTGCAGCATGATCTATCTAAATGCCTTGGGCTCAGCTATGGAAACACCAGCCTCTCTTTAAAAAAGTGTGGCCATTTAAATAGAACACTAAATCAAATTTTGCCACAGGGAATGGAAGCCTATTTTCTTACCCCCCATCACTATATATAGAACATTTGTACAATATATGGACATGCCTGTGGGTTTCTCTCAATATAGAGATCGGTAGGTGAATTTTTGCTGCTTAATTGCTTCCTTTGCACCGAGTCACAAAGAGCAGAGTAGATCCATCCCTAGCCTACTGCTTCAGAAAACAATAGCGCTGCAGAAGGGGCTGAGCAATTGCCCATTTAGCTCGTGTGCAGGAGTTAACACATGCAACCTAAAATATTCAAGAAGTACCACTCATGCGTTTGTCCTAGTTGCATCTAAGAGGATTTGGCCATGCTCACATTCCTTTTAGGGTTCTCTTGGGCTGTTACTTGTAGACTCGGGGCCCTACTTTGTGGTTGGTTGACTGAAGCTGCATGTAGAAGGTTTACTGATGGGGCAAACAGCACACAGGCGGTCGTATTTGTTGGCACACATGTGCTTCTTGACTGTGAATGTCAGTGCTTATCAGAGTAATCATGGGAAAGATAAGAATAGCAAATATATGTTTTCAGTAGTCATACAAATAGATTATCCAGGCACAACGATCGAAACCAGTTATATATATTTTTTCCTAGTAAAACAACATCATGTCATGATATATTCCATGTCTCTGTAATTCTTTACCTTTTCTCTTATCAGTTTAGTCTCAAGACATAGATTCGTTTTAAATCTACTCACAGTGCTTCTGGATCACAGCCAGTCTTTTGAAAACAGCAATTTCAGTCACCCGGTCTTTGCGGTCCTCCACTGCTGCTATAACATGGCAGCAGTAATAGAAAACTATAAAAGGCCTGTGCGCGATGACAGAGTAATAACAGTAGATTTAAATTGTGGCAGAACAGGCAAGCCTCTCCCAGGCATAATGACTAATACAAATGCATGTCTATGAGCCAATAGACTGAGGTCAATAATCATTGCTTTTTTTAAACTTCATTATATGAACACAAAATGTTAAGGCAAACCACTTTGGTTCAGCCTAAATGAACCCCAGAAATTCCCAGGATTAGGTCCAAATATATATAATTTGCTGTACGATGGGGAACATGGGAGAGAGCTACACAGAGAGATGAAGAAGGTGAGGACATGCAGATGCCAATGAAATTACTGTTTGGGATTAATTTCAATAAAACTAATATGAGTAGAGTCATACTGACTGTGATATGTGTACGTGTAAGATACACACACACACACACACACACACACACACACACACACACACACACACACACACACACACACACACACACACACACACACACACACACACACACACACACACACACACACACACACACACACACACACACACACACACTAATTCAAAGCCATTTCCAGAGCTGAGCAGTTGCCTGCAGTGTTGCGGAGTGGTGTGACTGTGATGGGTCAAGCCTCCTACAAATGGTTTGGAATCCTAATAGTCTCAAAAATGGGTCAGAGAGAGCTAAATGAGAGCTAACTAGGCCTGGCTAATTATGAAGTAACCAAGTCTACATTGATCAAGCTCAAAGGCCAGAGAGGCCACTGAACTGACTTGTTGTAGACAGGGTTTCTTCTAATTAGCTTGCACTAGTACAGCAGTTTCATGCAAGTGGGTCAGTGTACGAGGACAGCAAACGAATGGATGGATGGCATCAAAAGCTCTTTTAGTGTTTAGACGAGAGATGCATGTGACATCTGATCTATTGTCTCGATCTAAGGTTTCCCAATAATCTGTAGAAGCAGATTAGAAACAATTAACCTCTGCAACTGTCCTATTCAAAAGCTGCTAGCATTGTGACTTAAAATATGAATCAAATTCATTAGAGTAATTAAAGATAGTAGGGTAATAATCCCTCTGTGATCTCTTTTTAATTTCCCCTTTTAAATTTCACATTAATTATTTGGATGAAATGAAAAACTATTTGTTTGAAAAGTAACTTGAGACAGAACATTTTACAACAGAAATTTGATCCTTCATAGGTAATTTAATCTCCCTAGACAGACCCAGAACAATAATCCCTTTTCTTCTAGGTTAATATGGCCACATTTCCTCAAATAGCACCTCTTAAGTCACAGGACGTCAGCCGGTCTTTGTGATAATACTGCCATCTTCCGGTGAGGATTGACCTGGTTCTGGTTTGAACAAGCTTCAAACAGAACTGTATTGTAGCTCATAACATTTGCCCCACTGCTTAATCAACCAGATAATGAGCAATAAGATTTGAGGCTGTTGGTGTGAGTGTTTCTGTCAAAACTCAGGAGGGAGGGGGGGGGGGGTGTGGTATAAATATTTATCCATGGCAAACAGATCAATAGCTATTAAAAAGGTCAAGGGCAGATGATGATGGATGCTGGCTGTAGGTTATCGATAAATTCTGGCTGCTATAATGAATTACAAATCCACACATGCCTGCGCACACGCATAGACAGCAGACCAAATGATAGGGATTAATTCATTGATCATGCTTAATCTGTCATAATTAATTCCATAGGAACAACTGTGATGAGAGCAAGCCTCCATTAAACAGATAAATTATTCAACATGAGGAGGAGGTGGGCCCAAGATAAATGAGCTTGGGAGACTTGTGCAGCAGTCGCAGGCTGAGGCTAATTACAATCTTTTCTGGGAAACTAGCACAGGTTACTTACAGTTATAAATGCATGGGTATAAAATACTATACAAGTGTAACTAGAAGCTAAGGTTCACATAACAGTTCATGGAAGCATACGCGTGTCATTTAAGCTGACTTTAAATAAGGTTTTCAGGTGATGCATGCCATAAATATCACCCTTGTTAACCTATATACTTTAGACACTTCTCTTTAGCAGGTAGTGGCCCAAGTCAGTATCACATCTCTTACCATATGTTAAGTCATGGGTTTATCCTTTAAGCCATACATTTTTACAGTTTGTTCCTCCTGTGAACATATTGTCTTCAGTTACAGAATCAAGCCCTGGGCTCTGCACTTTCCTAGCTAACAAGAAAAGTGATTTTATAGATGATGACTGCAACAATACACCAGAGGTATAAAACTTTGTAGATTCAAGAGTAAAAGTCTGTGCATGCAAAAGGTGAAGAAATACAAGGGCAGTCTTTTTTTTTTTACCTTTATGAATCCCCGCATATGCACTCTCCTCTATTGCATGACTCAGTCATCAGAAAAACTGATATATTTATTTATCATTCTCCACCTGGTCTTTGTCTGTAACATCCTGGGAGACTTCAAGGCCAGCCTTTTGTGTTCATATACAAAAGCAACTTGCTATACGGTATACATCACCGTGAATACTGATGTAACAAGCATAAACTTTTGACAGTAAAAACAATATAATTTTCTATGTGGAACACAGCTTAAGAGTTTTTTTTCCTGTGTCTATTCTTTGTTCAGCTCTGCTGCATTGAATCGAAGGCACGCATTAATCAAATTGTATTTTATTTACTTTCAATCACCATTTACAGCTTTATGCAGGCACAGGGTGGACACATACCATTAAGTTGCACTATATTTTAGAGTAATCGTGTTCATATTAAAAACCACCTCAATGAAGCTCTCGTTCATGCGTTTCAGAGATGAAATGCATGAAACCAAATCACACATCATCTTTGTACACTCCTAAATATTAGGAAAAATTGGTGAAAGTCATCCTAGCCATTGTAATCCTTCAACTAAATCTCTCTTTTTTATTTTTTACGTTTACAGACCTACTAATTAAAACAGCTGCTTCTTAATGAAGGAAGCACGACCAGCTCTCATTTTTCAACTTTGCAACTTTTTTTGTTGCACACCTGATTTTTAAAGATGGAACAAATCAGACTACAGAAAAAAATTGAAAAATCAGTGCAACACCAGCAGGGAGCGGCTGATGCTGGATATATACAGTACAGTAATGCACTGGGATAAACAAAGCAAACGAACCAACTGTACTGTGAATACAGACAGAAACGTTCTGAAATTATAATTAGAACTAGATTCTGGTGGATTTTACATTCGATTTCCGCATTATTTTTTGATCCAAACGAGGCCGTTCATTTCACTGATCTAATAAGTTCGACCTTAAGTTTGAGTTTTGTAATAACCTTCACATAATCACTGTCAATCCAGCTGCGGCTCATTAAAAGAACAGTCGTCTTTTCAGCCAAGGTCATCAGACTGCGTTTAAAAAAAGGTCTCTCTGCAGAGTGGACAGGTGGACTTGTTGCTGGAAGTGAACCATTTGTACTGTAGCAGGAAGAAGAAAAAAACTTTTGTTACTAATAGACAGACAGGCTGCAGTTCATGGTCAGTGATCTCTATAAAGACTGATAAAAGATAAATGAATATTTATAAAATATATCGATATCTCACCAAACACGCAGAGTGGAACTTCTTTTTGCATGTGCGGCAAGCCTTCTTCGGCAGAGAGTAGTTGGATCCATGGATAACGGAGAAGCAGATCATGCAGTCCTCTATTCCCTCAAAACGCTTATCCACATTGTTCTTCCACAAAGCCAGACCCTCCATTATACTGCCATTCTAAAAGAGCACATATAATTACATTTTCTCAGTGGTTTTGTATTCTTTTTCTTAGCTGTCATCTGAAAAGAAAGTATCTGCACAGCCCTGTAGTGCCAGCACTGGCCTTTCTACTCAACAAACTTTACTTTACCAGGATATAATACAAACAACAAGGGTTGAAAAACAGCCAACCAACTTATTACAGAAGCTTCTTGCATATATACTTTTTGTTTGTTTCTTTTTGTGTACCTGATGTGTTAGGTAGGTGCTCAGCTGTAGCATCCAGTTCCTCCACTGCTGTACGGCAACACCCACACGCCTCCCACTCTCCACAGCGATAGAACCCAAAGGGTAGTTCTGTGGAAGCTGAATCACCAACTCAATGAAGATATCATCCACAGAATAGGTGGCAATCACCTCCCGTGCTGCTGAGCGGGCCTTGACCTGGGGCAAAAAGAAAAGAAAGAAAAAAGCACATTTTCACCGTTTTCACTGGGGGTCTTTCAGTTAAACAATCAGCCACCTGCTATATAATTAAATGCCAGGATCCTACTTAATGAACTGAATGCATTATTGTCAAGTGAGAGTTCATTAAATTCGATTTAACAGAAACTATTGTTTGTGCATCATTATACTGCAAATGTGAGGCAGGTGTAGTACTGCAGGATTTGTTCATCTTCAGTGTTTATTACTACAAAAACCTTTTACCACAGGCTAAGAAGAAGGCATCTGCAGATTTCGACAAGATCACGTAAGTAACTGCAAACGGTTCAGTGCAGAGAAGATGAGGAATTTCACATAGTAAAAGAAAAGAAAAAAAAAAGCCCAGAAGCCAGCTCAGAAAAGTTAAACATCTGGACTGTAAACTGCAGAAATGCCATCGTTTACTACGCCTCTTCCCGAAGTAGGGTTGCGACCCAAGGGAGCTGCTGGTTATTGTTTCATTATTTTTTTGTATTTTTCTGAAAATGCCAGAGAACAATCTAAAAAAAAAAAAAGTTATTATGTGTGAATACATTTTCCTATTTAAAATGTAAGACGAGTGGGCTATTTCAGCTACACTAGTGTGTTCAGCTCATATACTCGGTCCCAGGCTGTGTGGCTGAGTTTCATTGATTCTGATTTCTATGATTCCTTCATGTTAACTTTGTGATGTTAAAAATCGAAAACACGAGAAGCAGTGTGTCAACAGCGGCTTCATAAAAGCCATTTAAAATGAAGAGAAGAGGTCTCGATGTGTTTTTGGCAGTGAGGATGTGAATAACGAAAGCTTAAAAATGAACAAAGTAGACAGAGAAAGTCATTCTCCGCAGTGGAGGAAACACTCATCGTATGCTATTATTGCATTTTAAACGACACAATTTATAAAAAGCTGAAAGGGCATATTAGAATTATATTAGAGTTCTGCAATTTTTTTTTTTTATACCAATTAATTGCACAAGGTTTCAGATTGTAACTTGAATAGAAAAAAGAAATCTGTACCAACAAGACAACTAGGCAGAAGATGACAGATTTGGTGCTCAAACTAACTTGGAAATTTTAAGCTCTTTAGCTAAGTAATAACTAAGTAAACTTACAGTCATGCTGTCAAACATTTGAGTGCTGGTGTGGACAGATGAGATTTCCTGGGCTGAGAGAACAGGACTGATGTATTTAATCGTGAACTTCTCCACAGCTGCGCTCACTCTCTTCTCCTGGCTATTCCACCACAGTCGAACCATGGCAGGCAGGTCTTGCACTGTGCTGTAGTACACACTGCAAGCCAGGTGAGGGAGCTCCCACTCAACACTGTCACACTCTACAGGGAAGAAGAACAGGAGGTGATATTTAAATCTCAGGTTTAAGTACAAAAAAAGGCTACATATGCGCTCAAGAGAAAGGTTGAGAACTCCTTTGAAACTCCCCTATAAGCCGTGGTTACAATAGGGATGAGGGAAGTGAGAAATCGATACACAAACTGGCTTTGGTGATACAATACCAGTGTATCGTGGTAAACAGAGAGCAAAGCGCAAAGGTGCTGATTTTCCCGTTATGAACAATCCTAACCCTTGTTTTTCAATGGCCACTGAATTAACCGATGGGAGATACTGTGGAAACAACGGTTTACTGACAGTCACTGGTCAACACATTCACTTGTGAACCAGCACTGAAGTCTTGGTAATTCTAATGGGTTAAACTTTGTCTCGTAACTGTAGGTGTGTATATGTTGCTTACTGTCAACAGCCAGATTCAGGCTCTCTGTGAAGAAGGTTTTGGTCTCCCTTGCCTCTGCCTCCTGGCCTGGATAGGCCGGGTTCTCGGGCATCAGTTTGAAGACGTGGAGAAGGAGTTTGTTAAGGGAGCAGCTTCTCTTAAGGTATTGGGCATAATTGGCACGCAGCTGCAGAAATTATTAAGACAAGTTAATATTTTGAAAAATACCCTCATCAAATCTCATTCTCACCACAGAACTAATACGGCTTGCTCATATTCTGTCAGACAGTTAAATTTAAAATTCCATCTTGTGACTCACATGGGACGGTGAGGATTTGAAAAAAGTGAGAAGGAGCTTCCAGGACAGCAAGTATCCTAGTATGCAGGAGTACTCCACACTGAGAGGTTGGACCACTGCAAACTCTCCCACCTGAATGCCAGACAGGATGTTATCACACAGCTCTTCACAGGTTGACAGGATGGCCATCAGAGATGCTGGAGGAGACCTGAACACAAGATCTAACTGTAAGAATCGCTTAAAAATTGACCTAAAACAAAACCCGACAATATTTTGTATATGACAAAGAAAGTGGAAAAGCAACCATTGCATCTGTGCAACAAGACGATCCCAAATGACTTACAGGCATGGCTCATCTCTGTCGTCCTCAGATTTATTGTTGTCGCCTTCTCGATCACACTCAGGCAGCTGAGGCATGACCCTGCATTGACAAGAAGAAAGTACATTCATTTTTTATACCTTACCGTATACGTGAGGGGACTATGTGCAAACGCCTGCAGGCGCTTCAGTTTTCAGGACAAATACAACACTGTAATTATGACCCACCATGAGGGCAGTTTAACTTAACAAAATCCTCACTTTTCTAATATGTGGTAGACGGCGATCTGAAGAGGTCTGGCCTTAAACAGGAGCAGAGGACAGAAAGTGTTGAGGAGTGTTTGGAGAGGCTCTGGCAGGTTCGTCTTCTGGTCCGCTATGAAGCGCGGTGGCAGCGAGTTTTGGGTTAGCTGCTGCACAGGTACATGCGTCAGTGCAACACCGACTGACTGCAGTACTGCCAAAGGGAACACGGGGTCATCTGGTTCAGCAAAGGCCTCTGAATAACATAACAAAGAGAATGATTAGAGTACTACATACAGGACTACGTAATGTTTTAGCATGTACATCATCTTCCGTAACCATATAATAGAGAGATACGTTTTTTTGGTATTAAAAAAAACAATTACTTGCACTCATTATGCACTTGTCCATATGTAAATAACCGACATTAAATATCACACATGCTATAATACTGCATCCACAGATATATTAAATGGTATACAGAAATTAAAACATCTACATATAAATGAATCTAATGACAGTGAGTTAATTCCACTAAATTTGAAGTCCTTTACTGTCAGGAGCTAAAACATCTGTCTTCTTCTTCAACCGATCCACTTTATTTGATTTGGCACAGATTTTGCCTCTTCAGATGAAACCCTCTGAGGGACTCGTGTCTGCTCTAGGTCTCAAACCAGGGATCTTTCACACATTAGGCAAACATGTTAACCACTACACCATGAAGCCACTGAGGAGATTAAAAAAACCTCTGGAGATTCATATTGCACACTGTCTGCCACCTGTTTTTACTTTAAACTTCACACATGACAAGTAGGGTTCCACTCTCTGCATTCCTATCGATTTAAAAAGTGTGGTTGTTTGCAGTGAGACTAGTTATGACATATCTGCATTTTACCTTTACTTTGAACAAATTAAGTTTCAAATAAAAGTGCTTGTGGGACAGAAAGAAAAAGAGATTTGTATAATGGTTTAAAAAAGTGTTTGCCCACTTCCTGATATCCTATTTTTTGTATGTTTGTCCCACTTAAACGCTTCAGTTCATCAAACAAATTTAATATTAGACAAAGACAACATGAGTAAACACAAAATGCAGTTTTTAAGTAAAGGTGTTTATTATCGGTGGGGTGGGGTTGATTACTGCCACACCTGTTCTCAATCAAGAAATCACTTAAATGGGACCTACCTGACAAAGTGGAGCACAACAAAAGATCCTCAAAAGCTAAACATTATTTGAGACCACAGTGAGAGCCATTATCAACAAATGGCAAAAACATGGACAGCGGTGAACCTTCTCTGGGTGGCTGGCTGACCTCAATTACCCCAAGAGCACAATGACGACTCGTCCAAGAGGTCACAAAAGACCCAGAACAACATCCAAAGAACTGCAGGCCTCACTCGGCTCAGTTAAGGTGAGTGTTCATGACTCCACCATAAGAAAGAGACTGGGAATGTCCTGCATGGCAGAGTTCCAAGACAAAACCTACTGCTGAGCAAAAGAAACATAAAGGCTCATCTCAGTTTTACCAGACGATTCCCAAGACTTTTGGGAAAATACTGACGAGACAAAAGTTGAACTTTCTGGAAGGTGTGTGTCCCATTACATCTGGCGTAAAAGTAACACAGCAATTCAGAAAAGGACATCACACCAACAGTAAAAAATGGTGGTGGTAGTGTGATGGTCTGGGGCTGTTTTGCTGCCTGAGGACCTGAAAGACTTTCTGTGGTAAATGGAACCATCAATTCTGCTGTCTACCAAAACATCCTGAAGGAGAACATCCGGCCATCTGTTTGTGACCTCAAGCTGAAGCGCACTTCGACTGTGATCCAAAACACACCAGCAAGTCCACCTCTGAATGGCTTAAGAAAAACAAAATGAAGACTTTGGAGTGGCCTAGACAAAATCGACGACCTTAAAAAGGCAGTTCATGCTCGAAAACCCTCCAATGTTTCTGAATTACAACAATTCTGCAAAGATGAGTGGGTCAAAATTCCGCACAGCACTGTAAAAGACTCATTGCCAGTTATCACAAAAGCTTGATTACAGTTGTTGCTGCTAAGGGTGGCCCAACCAGTTATTAGGTTTAATCAGCTCATTTATTCACACAGGGCCACGTAGGTTTGGATTTGTTTGCCCTTAAAATGCCTTAATTTAGAAACTGCACTTTGTGTTAACCTGTGTTATCTTTGTCTAATATTTAAATGTGTTTAATAATCTGAAACATTTAAATGTGACATACATATAAAAGAAGAGGAACTCAGGAAGAGGGTCAAACACTTTCACATCACTCTCTGCTCTTGCTGATAATGTTTGTCCAACTTTAGAGTCGTGACTGAGGTATCAACTTTCTTCCACAATTTCTGACTGAATCTCTGGATCAAAAATGTACTATTCAGTTACACAGAGGATATGTGCTATCTGATGTTTAGCAAAATTGAAAAAAAAAACAAACCCCAGCAACTAAGAATGTGTTACTGTTTGTAAAATAATATCCACACATACCTGTGATACTGACAGGCAGCAGTAACAGCAGGTTGTAGATTCCCTCTACAAAGAAATCTGTCCATTCGCCAGCCAGTTCTGGTGGCAGCTTGTCTGCTATATTGGACGAAGATAATGTTGTGAAGAACTCATTCAGCTTCACTATCAATCCAGCGTTCTCGCACACAAACAGCTGCACCCATGGGTTCCATAGACTTCCAACATTCTCACTGGCAGTCTGAGATTGAAAGCAAGCAAATAAAGTCGAAGACTGTGAGAAATAAACATTCTGGGAGTAGCAAAGACTAACAATTTAAATACAGTGACAACAAAAAAAACAGCCGTTTTCACAGATAAACTCAAAACAATGTTTGGGACTCTGCAGTGCGAAGACAGCTGGGGGATAATCCGTTTAATGCCTGATCGTACCGATTTGGACGTTTCTGTTTTCGCATGATGCTCTGCGGGTTAAAGTTTAGAAGGATTTTTAACTGCGGTGTATGTGTGAAAAAGGCTCATCTATGAGATACATCTCACCTCCAACCATGCCAACATAGAGCACAGCAGGAAGTCCCACTGGTTTCCCCCTAGAATTGCTGGACAGCGAGTCACCAGCCAGGACAGGAACCGCATGATCTCCACACTAAGGTTCAACTGCTCTGAAGTTGCTTTGGACAGGTCACTAAAACAAGTGAAATAGAAAAAAGCAGTCAAAACCAGTAGAAAATACACCAGTAAGCCACACAATTTAAAACCAATTGTAACCGTTTTTAACTTTATTGAAGAATATACCATTCTTTAAAAGAATTGACCAAATCTGGTATAAACTATATCTAATTTAATCTTACCTTATCTTATAATAGGACTTGTTTTCCAGCATATTTTACAGATACCAGTGGTTCAAGGGGTATGTGTCAAATTAACATTCACGTGAATCATCTCGTTTAGCAGGTACAAACCACATTTTACCAAGAACCCCCTATAAGACTTTAGCATTTTGGAACTGCTCATTTGCTTCTTACTTTATCCCATGACCCCTGGAATACGATAACCAATGTTATGAACTTCAGCTGTCGAGGGTTTTGATATTGTGCCTAATCAGTGTACACAAACTTTGTGTTTCGAGAGATTAAATAAACAGCTTATGCAGTTACATTACCAGCTAAAGAGGAACCAGTCCTCCCTGCTGTTCCTCCATTCCATCACAGTGGCCAGGATAGCCTGCACAACCATGTCCTCTACTTCTGTGCTGGCATTCAGACAGCACAGCAGCACTGCCAGACACCCATACACATCTGAGACACACAGGCACAATTATTATTCACTCCTTCAAGCACAAAATAACTATGTGTGCATTTGTATAATTTGTGTGTATATTCATATGTGTGTTCTTACTTTCATCCTCCTGCCAGTTGACTAATCCAGCAGTAGCCAAAGCTACAAGACTCTCCCTGTCTTCATTGCTCATACTGGGGCAGAGTACCTGGAGCGTGTTCAGTTTGCTTTGAGACACTGGGAACAAACTGGTCAAACACAGAAAATTATGAATATGCAACACAGCTACAAGAGCAGCCACATGACAGCTCTGAGTGTGAAATCCGTGAATTTAAACAATTTTAACTGATCAATTGCTGACCTGTTTGCACTACCATAAAGCTTCCTCACTGCTGCACCTTCCAAGCTGTTGCTGTGGATGTAGTTTTCTAGAGTCAGAGACCACAGACCTCCCTCTGTCACTGACCTAAATGGCAACAAGGCAATTAAAAAAAATAAATAAATAAATGACTGAATGGTGTTTAAAATTACTGCCTAGAAAGTGAGATGTGAATCAAAGACAGAGCTAATAACATAAATGCGATATTTCCAGTACAGCTGAAAACTCAATAAATCAATGTTACCCATGCCTTCAATATGTATAAAAGCTTCTGTTTATACAGAATTTTACGACACAGGTCGGTCTTGCCAAGTACTAAATGAATCTGTTCTTTGTCAGGAATTAGTGAGTAAATATCACCTCGTGTAGAGAGTCTCCAGCAGGGTTTTAATTGGAACCCGGCCATGAAGCCCTTCTGAGAGGCCCCAGTCAGTCAGCATGTTGTGATATGTCGACACCATCGTAGGGCTGTAGTTTAACTCCTTACACCACTGCAGAGCGTAAAGCAGTTCTGAAACTAAAAGGGCACCAAAAAATGGATTAAACATTACAGTCTGTCAAATAAAAAATACATCATGTAGTCTCGAAATAAAAACAAAACAAAAAACTAAGTTGAGGGAAAACTGTAGCTCATGTTCTGTTCAATTTGTCTACCTGTGTGTGTAAGGTTTTGTTGAAGTGAAGGACTTTCTGCCTCACTCTGGCCACCATGTGTGAATGCAGCACTGTGTGCCACCTTCCCTAAAAGAGCACAGGCACAAAGGTGGGCTGGCAGCTTGTTCAACTCCCTGAACTTCCACATGTCCATGGAGGGTTTTTCACAAACGTCTCGCAAACGACTAGACAGTAAAGGGCTTTTGATCCACTGAAGATACAGAGAATAGGAGTAGAACTATGCATTAGTATCAAATGTTTAATTGCAGGCTTTAATTCAAACAAATTTTTTCCGCTAAAATTATTTGCCCATTGTTTGGCAGCGCCCAAATTATCCTTTTAGTAAAGGTGATACATTGGTGTTACTGACCTGAGGAGGTAAGGCCTGCCTGATTCTTGTCCACTCTGTCTGGCTGGGCATCAAGAGGGTAAAGAACTGGATGATGATGGAGGACGCCTGATCACAGACGGAGATGATCGACTCCACCATGCTTTGTACGGCCAAACCTAGAACCTGTATGCTGTAACAAAATAACAGCAGGAAATTTTTATTACAACAAGACAGGAAAAGATTCTTCAAGTATGCATCACATGCAATAAACAGGTCAGAATTTGTTCAATTACAGATCAATTTATTTTTTTAAGAAGCATTTCCTTACCCTTTCATATCAAGTGGTGTGGCAAGCAGCTGCTTCCTCACCCAAACAGCTGCACTGTGCAGGAAGCCGCCTTCTTTGACCTCATATTCACAGTGTTGGACCAATGACTGGACCCCAGCCACGCACACTTTCTTCAGTTTATGTAAAAGTGAGTCTATCAAAACAATATCACGACAAATAAGTTTTGTTTTGTTTGTTTTTAAATCATACCTGTCAAGTATGCATGAGGCTTGTGCACTGTGCAAATACCCACCAGATAAGTGAGTGTGCGCCTGATCTTGAGCAGTGAGCTGGAAGACAGTGAACAAGAGCTCCTCAGCGGAGACAAGAAGAAGGCAGTCTTGTACAGAAGAGAAGAACGTGGAAGCCACATCACAAATGAAGGAGATGAGTGGCTCCATGTTGCCTTTATCTGATAGGCTTTTGGTCTCAGATAGAGTGGCGTGGAGTTTCTCCAAGATTTTCTCCATGTACACCTCTCCGATCAGAGACTCTGCATATGTAAAACAGACAGAACACGTGATTTTTGAGTAAAACAAGCAAACAAAAAAGTCTTTTTTTTTTTTTTTGTAAAAATGTTTGATTTTGTGTTCACCATTGTTGTGATGCTGAGAGAGGACCAGGCTGATAAGCGTCCAACTGTGGCCGCTTGTAGACGAGATGGAGTCGCAAGAGCTGCTCCCCACCTTGCAGAGCTCTTCAGTCAATCCCAGGAGTTGTTCACCCAGAACCGAACCTTTTAGCCAATCACTGCAGCTCTTCAGAGTCTCTGGATCCGTACATGCCTGACAGGAAAGATAGCAAAGCAGCACAGACAGTTCCAGCATCATAAATTTGATATATACGTAGGGAACAAGCTGAAGAAAAAAAAAAAAAAGGAAAGAAATGAGTGAGTGAGTAGTACATACCCTCTGAATAATCTGCAGGATAATTCCCCATGACAGACCCATCTAGAAACCAGAGTGAAGAGTGAAAATATTAGCACAGGAAAAAAGTTTGAGATGAATCTCCAGCAAATGTGGGATCCTGATGAAGACTCAACATGAAGTTTCACATCTGCATCTCACCGTGGTGATATGGTTGAGGATGCGGTTGGTCTCCTGCCCACTGCAGCAGTAAAGCGAGCTGAAGACCATCTCCACCAGGTGTTCGGTGTCAGTGCGCCCCTTTTCAGCCAGCCACCCCACCACCCGCTCCAACAGGAACTGCACTGCTGGATTATTCATAATCCCCTCATCCCTCTGCTTCTCGTCTTTTGTCATTTTGTCATCCAATTCAACCAATGTCTAAGAGAAGCACAGTTAGGGTGAAAAAATGAAACCTTCAATGAGCTATAAGAGCTGGTAAGGATGAAATCATTTTCACTATTGAATCCAACGGGTCATACAAGGGTTCTTTCACATTTAAGACTTCATTAAAATTACAGATAATTAACGTTACCGTCAGCAGTTTTGCAAATCATGACACCTATTTGTAAAAACAATGTTTTCACAGATTTTGCAATTAAGAAGACAAATTCATTGGGTGTAAAAAAAAATAAATAATGATTAGCAGAACACAACCACTAAAAATCAAAGGAAGGAATAAATGATTGGCATTAAAATACAATTCTCTGCAATTAAAATAAAAAATAAAAAAACAAATGACTTACACTGAAAACTCTGGGGGTGTGGAAAGAGCGCATAAGATGGGAGAGGAAAACAAGATGTCTCTCTGAGTTTTTCTCATTCACATGCACCAGGCACAGCTGTGCCAGCTGGCACACTACATCTTCAAAATGCTGCGTCTGTAGGGACCCAAATGCTTTCTCATTCACAAGCTCTGACACCGCCTG
Organism: Oreochromis aureus; assembly: GCF_013358895.1. Taxonomy (NCBI): domain Eukaryota; kingdom Metazoa; phylum Chordata; class Actinopteri; order Cichliformes; family Cichlidae; genus Oreochromis; species Oreochromis aureus. Next base: position 15,442,344 of record NC_052951.1, on the reverse strand, counting down.
CGCAAGCTTCTCAGCGCCATCCCCCTCAACTCCAGTTTTCTCATTTTCTTCTGGTTTAGAAAAACACAACCTGACAGATTTCTTCTTCTGTGTTTGCTTTTTGTTTACCCTCTCAGGATAACGCATCACCTGGAGAAATACGGGAGAGAATAGATTTGTTTTGGCGTCACTTTATCTGTTACCCAATGACCTTTTTTTCCTTTTCTTTTTTTGACATAAATTGCTCTGACAGTCATATTGATCTCCTGCATCCTCAGTGCCAAAATTGGCATTTCTGTGGAGAATACATTTGAGCAAGAGACTTTTCAAAAGTAAGCTTACATGCAGCAAGGTGGCTATCCCTTCCAAAGCCTGTGGATCTGCCTCCTCGTTGTCAACATAACGCACACAGAGAAGACCAAGGTCCTCCCAGAAGTCTGTCAGAAGTCTTTGAAAGACATCCTTGCTGTCACTGGCTTCACCTTCCCTTTGTAAACCTACCCTCTTCTCCCAGGAAATGAGCATTTCAGTGACCGAAAGGAAGAGAGGACCATTCTGAAGGGAAGGATTTCTGAGAGCATTTTCAAGTAGGGGTAGAAGCTACAAAAAGGCAAAAACAAATGTAAGAAAGATGCCAACCTCGCTAGATTTACCATTATGGGAAAAGCGTGCATGACTGAGTGGCTCCACCTGCTGTGAAGTGAGCATGGTCCTTATTTTCCCCTGGTCTTCCACATCCTCTGCATTTTGTAATATGCAGTATCTCAAGCACTCAACAAAAGATGTCACTATCGCTGCACTTTCTGATGGGCTTGTTACTGCACGCTCACTAGAAAGACTGACACAAACACACAATTGAGGTTATATAGTGCAAAAGATTATTAAGTTACATGAAGAGTAATAAGAATATTATTGATCAAATGACTTGCTAAAGAATTCAAGTAATACATTTACTTTCTGTGTGTATTAATGTATTAATTTGACCTGTACAATTTTCTCATTCAACATATTACATGCATACATTTTAAAATACAGATAGAAATATACACATAAACTAATTACCCTTGTGCGAATGTAGTGAAGAACATGGTGAAGAAGTCCATCTTTGGATCAGTGACCTCTGGGGGCAGTTTACTGAGAAGCGGCATCAGATTCGGGTGTAAAGCTTTAGCCATGCCTTTGCCGCCCTCTTTTAACAGAGCCCAAAGTTTGGGCAAGAAGCCTTTCTTGGCATTCACATGTGTCCAGCAATCCTAAACCACACACAGACAAAACAACAACAAAATAAAACACATCTACTTGTTGTTGCTTAGCATAATGTCTTCTTGCACTACTGTTTCACTTCATTTTAATAAAAAAAATCCAACTGTATTATCATTATTGCATGGTCATGTTTTAAACATGAGCTTACAGGGATTGTAGACACAACGTGGAGAACAGCCTCCCACACGGGGGGCAGCACTACAGGATCCGTGTCGTCGATACTGAGGAGGACGGCGGGACAGAGACGCGCTGCTTCAGCCTGGACGAGTCCTGGTGTGAACTCACACAGAGCACACACCATCTCAAAAAACGCCCCCCTCACCTGCAGTTGTAATTTTTACAACAGTATATTAGATATGTAATACGTGGCTTCTAGCAGTACAAACAGGTGTGATGCAACTTCTCATAGTTGCTTATTCAGTTCAGATTTAGCCAAAACGTGCAAACAAACAGTAAAAGAAATTAATGTCATGGTGCATTTAAAGCTTTCTGTTGGCATGTGACAGCCCAGCAAAAAACACCTTGTTTGTTTGTTTTGAGGGTTTGTTTTTTGCACACTACAAATACCATTCAAATCAGGCTGACTCAGCTAGTACCTGTGGAGTCTTGTGTTTGCCATATTTCCAAAACTTTCCAGAATTAACAAGATGTGCTAGTCCTGTCTCCAGGGCCGCCCTGTCATCCTGAAGCAGCAGAGAGAGAAGTCTCTTCACCCCCAACAGAGAACTGGTCAGCATGCGCATATATTTGGCTTCCCTCTCCTCCTCCGTCAAACTTCTAGAGAACAAGGAAAAATCAGTGCCTCAGCAAAGACAGAATACATTATCATCGTGGCGCACAGTGAGAGGGACAAACAGAGGCGCTATAATGAGATGAAATCTTAGCATACTGGGAATCACTCAGTGTGTCGGCCGTTTCCTTCAACAAAACATCTTGAAGTACCTGCAATGTAAAAACAACAATTGCACGTTAAATTCAGCTAAAGCGAAAAATTGTCAACACTGATGCCACCGCTTCTACTCACATTAAGGATCTCATCCTTGCAGAAGCTGATAGCTTCAGGCTGTTTTGTGGGTGAGAAAGCAGCCTGGAAGGCCTGGAACGCAGCTGAGGCTGCAGGTGTGTAGGTGTCGCACTGGGACAGAATCCAGTGACCCATCAAACTTTTCAGAAATGGTGCCAAGCTGCGACGCACTTTTAGCACCAGCTGCTCAAAAGCCTGTTGGGTAGCCTCCCTAATGCGTCGATCATGATCCTGACAGACATTGTGAAGACAAAACTTTTTTTAATATAGACACACCCTAAGAACAAACAAACACATATTTAAATCTCATATAAAACGTTCTCCTAGTGCAGTTTTAGGCAGCCACTTAGTGAGAAATACTTTTACACATTTTCATAATTACACATTGGTAAAAATGGGATAATTGAATTGATTGATATGAAATCTGAGGTAGCGTGAAATCTACAACTGTTGAGCTGGTTGGAGGGTTTTGTTATGCACTAAAGATGATTGATTTTTCCAGAATAGTTGAAATTAATAGTAATAATAATAACAATAGAAATAATAATATGAAAACTAATCGGTCACATCGTGATTTCCCAATAAATGTCCAGCTCACCACTGATATTTTGCAGTAAATCCTTGGCCAGTATGGTAGGATCCCTTTTACAACATCGGCATCCCGTTCCTGACACATGGACCCAAAATCCTGCACAGCCTGAGAAGATTACACATAATCACCAGACAAATTTGGACAAAAAACAAAGTATCTAACAGTCATGTCCACACAGTATTTTATGGTACTGTTTGTAACATATGTGTGGGTATGTGTGCTTTTGTAGCTTTTTGCATAGCGATTATGACAAGTCAACTCAAGTCAAAGTTTGTTTCTATAGCACATTTCAAACAATCTCAGCTTTTATACTTAATATACACTATACACAACAGTCACTAAACCAACAATAAATATGCACTAAAAAACAATCAAATTAAACAAAGTAAGTAAGACTGTGATTGCATTATAAAAAAGACAGTGTACCCTGCTCTTCTAAAACTGAAAGCAAGTGAGAATAGGTAGGTTTTTAATCAGTCTGTTCAGACTGGGCAGCTCTTACGTGAAAAGATAAGTTCTTCCAAAGGTCACAAGCCATGACTGAAAAGCTAAGTAAGATGGCATCAAAACCACTGAGACTTTTTAAAACTTAGATCCTGAAAAGTGGATCCTGATATGTGTGCAAGCCAGTTTAAGGAGGCTAATACAGGTGTAATGTCATCACGTCATTTCTTTCCTGTCGAGAGTAAGCTGCTGCAATTTGTGTTTCAGTTAGATCCATAAGCATTTCAACAATTGTTAAGTTTTTGTAAGTGACCTCTGTACACAAACAAAGTAGAGTTTAAGTCAAACAACTAAGACATGATTGAAACACAAACTTGCTGCTTTAATTCAAAAGGTTAATCAAAAGTACAGAATTCTCTGTTTAAAAAAGGTAACTATGTTTACATACAGTTCAACTGTTTTCAGAGACGACTCAAATGTAATTGGACAATTGAATCACAAGTAGTTTCCTGGCTGGGTGAGGAAAGTTTCGTCAGTATGGAGATTTGGAGTTCATTGTAAGTGTTAAACTTTTATTTGGTGGCTGTTCACTGAAACTCTCAGTGTTTCATATGCATATATAAACATGTCTGTGAAGGTTCTCAGTCATCCAGGTCATCGTAGTCAAAGGAGTTTGCAAAGAAAAGCGTCTGGACTTCTTTAAGTTGCTTGAGGTGAAACGTTTTCAAGCAACTTAAAGAAGTCCAGACGCTTTTCTTTGCAAACTCCTTTGACCATATATAAACATATGCTAAACTCTCAGCATATGTTTTGCGTAATATGACTTATTTACATTGAAATCATGACGGGGTTTGTGTCTGGCATCAAGCAGAAGAACAGTTAAACTTACAGCTGGGGTTTAAACTCACCTTAAGTCTGGTGACAACATCCCTCTTCGACAATTTTCTGAGCACCAGGCGGAAATCTGCATCTACCAGGTTGTCTATGTCTTCCGCGCCGTGGACAGCTGGAACGTAACTCAGCTCCGAGGCGACGGTCGAGCCAAAGCCCACAAACGCTGGGATTACGCCACCTTCCCGAGTCAGGACCTCAGCAGCTCGGCCGCTGCTGGACGGCTAGTGGCGGGACAGAAAAAAACGAAGTGTGGTTAGCTACATCTATCAAACATCCCAGACAGCTATGCCACGCGTTGTGATAACCAGAAGTTTACATTAGCTCGTTTTCGGCTTTGTTGTTAGCAATTTTAGCTTTTGTCTTTAACACTCTGCCCTACAGACAGTGGGAGCAACTCACCCGAACATTTCCTTTAGTTCGCTGTTTATTCTTACCCCCCATGGCTGTGTATTAATCTTTAAAGTGTATATTTCCTATGATAACTCTGTAGTTACTACAGCTGACAGCATTTCATTACACAGACCTAACGCCAGTGGTCACGCTCGTGTTCCGGAAGTCTTGACTTCCTGTTTACATCTTTCAAAGTAAAGCTAAGTGGCAAAGTTTTAGAAATCTGCCTTTGGGGGGTTTGATGATAACTATTGGCACTGGCTTTCCTAACAAAGACTATTATCAGGGCTTGTTGTCACAGGATCTTTGCATTTTTGTAGTCAATAGATAATATGTACTTGAAAATGTACTTGTGACAAACTAGTTGCAGGAATTTGCAAAGATAAGACTGACATTTCCCTCATCAGTGCATCAGTGTAAAATTAAGTTTTACAGAAGCTGTTTCATGGCTCTTGGGATTGCTGTACACTTTTGAAAGTTGATTTGGAACAATGCTCATCTACAGAATTGAGTGGTCACATTTTTTATCTCCTCCCCCTGTATGCATCATTGTTGTTGTGTATTTAAAACCGAGCTAAGAATTCTTTTTTTTTGAAAACAGAAAATGTAAGTATGGGGCTAGATCTTGGAGCATTTTACTATAGCCACTACGTAATCATGGGTCATGTGTACGACTTTTTGTTGCTATCATAGATTTTTACTCTTCTTTGGTTTTGTGAGTGTATTAACAAAACCCTTATGATGATTGTGGTGTTTTGTTGTTCTAAAAAAATGTTTTTAATTAAGAAATAATATGCATGTACTAGTTTGCATATAATCCTAATCTTAATTTTTTTTTTAAAATATTTTAGTATAAAGTCATACAGTAGGTTTGCTTGGATTCTAAAATATTTTAAGTTTGCACTTATCATGTGACATCGTTTGGGAATTAACGTTAACGTTTTAAGAATTTAAACAAATTTTAATTTATATTTTAAAACACTGCTACACACATAGTAGCAGTAGCAGGCACATTCTCATAAAACAAAAGAGCACTTGAAATCGCTTGTGCTTACTTCCGTTAATTCTTTCTTCTTCTTCAGCTGAAACACTGCGGGCATCTTTGCTGCCCTCCACAGACAAAGTGCAGACTGTGCAAGACTTTACAAATAAACGGTGTTTTTCGAATTTTAGACGAGGATGTTGCAAGAGAAGAGCTCATTTAAATGTCCCCTGCATGATATTTGGAAATTTTATATTGTCTGCTTGGTAGATTTGATAAATGTAAATTGGGATGTGATACACTGCACTGGTATGAATTTTTTCCTGATTACTGTTAAAATATACAGTAAAGTATTTACTCTGATATGATACTGATATGATGTAATTTGTGATGTACACTCAAACTTTACGTAGTATCCTTGACTCTTTATTTAATTTTATTAACTGTAAAACATGTGTTCATTTATCAGTAAAACATGCAAATGCCACTCTTTAGTAAATGCAATCTTTTCCTGCAGACACATTATATCTTTCCAAACACAATAATAAATACATAAATCAAAACCAAAACCAAATTGAGCTGAGTGTTTCTTTTTATTTACAGAACACAGCAGCCTTAAGGAAATGCTCCAAATTCATCAGTTTACACAGTCAATCAAAGTGGAATTTTAGTGACAGGGTTCAACTTGGAATTTCCAGTAAATTTAGATTAAAATTCCCAATTCAGAGCCTGAGGATGTAAATCCAAGTACCCAAACTTATTAAACCGAGTCAAACTTACAATCACTGCAAAGCTAACTGCAATAGTCAGTCCACTGAACAAACAATCTCTTTAGACTGTAGCATAATTACATGTAACATTCAATACATTTAAATAACCCCACCTTTTAAAATATGAGGTGGAGGTGTGTTCATAGACAATTTGCACATTCCAAACAAGTTTAAAGTGATCACATTGCATGTGTTCATTTCCCTCCCTACAACAACTGAACTAATAATTTGGTTTCTTATGTGCAAGCAAAGAGTCTCAGTGCAATTCACAAGTGAACTTACTCTGCTTCAATTAACGCTGTCAGTGTGAATGGATTTATTTTCCACCTGTGACTTTTAGTAAATGTAAATTGCAGTGAGATTTATTGCTACATCAATTTGACCGCAAATAACTCCTAAAATTGCCAAGTATCTCTTAAGGTGGATAAATTAATTGAAATAAATACTATCTACTGTAGTTTAAACAACTGGCTAAAATGGTACCTCTGTGTTTTGTATTGGAGGATCTACAACTCCCACTGCTACTATGGATAACTGATTGATAAGGCTACATTATTATATGTCCCCCTGCCTTTAAACACACATTCAGAAATGTTCAGGGTGTAAAATTCTTCCCGCATTCTTCCTGCTTTTAAATCAGTGTCAAAACACATCGTTGTGGCTACTCCAACAGGAGTTGTGAGGTTTAATCTCTGTGAATACAACCACTCGAACAGCACAAAAATCAGAACAAACTGAATGGTAACTTGCCAAAATCCAGATTGTGATTAAAGGATAAAAGGAATGTGGTTCAAACCCTACGCAATCATTTTTATTTTCAAAAGCATTTAGTTATTGAAGGAACTGTCCCAGCTGCTAGATCACTACGTCGTGTCAAATACAAACTGATAATCTAGCAAAATCTGTTGTTCGTTCAGATCATTTGTGTTGTTTTTCATTTTCATTAGGACTAACAAATCTTCTTATTAATGTCCATGTCAATTCTGACAAAAATGACAGAGCTAAAATGAAATTGTACATTTCACTTTTTTCAAACAAGTGACCTGTAAAGTTCAGTCTTTGTCAGTAAGTGAGCTTCTACAGCTCAACAATTAACACTCAAGAAACCCTGCTTTGAACAGAACTTGGGTGCAATCCGAAGCATATCATTTTCATAACACATCACTACTTCTGCAGCATCACACCTTTAAAAAAAACAAAACAACAAAAAAAAAAAACCCTCAAGTTCCTCAGAGAGAACATGTTAGTTTTATGTTGAGGTAACCCCAAAGTCAATCTGTTGGTCCCAAATCATCCAAGTTGGATGTCACCTCCCGGTAGAAGCACTGCCTTGCTGGGCACCGTTGTGTAACGGGGGTCCAGTTTGGGCACAAAGCCTTTAAAGTCTCTGGAAGCCTGAGTCCCAAACATGTCTAGCACCTGTCGGTTCATCAGAGCAAACCTAGAAAATCAGAGAGAGAAAAGACCCTGTACAGTTTTATTGAAGACAACACTAACTAAGCTGATGTTGAATAAAAGTGACAACTGATCTAAAATATTGTTTGTTTATATGAGATTCCTGCAAAGTAACTTTGATATCTTCTTGTATGGTTTGGATCAAAGCCTGATTAACAACAAGCACTCCAAGTACACAGGCCTCTGCAAGGCAGCTCAATCTCTATAGAGATAGTAGAACTGTCATTTTCATATATTCATTTTGTTTTCATTGGTATTTTTAAATGTACTTTAAGAAGTTTGTAGTGCAGCAAAAATCAGATAAGGGTAGCATGACAAAGGTTTACTTTAAATATACAAACATTTTGTAGGAGTAGGTAATCGATAACAGGTATTGATTGGTAAATAACTGGACATGAATAACTTGAGTTTCTTATTTATTATTACACTACATTACATTTATAACTAACTAGCCAGCTTATTCTCTTTCTCTCCACAATTCTTTGCATGCATCTCATGTATCTCATACTGGGGTCAACTTGAAAGAAAAGCAGATGAGAAATATAAAAGTGAGGTCAGAGGTCAAATGTGACATGATATTTGGATGCAAACTGTAATGTGATATTAAGGAATCCCCACACACCAGTATAATTTCTGAAATGTTGCCAATACAAACGAATTCAGTAAAATTGTAAGCATATTTTTAAAGACATTTATTTGACCTTGAAGAAGCGGTCAGAGGTTCAAAGTAAGATGACATTTACAATGTCCATACGTCCATACCTGCCCTGAGTTAAACGCAGCAGGAACTTCCAGTACGTTGGCCTGAGGTTCTGCACTTCCATCACAGCCTGTGTAGAAGCCATACATCAAGCATTATATCCTTGTTCAGCTTTAAAAAAGAAAAAACAAATTGTGTGAAGCATATGTATGTGAGTAAGAATGCATGTTTACTTACAGCATGGAAGCAGATCGCAGTGGAGATGGCATATATGATTGTGTCTGCATGTGGAATGTAAGGTAACCGGCCAGCCTCAATGCCCTTGAAGTAGATAGTCTAAAGAGAGGGATACATATGCCAGACATGTATAACATACTACTAGCATGTTGTATATGTTAAGTGTATTTCTTGCAGTTTCTGAAACATGTTTACGTGGCTGTACTTGTCAGTGATTACTACATAAAACCAGGCAGAGATATCTGAATAATGATAAAAATGTGGTATTTATCAATAAAGCATTAATTCTGTTTTTTATATTAATGCAGGTTTATTATTACATTTACACTTTAGTTCAAAGACAATACATCAGGTATAAGGACCCTTTTTTTTGTCCATCCAGCTGTCAGCTGTCATAGGGCGAGAGGCGGGGTACACCCTGGACAGGTCGCCAGTCTGTCGCAGGGCCAACACACAGGGACAGACAACCATGCGCACTCACATTCATTCGCACATTCACACCTAGTGACAATTTGGATTATCCAATTAACCTATCCCCACAAGCTTTTTTTTGTTTGTATGATTTTTGTGTTTGTTTTTACCTCCACCAGCTTAGAAAAGAGATACATGGATATTGTTGTGCTTTTGTAGAAGAACATTGAAACTCCAGCCAGGAAGCCTTGAGGAAAAAGAGAGATGGAGAAATATATGAGAAAAGAAGTTAATCAGCAAAGGCACAACAAAATCCCGAGGAGGATCACTCTGCAGGAATTTTATGTGACAGGTTACATCATCCTGTCTCACCAGCTATAAGCGCATGGAGTTCATCATCAATGTTACGCATCCAGCGCAGCAAGCAGCTTGTTCCCTGAGTGAAAGAGAAGCACAATATACAACAACGTGGCAAGGTTAGACAAGAAAAAGACAGGAAATCAAATGTGTAAGCAGGAAAGGAACATAATAAAGATACTAATAGAAAACAAATCGGCACATCTACCTTATAGATACTGACGAAGGAGCCTAGAAAAACCCCAAGCTGGAAGTTCTCTTTGTTGTAGAAGAGGGAGGGAAGCCGGGAGGGTTTCGAAAACATCTGTCTGAATGCTGATGGCACTTTAAGTAAACACTGAATCACGTAGCCAACACTGAACATCCTGACAAAACCCTACGGTGACAAATGATAACAAATCTTAATCAAGTATCATTATTTAAGTTGTAAATGAATGAGCATTATGAGAACATCACAAAGGATTGGGATCACACAAAAACTAACTTCTTGGGGAGAGGGAGACTTACTTTGACGCAGTAGGAAATGCAGTTGTCATTATAATGTTTGCAACATCTGTGTCTTGGTCCCCGTTTGCATCTGGATTTGAAAAAAAAAGAAAAAGAAAAATAGTTCATGTAAGCCACAATCCAACACACTGCCATGTTGTCGGGTGTGTTTTCTCTCACATCGATTCGAGCAGTTTTCTGGTGGAGGATAGAAGAGTCTTTTTTCTAGAGTCAGGCCTTTCTGCTGATGGCTGTGAATCATCAGCCAGCACAGAGTGTGTTGGGATCTCTTCTTTCCCAATGATGAATCTAAGACAGAAAACACACACCACTTCTGTAAACTTTTATCTATAAACCTTTTTCATCAGCAGTGAAAATGAAGGCTTCAATAGAAACGGGAACGGCTTACTTCAATGCGGAGGATGCAAAGCCTTTGAGACCATCTTTACTCCTATAGTATAAAACAAAATTCAGCTTAAACTTAAAACATTAACACTTGCAACAATGCGTTCACTGTGCTGCTCTGACCTGAAGAAGAACATAAAGAGTGATGAAGTAATGCAGAACAACAGCACCTAATGGGAAGCAGAGAGAGAAAAAGAATCAAACATATGACTCATTTCACCACTGTGCAATCTGGTCAGAACTATAAAGCAAGTCATAAATGCTTCTTTTTGGATCAGTTGACACTTTTTACTGAAGTCTGTTCAGTTTTCACCACTGGAGTTTCCTGTAGTTGCATTATTAGACTCATAATCCAACAAAAAAAGAGAGAGAATCTTTTAATTTACATGATCTAAACCTAACTCTGAAAACCACCTTATAGCCCCGCCCTTTGACCTTACCTCGCCATGTTTAATGGGTTTGACGATGCCTCGTGTCACTGCCATGCGAAACAAAGTCTCAGTGGCCTGAGAACAAAATTACGCTATTAAAAATGTGGAAAAAGCAGACCCATTGCAGAGTTCACATACAACTACTAATATTCGAAAGAAGCAGCCCTTACAAGATTTGCCATGTATATTGTCAGCAGCCCTCTCCTGTGAGAATGAAAAAGAAAGAGGCGGGTTTTCAACAAAGACATGCTTGATAGAACCCAAAAAGTAAACTCTATGTGAATGAAACATGTTTGAATCTAGGAGAGACGAGAAAAAAACATACTGAAACGTAACAGACGGGTATCTCACCTGCTCTTCCGCTCCAGCAGGATGGCAATATAAGAGGCTGGCAGTGCTGAGCCAAACCCAACAGACCAGGAGTAGAAGCCTCCCAAAAGTCTCCTGCAGTTAAAATACACTGCATTATTTCACTTCCTTTTTTTTCCCAGCTGGAACGTTTCAGTGAAGACAATCGCACACTGTCAGCATGAGATTTTGTCAGCTCTTCCGTCTTTCATTTTTCCATGATGAGGAAAGTATTATCCAAGTATTTAAAATGTGCACTTATTGACACGATAGATGAAGACAATCCGAGCTGATACTGTAGTCATACACTACTTTCTGCAATCCCTTATCCACAAGGGGTTGCCACAGCAGTGCCAGCTCCTTGTGAATAAGCAGATATCTCTGTATGTTTGATTGCCCTTTCTGATGTAACACCCAAGGGATTTGTGTCTCCTCCTGGAATCAAACCAGGGACCTTTAGCTTATTAGGCGAACCTTGACACTATAGAGCCACCTTTTACTTTACTCTAAATGGGACAGAAATTTACAAAATTTTTATTTTTAAAAAAATGTTTTCTTAAACTAGCAAACAAGACCATAAAGTTAATAGTGGGGTTATTTTATCATAGATGTCCACACAGGGTGACCCTAATGTAAACATGACCATGGTGGCCAGGACATGAAGCTCACACATTCAGATGCTGACAGGTTAAAGGAAAGGAGGCACACATGGAAGAAGCTAAAGTGACTTCAGCAGGTGTGGTTCACAGAACATGACCGCTCAGTTTATCCATATATCATACTGTATACATTTCACTTTCGTTTTCACTGATAAAAATAATGGCAGTGCAGCTTAGTGCTTAGTTTGTGTTTACATACTCTCGACATGGGTTCACTGACCTGAGAATGCAGAAGAAAACGATGAAGAGACCCCCATTGGTGGTCAGGAAAGAGGTAGACCAAAAGATCTCTGGGATAAGCCTTTTTAAATAGTAATCCTTCTTCCTTCTCCTTAGAACTGCTGCTATCTGCAAAGCACAGTGAGTTACTGCACACTGGAGATCCAAGACAAATGCAGTTCCAACTCTGCTAAAGTTTACACTTACAGTCGTGACGAGTGCCCAGAGGGCAATGAAATTTACAAAGGGGAACCTGGCTGAAGTTGCATGACATGTTTTTGCTCCTTTATCTGATCGGCCAAATGTACAACTTGGACTTCGTACCTAAGTGTAACACTAGCGACGTGCCAGCTTATCTTTAGAGGTTTTCTGCGAACTGCTAAGCCATTTTACTTTAGTTAGCTCGCTAACTTTAGCTATTTAGCTAGCCTCAAAGTCTACAGTTATATTTCAGGTCAAACGTCTTACCAGGTAAAGAGGGGCGTATATTTTGAAGGACACCTCCAGAGCACTCCTAGTCACATCGGCAGCAGACTGCACACACGACGGGCTCCAAGTGTGACCGATTTCGTAGCAGTTATGCGGTATTTTGCTGAGAGCAGCCATGTCTGTGCACAGTGACAGCAGGAAGGTGGTAGGCTGGCGAGGATGTCGTGCGCGTTCGCTGAAAGGGGCGCGGTCACGAGGATGAGCTGTGCACGCGCCCAGCGCTGATCAATCAGAATCAGAATCAGAAAGACTTTATTTATCCCCAAGGGGCAATTAACATACAACAGCACAGCATGACGTTGAAGATAAGGACAATAAGAACAGGCAAAATTACACAGTTTTAAAAATAAAGTGACTGAAAGGTGAATAAATAACTGTAAGAGAGTAAAAGTGAGTAAAGTGTCGACAGTATAAAAAGAGTGTAGTTTATGTTTATGGGTGTGGGAAATGGTCTTATCGGCTGGAGTTAAAAAGCAGGGTGGCTTTGGGTCCTGCAGGAAGTACAGCGGAGGCGTTGCCCAGAGGGGAGCCATTGAAATGCGGGGTGAAGAATGTGAGAGGGGTCATTGATGATTTTGGCTGCCTGTCTAAGGGCCTGTTGGCTGAAAACCTGTGCCAGAGTTCTGACAGGCAGGCCAATGATTTTAGAGCACACTGATGCAGTGTGCTCTAAAGATGGTTCCCAGGTATTTGTACTCCTGAACTACCTCCACTGGCTTCCCATGGATGGTAGTGGTGACTGAAGCAGCCAGATCCCTCTGCCTACTGGAGAAGGTCACCACCATGTCTTTGGTTTTGCTCACATTCAGTTCAAGTTTGGAGCTGTCACACCACTAGGGATGGGTATTGATAAGATTTTCACGATTCCGATTCCATTTTCGATTCTGTTTAACGATTCGATTCTTTATCAATTCTCTCATCGATTCTTATTTTTTTTAAAAGAGAACACTAAGGTCGATTAGCTTAGAACTTTGTTTTATATCTTCTCTTTGAACAAGATAGAAATTTAGGAGTAACATGGCCTTACGAACCCAACAGTGAGATCTTAAGAGATCCACAGCCTACGGCTCTTCAATGGGGTGTTACAGGGTCCCCAGGAAAAAAAATTGTAAATGTAAAATAATAAAATAAATATTCTTCTGTAGCAATAACAAATTATAACATAAATTATTCTGTAGCAATTACACAAGAATATCCAGTAATGTCCCTGCCTACAATTAAACACATTCACTTACCGAAAATCGGGAGCATCTGCTGTGGCAAATGGGTGCAAGCCTTTGACCACAAACTTAGTCACTGCTCGGTGACATTCGTCTATCCTGGCCTGAAAGGAGATGCTATCGGTAGACTGCAGCGAGAACTGCCAGCCAGACTCTGTCTGTCTCTCTCATCATGGTCACCTAAATGTAGCGCACAGTAATGGCAGGTTTTGTAATAAGGCAGATCGCGCTAACATAATATGCACTGTTAGTTGATTATTTACCTGCCGCATTAACGGGAGAGGACGTGCAAATGTTACCGCTGCTGCTGGGTTGAGATTCACGAGTCCGGAGCAGAATTAAAAACACGACATTCATTTAAGGTTATCGCGTGTTTTGTGAGCAAATGCTTTTGCATATTCGTAGTGTTTCCTTCCTTAAATGAAATATCTATTGAGCGTTTGAGCCGCTTAGGCGCCCTGCCAGGTAAATGACGCTCCGCAACGTGGTGACGTCATTCGGGGTGACTGGAATTGATAAGGGAATCGTTTGCAAAAATGGCAAACAATTCCAAGGAATTGAAACAGTGGGAACCGGTTCTCAACAAGAACCGGGTTTCGATACCCATCCCTACACACCACTCTACAAACTCCTGCAGAGCGGGCCCATGGTGTTGTGAGGGGCCTGACAGCAGTGACAGGAGAACTGTGTCGTCAGCATATTTCACCAGGTGACAGCAGGGGGGAGAGCCACAGCCCTGGGGGAGTCAGTGGTGGTGGGACGGAGACCGGAAAGAGAGTTAGCAGAAGAGTCCTCTTTACAAAGGTGCAGTAACAGTTGCAAGATGTTTATAGGTAGCCTGTTACAGGCAAGTCTTGCATCCAGCGACTAACCCAGATATGCCGAATCATTTCTTTGTTTCCATCAGTGTAAACACACAAGTTATGGTTCAATTTTCAATTCAGCTTTATTTATATAGCGCCAAATTGCAACAACATTAGCCTTGAAGCACTTTACAATACAGAGAAAACACCAAGAATCACACTATCCCTTATGAGGAAGCACTTGGTCACAGTGGGAAGGAAAAACTCCCTTTTAACAGGAAGAAACCTCCAGCAGAGACAGCCACCTGCTACGACTGGTTGGGGGTGAACAGAGGAAGACACAAGTGGACCACCACCAAAGAGCCACCACTAATATCATCCCACATTCTCACAGAAGCATGCACTAAAATGAAAACCTTACTAGAGCTATACCTACATGCTTAAATCTGTCCTACGCTCTGACATTTAGAGTATGTATGCATGTACACACTATTAAGATTTTCCTCACTTCTTTTCATTAGTTTAGTAGTAGTCAGTGTTGGTCAAGTTACTTGAAAAAAGTAATTAGTAACTAATTACTGATTACTTCTCCAAAAAAGTTACTTTACTGACTACTTATTTTCAAAAATAATTAGTTACTTAGTTACTTAGTTGTAGTATAGTTGAAAAGACTCTAAATGTGTTGTGTTTGGGCATTGTAACATTATAATAAAGTCTCATCAACAAGAAAGCAGAATTCAGAAATGTAGAAATTAGCCAGGTGACCTGAAGGTCACCTGGAGGTCCCTATTGCAAATTAGAAGCACAGAATGGAATAATTACGTGACTGCAGAGATATGTTTTGCTCCTTTAAGTACCAGCTTTTTTCCAGTAGAGGCACAACTTCGTGCACCTATGGACTTTGGATCAACACGGTCTGGAAAATTTTGTAAAATCAATCAAAACTTATATCTTTCTAGAAAAATACTGATATGCTTTACAGTTATATGCAAGAAACTGTCATGTATTTTTGACTGTTTTACATTCTGAACATTATCCCAATTTAATCACAGTGGAAATGCTAAAACATTCATTGTTGTGTAAATTCCATGTTGCTATTAGTCTTTACAAAAAACCCCCCAATGAACTGGAAACCGAATCTTTATCTTTTCAAAAATTTGAGCTACCTGAAGGTATCCAGTATAATATTTTTTGTTCTCTTTTCTTTCTCCTCCATTAAACTCATACTCTGCAGTTCTCTGTCCCATGACTATAGTTATGGTCTGCAAATTGACAGCATCTCACTGCACTGTGTACAGTATGGAGAAAGTGATGGAAATGTTACAGAACAGGTATTCTTTGTTTAAAAACAAAATTAAATAGAAAATTAAATAGAAAACTTATATGGTACATCATCTAAAACTAAAGCCTGACCTCTACATATAGATACATTATATAGTCCACCAAGCTTCATGTATCTCCTTGTACTGTCCCAACTAGGTCAGCAGGTGTCATTCTTGCCTCCTAAATTATGACTCAAAATTTCATGTTAGAGTATGTAAGGTTGTGTTGAAGGGAATGAGCTCAGTATGAGCTGGCTTTAAGAATTTCCACTTGTTAAAATGCAGGAGTGGCACAGTATTTCTACATATAAGAAAACCCCTTTAAACCTTAGTGAAATAATGTGATGTGCTCTTTATATCAGCATGAAACACAGTGTTATATTAGCTCATGAAGGTTATGTTGTGGTTCCTATAATCATTTGTTAACACAAACCATTCAGGACTATTATAAGAGGAGTTTCTGTTTTGTTTTGTTTTTATTGCACTTAACACTGATCTATGAATCATTTGAGCATAAAAAGCATGAACCAATATTGTGTCTACACCAAACATACAACTTAGTATCATAAATTACATCTATCTTTAGGCACTTTGTTGCGAGCAGCATGGTGCAAAAATGCATAGTTTGCTCCTATTTTAACTGAATCTGTCAAACATTTTAGTGATAAAACAGCTTAACAGGCATAAAATAGTATTTTTTTTATTATCTACAGCACATGAACAGTATCCGAAACTAATGTCCTTAGGAAATAAGAAAAAATCCTGCAAAGACCTGACACAGAACCTGAGAGATGCATTTGGTCTAGTGTTCACGGTAAAACTATGATACTGGAAATTCCTGCATAAAATATCAAAAGTAAAAATAATTACTCTGCAGAAAAAAAGTTCCCCATCAGGATTAAATGGATTAATATTATTGCTGCATATGTTTAAGGTGGTGCTTATTGTAAATACTTTATACTATGCTTAAAGTCCAGCATCATATTCTATAAATTACATGTTTGCAGTGGCTGTCTTGTGAGGCCCACATCTTGGAAAAAACAAACAAACAAACAAACAGTTGTTCGTGAGTTCAGAAACACTTACCTGTTGTTCCTTGATAATGTACCAAAGGAGTTACCAACGTTTTCACACTTTTCTACATTTCTACATCACACACATTGGGCAAGGTAGATAGCAAGTGGAAAATCATGTGTTACTATGATAAATCACTTAATCTTGTTTACTTGCTAATGCTACCTGTGATTCCACACCTAGCACAGGTCATGACTGATCCTAACAGCAACTTGCTTCTCACCCTCCCATTTATACCACGAAAGTCTAGAGGTTTGTCCACAATGCACATGCACAAACCAGCAGAAAAAAGCTGCTGGCCTCTATGTTTGTCCTGGTCAATGGAAGAAGGATAATAGAGTCAGCTACAGTTCCTTATGAGTTGGAAACAAGCCAAGCTTTCAGGGCAATAGCCAACTGCAGCCACAAGATGGCAGTAATGTAAAGGATCGATGCGAATAATCGATGCCTATTTTACATCTTACTAGATAAGAATAAAAAGATGGGGGTGTTAGGTTGCAGTTGTCAGTTGTATTATAGCTTGACATTTAACTTGTGTACTATACTACTAAAAGCTGCTATTTCATCAGTCTACTGTAGGATCAAGGTAATTCTAAAATCAGAAACAAACGAAACTGTAAACACAGATCAAAAGTACTTTAAATGAAGCTGAAAAGTCAAATTAAAAATCCACAGTGCTTGACATTGCATTTTTGTGTAAGTGGATCAATTACCCTAGTTTCCCAGCAGGCCGTTTCAATTACATCCAGAAAAAAAATAATTGACTTGGGAATACTTACTGGTTCTTATCCCTGCTCATCAGATACTACTGGAGGCGTAGCCTCTGGGTGAATAGACTAACTGTTTTGCTTTGAGTTTCGTAAGCGCTGCGGTCCAGACGGACATTCACACTCACATGGAAGAGTGAAAGAAGGTTACCACTTGTTCCTGTACCAGCAAAACCCGCTGATCACTTTGGACAGCATTTAAGACTGCTATCGGCTGAATATGGCACGGACTTTGGAGTTGTTTGCAACTTGTTTGCTGATTTTTCTTCTTTCATTGGGAGCGAACGGGGAGCGCGGCAGGGAGAGAGTTTATTATGTGGGGATCATTGAGGACTTGTGGGATTACGCACCAAGTGGAAAAAACCTGCTTAACGGGAAAAACATCGAAGACGATGAGTGAGTTGACATTCTGAAAAGTATGCTCAGATAGTGGCGGCACTAATTGCTTGTAAATATTCACTTTTATTTTTAGCGCCTTTATATAATGTCTGAGATCACTCACAAGTAGAAAGTCATTATAACTCACGTGGGAATAAAAATAGACTGCGAATGAAAAGACAGTTTAGAGATATAAAAAAGTTTTAGTGCAAAACTTGTGGATTATGTCGCGTGCTCGGGGTGTGACAGTGTCTAGACTTTGTGTGCTTTGCTGGCAGTCTAACGGATGTGCAGGAAAGATGACAATGACTAACAGCGAATTACTGTCTCCTCTCATTAGATTAGAGGCTTCCTTTACTGTGTATCTATCTGCCATGTGTCTTTATGTGCAGCCAATCACCAAAAAGGACGCACAGAGATCCTGTCTGACAGAAGCATTTGTATCACACCATGGTTATAAATTTAATGAGAGATGTGACAATGAGACTGTGTGACCCTTGCATTTCACAGTTTTCAATTTCTAGAAAAAAAACAAACATGCAAAATAATACTGTTAATGCGACTTGTAATTACATCACATGTAGCCATTTACAACTCACAACATTTGTCTGTGTTTCTGCTGTTATAGTTCAGGAACCAATACCTAATAATCAAAAATCATTTTATTATATTAAAACAGAGGATATTAGACTGGACACATTAGCAAATTTTTCATGAAATGAAGGAATTCCCATGGG